>NC_087568.1:11126250-11468125 GCF_036250125.1 Pseudopipra pipra | reverse complement strand
ATTACTTAGGAAGGGGGGAGAGTCTGGCTCTCACTCAAGTTCCAGGAAATGAAGCCATAAAATGAGGCGAGGCCAGGGCCCTTCCCAAAGCCAGGTGCACTGGACAGGGACACGTGGGAGAAAAACAGTTGAGGAGCAGCAAGCAAACCTAAACCACCCTGCAGCACCTCCAAAGCACTGCTGCCCTTCCTCCAGCTCGGATCAGGCCCATGGCAAGATGAGGATGTCACCGTGCCATGTGCAGCTGCATCCTGGGAGATGGCATCTGCTGCAGGGGCTCTGGATCACAGTGCTGGACGAGGAAGAGGAGATGCCAATCCCCACCTGAAAAAACTTTGATGAAGCCACAGAGGCAGGAGGACACGGGTATGGTGGTCCAGGACTTTCTCCCCCACTCTCTCCTTGCCCTTCAGAAGCCAGCTTCACCAGCACACCACAGGCGGGAGCTGCCCCTGGCCCTACCACCTCCACCTCACAGCTGTCCCCAGAGAAAGCCAAGCTCTGCCCCACCCACCCAGAAAGGGCAATTATACAGTGGGAAGAAACAGTCAACGCTTCCTGTGCCCCACTGTGCTCAGTGAGGAAGGTGGTGGGGGCAGGACAGTGACTCCTTTCCCTGTCCAGCATCCCAGGGATGTTTCTCTAGACATCTCCAGGAGAAACCCGCCTGGAGCTCCCCACTGCCATATGCTGCACAACCTCGACCTCCCAGCAATGGGATGCTGCCATCAGGAAAAGCTCAAAGACAAGATGCCCCAGCATCTCACAGGGCAAAGAGGTTGAGCCAAAAATCCCAACCCCACATGCGCCAAGAGCATGCGATATCCCAGTGCTGGAGCAGGTTGCTGCTGCAGAGCCAGGCCCCTCGCGCTCGTCTCACCTCCAGCAGCACCCGCAAGACTGGGAAAGGAGGGGAAGGGGAAACTACCCCCCTAGACAGCCCCCAGGCACAGCCACTCCACCAGCCCCTCGAGGGACCGCACCCCAGCAGCACTGCCAGCCCCGATGATCCCACACCAACCCCTTAAATTTGAGAGCAGCAGAGACTGTGCTGGATCACTGATGGCTGCATTGGAGCTGCCGGCTCTCCTTCCTGCGTCAGCAGTACCCCTGGCTGGGCCACCCCAGCCTTGGCTCATGGGAAGAGGCAGAGTGCAGGAGCATCCCCACGTCCACCTCCAATGCCCCAGCATGGAAGCATCTGGATGTTTTGATCCACTGGGAGATTTAAAAATTATTGCACCTTCCCGCTGTCCCTCAGAGCAGGCGGGAGCACGGCAAGGCCGCCTGGGCCCCGGCTGACAGCAGGCTGCCTGCCCGGCGTCCGCCTGCCCAGCGTCTGCCCCGCCGGGAGCCAGCTCAAGGAAACAATATTGGATCCGCAAACAATGCTGGGAGCCAGGAGGCCCTTCCCGGCTCCTGCGCCAGCGAGGCAGAAAGCACCTGCCCGAGACAGGCCGTACCTCAGGTCGGGACACCGCGCCTCCCCGGTGTGGGAGTGGTGGGCAGCTCCAGCCTTCCCCGCAGGCAGCAATGCTCAGGACCAGTTGGGGTTTTTCGGGTGGTGTTTATGCCCATCGCAGCCCTGCACACCCCAGCAGTGGGCACAGAGCGAGGGGACACGGAGTATATCCCGTGCCAGACCCCTCGGGAGGGGAAATGCCCTAACTCAGACCCCGAAACTCAAACAAATCAAACCTGAACGCCCCAAAACAATGCTTCAGTAGACAAGCAGGGTGGTTGAGGGTGGTGCTGTGGGGAGGGAGTGAAGTTCACCCATTCCTTCTGCCCCAGCAGAGAGCAGAAATGTCACCATCACCGGAGCAGCCCCGCGGGGCAATGCTGCAGCCGCTCCCAGGGCGATGGGGCAGGTGGGCAAACAGGACTCCCTCCCAAGCAGCCCTCCCGGCAGCTCCCCTGGATGGCTCGCTCACAGCAGCACCTTTATTTGGTTTTTCCTTTGTTTTGATGGGGGTTTTTGTGGTGGTTTTTAGTATTTTTTCCTGCCAATAAAGGTGCTTCCTGTGGGCCGCTCCCATGACTCCATACTGTCTCCCCACTTCAAGATCCATATCTGTGGTTCCCTCCTGCCCCCCGCCAACATCTCAGGGTCCCTCCAGCCCCCCCAAACAGCTGCTGGGGACCAGCCCTGCGCCGCTGCCAGCCGCTGCCAGGTCCCCGCCTGAAGCAGCGGGCAGGAGGGTGACGGTGCGGCGCTGCCCGTCCCCAGGGAGCGCTGAGGGGTGTGAGAAACCCCACTGGGGCTACGTGGGGGGGGCATTTCCTACCTTGCTTCCACGCAGGAACATGAGCACCCGTGGATGCTGATCCGTCGTGGGAGTGGGGATAATGGTGGAGGAAGGGGGGGGAACCGCACCAGGGTTCGTCGTGGGAGGGAACACGAGCATCCGCGGGGGCAGCGAGAGGACATGGACGCAGGTTGGCGGGGGAACGGAGAGGCACTCACCGGCACGGACGAGGCGCAAAGGGCAGGATCCGAGGGCGGCGAGCAGCAGCAGCAGCGCTCCGCGGCGGGCGGCAGCGCCCCGGGCCGCCACCATCGTCCACGGGCACGGCGGGCGCGGGGCCGCGCGGCTGCGGGAGGGGGCGGGGCCGGAGGGGGCGGGGCTCCGTCTTCGCATGGGCCACGCCCCCTCTCCAAAAGCCCCGCCCTCTCCTGCTGCTCCGGCGATGGACCGCCCCGGCATCGCTGACCCCGAAGGGAGATCTTAGAGCCCCTTCCAGTGCCTAAAGGGGCTCCAAGAGAGTTGGAGAGGGACTTGGGACAAGGGCCTGGAGGGACAGGACAAGGGGGAATGGCTTCCCACTGCCAGAGAGCAGGGTTAGATGGGATATTGGGAAGCAACTTTTGGCTGTGAGTGTAGTGAGACACTGACACAGATTGCCCAGAGAAGTTGTGGCTGCCCCATCCCTGGAAGTGTTCAAGGCCAGGTTGGACGAGGGTCTGAGCAGTCTGGTCTGGTGGAAGGTGTCCCTACCCATGGCAGGGGGGTTGGACTACATGGCCTTGAAAGGTCCCTTCCAACCCAAAGCAGTCTGTGATTCTGTGCTGGGGATGAGGGGCTGGGAAATCCCACTTGTGGGTCATTTTGTTACTGGGGTAATGCTTGGGCTGGTGGCAGGAGGCGTCATAGCCCTGCCCGCTCCACAGCTGTAGCACCTGGCTGTGAGTGCTGAGTTTGTCAGACCTCAGCTGCAGCCACTGGCCTTGATTAGAGTTGTGTATGGCCAAACCACCCCCTCCCTTCCCGGTTAGAGGAACATCTCTGGGTCACTACAGGGCAAGCTCCCTTGCAAAACCTCTTCCCACATCCTGAATTAATTTCACATCTGTAGGGTTTGTTTTCCAACCCCTATATCCCTTCAGACCATGAATGTCCCATCTGGCTGCAGGACAGTGGGGGCTTGGTGAAGATGTGCCCTTGCAGCTGCCAGCCCCAGGGATGCCACATGGACACTCTAGTCATGCCAACAGCCATGTCCAGCAGGGATACCAGGTTGTCATCCTCAGTGTCTCTATGTGCTGCAGAGCTCCCAGGCTGCCTGAGGTTTTCCCCTGTGGAGTCAGGGAATGCCAAGGCAGACAGCTCTGCAAAATCTCAGCATCTGATCTCTGGCCCCATGCTCCAGGCACAGACCTGATGCCTTGGCACAAACATGATGGCATGATGCTGGATGGGACCTTCTGTCCGGGATCCTGCTGACTGACATGTGCTGCCTGATTCTCAGAGGAGGGATTCCCACTGCCACTGCTGTGCCACGGGGCTGGGCTCAGCCCCAGCCAACACGCTCGCAGCGGGAGCTCTGTTACGGCATCCGTGGTGCCCTGGCAGGCTGTCAGCCTGCTCCGAGCCTGCCCAAGGAATGCCGAGAGCGAGCCGCTGTAGTGCGGCATGCCAGGAACACCAGGTTCAGCTCTGGCAGGAATTGCCACTGCCACCATGGCTGAGCAGGAAGGTGCTGGCAGAGATGGGTGACAGCATGGCAGGGGCCAGCTGTGTCATCTGCAGCAGAATAGTTATCTCTTAAATTTTCTTTATTCCTTAATTTCCTCGGCCCTTTGCTCCTGTTCCTCCTCTCTTCCCCTCCCTCTTCCTGCTCCAGGGATGGAGTTGAGAACTGGAGACACAAAAAGGTGAAAATTACAGGTTGAGATAAGAATTTACTGAAAACAGCAATGAGATAGAGAAACTGAACAAAAACAATATTAATAACCAAAGTGTACAAAAAGAAAGAAGGGTGATTTACATGCAAAAGGCTCACAGAGCCTGACCCAATGTGATGTGTTATGACCACAGCTGACAGCACCCCACCCGGACTGCTCCATCACACTTGCTCCTGACTGGAAACCATGTCCCTTCTTCTCAGAAGTGAGAGAGTCCCTTTCCCCACCCTGGCCATAAATGTAAGATGGTATCAAATGTCTTGGCTGTGCCCCCTTCCACTGATTTGGGCCGAAACCAGGACATATGCATTTTCTTTGCTCCCTAAATTTGCTGGAGCTCTGTGCTCATTAATTGCTTCTCAGTTTTAACACTCACCCCCGGGGAGCAGTAATCCCACCAGGTGATGGTGCCAGGAGAACTGGGGCAAGTGCTTGTGCCAGGGCCAGTAACAGTATCTTCTACCTGCTGCCCTTTGCCCTGCAGGAATGTGGGATTGGAGGGATGGATTCTGGGCCAAAGAGTTACTGGGACAAACTGGTCCCATCCTGAAGAAGTCGAGCTCCTCTTTTGCCCTGCATTGTCCCTGTCACCGACTGATGGAGGGGCCAACCTCATCTGATGGGCCAAGTCCTTGCTAGGTCCTGTCCCCATGTGCCACCAGACCCAGCATCTCCAGCTGCTCCCAGAGGAATGGTGCTCCCAGCCGTGAGTGCCCTGGTGCAGCGCGAGGTGCCATTGTATGGCACTTTGGGGCACGGTCTGGCTGGACCGCTCACCCACAGGGCTGGGGGACATCCCCAGCTGCCACAGCCAACCTGGCCTGTGCACTCTCCATGGGGTGGTTGGTGCTCCTGCCCCACCACAGGCTCTAGAGCCCCAGAGCTGCTGGGGGTTCCCCCTCTGAGTGTTGGGGTGGGGGCTGGCTCTGCTGGGAGTGAAGACCACAGAGACCACCTCTGCTGATCTAAGCCACAGGTCCACAATGTGGCTGTGGCCAGGAGCAGCTATAAACCCCCCGTGGGAAATGGCTGGGACCCAGAGATGGGATTGCAGAGGCAAAGAAAGCCAGCTGAGCACTGGCCTGGAGTGTGGGGACCCCAATCAGGGGTATCTCGGAGAGGTGTCTGTGGGGGAGGCAGGAGGGGATGGGACTACAACCACATCCCCATCTGCATGTCAAGCCTGCAGCCATCTGGCTGGGGAAGAGCAGTGGGAAGTGACTCGGAGGCCACTGGGTGTGTGCCAATGAGACTCTGTGAGTCCTGGTGAGGTGGGTAGGAGACCCCACCCCCATGCTGCCTTCATGGACAGGTGATGTATGAGAGCACGAATCACCTCTATGAGGACCTCAGCACTCCCCAGCATTGCACCCAGCCAAGGGGCAGGGTCACCATTTCTTCATCTGGGAGCAAGAGGTGGGTAGGGAGAGGGAGGAGCCCTCATCACAGCAGAGCTGAGTTGGATCCTCCAGCACTGACCCATCAGGAACAAGTAGGACTGGCAGCGAAGTGGGAGCCAGAGAGGGACTCACTGAAGCCATGCAGTCACCATCTTCAAGGCTTGCAAGATCCCGCTGGATGAAAGTCTGGGAAAGCTGGGGCTTGTTGTGGTGAGGGGCTGAACTATAGACCTTCCGAGATATCTTCCAGCCTGAGTTATCCCGGGATGCCTTGGTCCCATTCACCCTCTCTGCAGCAATTCCTGCTGCTTGCCACAAGCTCAGCCCAAGCTCCCAATGGACTGTCTGTTCCAGATGGCTGCTAGTTCCCAACTTTCCAAAACGCGGCTAAGGCCACATCTCTTCCTATTGCTGAGCTTCAGATCTTAAAATTTCCTTGGTGAATGGAAAAAAATTAATAAGTGTCTTTTCTGGCCATTATCCAGTGCTTGGCCCCTCCTCAGAGTGGCGCTTGGGGCCGCTTTTGGGCCATCGTGCCAGGAGTCCCTGTGCCCACAGCTCATAAGACTTGTGCTCCAGACCTTTCCCCGGCTCCATTGTCCATCTTTGGACACACTCCAGTACCTCAATGTCTTTCTGGCAGTGACGGGAAGTACAGAGAACAGTCACTGCCCTGGTTCTGCTTCACTTAATTTTTACTTCAGTTTATCTGCCTGCAGGGACAGCAATGTGGCTGCAGCCTGAACAAATGTCCCCAAACCTCCTCTTTCCATGGAGATGGCACTGGAGCACTGGAGCACTTTGGTCACACATGCAGACCTGCCAGAGCACCCATCATCCCAAACACCCCCAGAACAGCTGTCTGGAAGCTCTCATCCTGATGGCAGGGGCTTGATGGAGGATCTGCCTCCCGCACCCCTCATCTCCCTGATGTCACTGCAGGTACTGAGGAGGGTGCTGAGGCTGGCATGGCCCATATTGACCAGGCCACAGCTGGTGAGGTCTTTCCCTGCAGGAGAAAGTGGCGGGATGGAATGAGCTCAGGGATTCCTCCAGGATGCTGCCGAGCTTCCCCATGTTGGGCCTCCTCGTTCTCAGGCAGCTCATGGAGCCTCAGGCTCTGAACGGCTGCGCACACCTTCTCACGTATGTCCTGCCTGCATGGGCCTCACCCTGCACCTCTCCTCTGTACCCCTTCATCCAAACCCTCTCACCCTACACACACCCTTCCTTTACACCCCCCATACCCAGCATCCATTCCATGCCCCAGTGTCTCCCACATCCCTGTACCCATCGGCTCTCCTCTGTCCCATTTTCACATCTCTTAGCCCTCTGCATCACCCTGTGCACTCCACTCCTCTTGTGCACACCCTCGCTGAGTCCTTGATGTGGGTGCTGCTCCCAACCTGCCTGTCCCGCTGCTATGTCCCTCTGCCTCCCTGCCAGCCCCCGGAGCCTGGCTCACCACCCATCCCCATTGCCTTCATGCTGGCATGACATGGGATCTCCTCTCACACCAGCCTTGTCCCCAGGACCACTTGTGCTCCTCCCTTGGCTGCAGGACACAGTCACTTCCAGCCCCCCTGGCAGAGATGTCTCCCTTTATTCGTAAGTTATATACATGTAGATTATGAAACATACACATGAATAGACATTTTAAAAGGACAAGATAAAGATTAAATAAACACTGATTTAAAAATATGATTTTACTTATGATTTCTTAATGGTACCAAATATACTTTCTTCCTGCATCCTAATGGGTTGTTCTTTGTGCCCCCAGGGTGCATGCACTCCTCTTTGGAGACAGCTGCTCCGGAGAAAGTGGGAGTCTCCCATGACTCATAAGTCTGAAAGTAGGGATTTATGATTCTTTTATCCCTGGCAATGCTGCTGGTCCTTTCAGCAAACTCCGCTGGTCCATATTGTGGTGTGACCTTGCCCATCAGTGTCTCAAGTTAGTGAAGGCTAAGCACAGACTCATGGTGCCCAGCCCTTCCCTGCTACATCCTCTCTTGCTGTTCATAACCTCCAGAGGTGCATTCTTGGCCAAATACTAAACCAGCGCACCTGGAATGAGTATTTGTGAATTCTCAGGTTTCCCTGGCTGTAGGAGAGCAGAGGGGTGGCAGATTGTTCCAGGTCATCCCTGCCCTGGGAACCATGGGTGGGAAGGGATGGGAAATTCCCATTTTACTTCCAAAGGAGCTGCTGATTTTGTAGGTGTCGTAAAATCCTGGTTCCCCAACTGGCCCTGCCTTGTTCGTGTGCTCTGGGAGGATGTGGTGCAGCCTCACCTGAGTGGATAAGGCACGTTGGGTTCCCACTGGGAAATCTTGACTCCATCAGTCACAAGAAATTAGTTCCCATAATTTCTGCTCAGTAGGAGTCTTACAGGGTTTTGCTTGTAAAGCAATCCCAACCCAGCATTGGGTCGAGGTCCAGAGAGAACACATTTCACTGTATCTGTTGTCAGGTGTCCCTGCACACACTGAGCAGGGCTCACAACAACCTTTCCCATCACTTTATTTATGACCACCAAGTACCATCCCCTCAGCTCCATGTGCTGGGACCCCCTGAACCCTTCCTGAAAGCATGACACGAACCAGATCCATCTGCTTTCCCACCCACACTCCTGCTTCACTGCCACTATTTCGCATGTGGAAGCAGCTCTCTGTACCCAGGATTAATTTTGACTTCAAAAACTATAAAGATCAGTCCACTGACAATGGTTTTTCTATGTATACATATGAAGAGGTCAATAACTAATCAATCTCAGGTTTGGGGTTGAAAACTGGAATCTTTATTGAACAAGTGAAACGCAATACAAGGGTCTTGGGGGCAGGACATGTTAATGAGGAGGATGGGTTATGCTAACTAGGCAATGGATTGTGTTAACTGGGAGATTACACAATTTTCTGCTACAGTTACACAGTTGGTTAATATTTTCCCTTAGCTTGGACCACATGGGGGGGAAAAGAATAAAGGGGTTTCTACATGGTCTGATAACATCATCACAAAGTCTTTCCATATCTTGCTGCAGGAGACAGGCCAATCAACATAGTTAAATATCAATAGGTCTTGTGAGGAAGGTCCGCGGACTAAGGAGTTCTTCCCAGCTCCTGCTGTCCATGGCCTGCTACATAATCTCATCAGCTCCTTCTTTGCTGATAGCTGAACCCCGGATCCCAACATACATATTCCATTGCATTAAGGGAAAGACATCCATCTCTGCAGTGTCTGCAAGTCAAGCCCAGAAGAGATCATCCAGCATTAACCAGGAGTGCAAACAGCTGAGCATTACTGCTGTGCTTTGCAGTGTTTCACCTCAAAAAGGACTCTGCTTGGGAATAAAAGCTCTTTCCAGAGAGCCTGACAAAGCTCCTCATGTAGATAAATGATTAAAAGAAAAAGGCTTACCAAGGGCACCAGCACACCAAAGGCAACATATGGACAGCCAGCACAGCTTATCCGTCTGGGCAGTATCTATTTCTTAGGCCTAGTCTATTCCAGAGGACACTGTGTGCCATCCTTCTGCCACCCCTCTGAGAGAGTGAAGAGCTGTGCAATGGAAGGATGGTACTGTCCGAGTTAGGACAGCTGAGACCAGTTCATCATGGTATGAGTGTAACCCAAAACTGTGTATTCTATAGCCTTCCATGCCATTTCCCAGAAATTATTAGCAGTAGAGGCCTGCGAGATAGGAAGATGTTCCTGTCCTCATACCCTTTTATGGAATTCCCCGCTCTGAGGGAAGGACTGAGCATTCCTGCCTGAACTGGAGCATATATAAACTTGGAGTTTTGGAACCTTTTTACCACTCGTGGGATCCAGAGGAAGACTGCAGCTCACCGCTCTCAACCAGACTGAGACCACCACCCTCAAGTGGACTGCAATCACCACTTTTGACCAGACTACAATCACCACTCTTGACCAGACTGCAACAGCATTCTCGCCAACAGGTTTTCCCCTCACTTTTTTTTCCTTTGGACTCAGGGGGCCCAAAGAACACCACTCTGTTCATGCCCCAAGGTGCTGGGTTATATATTTGGGTTTTGCGGGTTAAAACCAATTGTTTGTCTGTATAATTGTACTTATTGTATTATTTTATGAAATTGTTATTCTGACTTATAATCTCTCTTTTGAGTTGAGTTCATTTCCCCTGCTGGTTTACCTTTAAACCAGCACGGGCTCTTGGAATGGGATGAGACCCAGCTCACTTGCTTTGGACCATACCTGCAGAGCTGGGCTCTCTGAAGCTGGCACTGGGAGTCCGAGTCAGTGGTGTGGGGGCTTTCAGTCACAGAGGCAGATGATGCTGTGAATTAGGGACCCAGCCCCCAGGTCCTCATGGGTAATAACGTGTCTGAGTGTTGGATGTGCTGGTGAAGGGAAGCGAGAAGCTGCCAGCTGTGCCCTCACTGGCACTGCCTGACTGGGAGCCCCAGACTCTTCCTGTGTCTTGGGTCACCGAGAGCCCGTCCCTGTCACAGGGAGGGTGGGGATCGCTCAGCAGTGATGACTGCACCCTTGGTGGATGTCTGTAAGGCACCCCGGCACAGGGCTCTCCTGATGGCCCCTTTGACCTTGCTGTTTCTCAAGCTGTAGATGATGGGGTTGAGCATGGTGGTCACAATGGTGTAGAGCAGGGCAAGGACCATGTCTGTCTCCTTGGAGCTGCTGGAGTGAGGCACTAGGTATCAAATGGTTCCAGTCCCTGTGAAGAACAGGGACACTATGGCGAGGAGCGAGGTGCAGACGGCAAAGGCTCTCTGTGTCCCTGCTCCCTGTTGCAGGACAGCTCCAAAGATGTGAGCATACAACACATGAGTGAGAAGTAAAGAGCCCATCGCAGGGGTCTCAGCCAGAGTGTACAAGGCGGCTGTGCTGAGGGCAGTGTGGGGCTGCAGGAGGCCCGCAGCACAAAGTGGTCGCAGAACAAGTGGTTGCTCATGTTGGACCCACAGAAGGGCAATGGGCCGGGGGCAGGCCTGCATCAGAGACGAGAAGGAGCTGTTCAGCCACCAAGCAGTGATGCACCCTCTTGCTCATCAGTGCCAGGTAGTGGAGGCAGATGGACATGACTGGTCCTGAGCCATGGCAGCCAGCAGTGGCACCCAGAGCCCCCAAAGCCAAGAAAGAAGTACATCTGAGTGATGCAGACCACAAAGGAGGTGGTCTTCTGTGATGAGAAGGAGTCTCCAAGGATCTTAGGGAGGGTCTTGTGGCAGAACAGTAGATGTCCAGGAAGGAGAGGTGGCCCAGGAAAAAATACATGAGGGAGTACAGGTGCACATTCAGCAGACAAGGGTGATAATGAGCAGGTTCCCCAGCACCATCACCAGGTAAATGAGCGAGAAGAATGGGCAGGGGGTTATCTCTCCTCCATTGACACTGGAAAGTTCCAAGAGAAGGAACATGGTGGGGGCACTGAGACGTTCCTGCTGCAGGGGCTTGGGGCTCATCTACCGGAAGAGCTGGAGATAAGGACAGGTAGAAGGAAGGGAAGTGCTCACCCTTGCCATGGGGAATCACCAGCCCTTGGATCTGCTGTGTAGTGAGCTGAAGCTGTGCCACTGCCCAGGCACTGCCCACACCTTGATCCAGAGGCGTGGTGGGAGTACAACTGTGGGGGCAGGTGGCAGGTCTGAGCCCATGGGGTTTCAATCCTTAAGGCAACTCCCAACTCTGTGTCACCTGAAGGACACCAGAGAGAGCCGAGACCTCACCTCTGTGATCAGTAAGGATCCCAGGGACTGTTAAACAAGAGCAGACGAGAGTAGCTCCTCTCCTCCTTCCAGGTTTCCTGACCTGCAACAGGAGATTGGTCTAAAGATCCCACAGGTTGGAGACTGCTTGAACAGCTGCTGCTGGGAACAAATTGTGCTTACACCTTTAGTGAAGATACAGAAAGGTCTCCTGCTTGCCCTCTCTGTCACAGATCGTGGAAGCAGACCTCAAAAAAATAAACAATGTTTATATGTAGGACAGAGAAGATTCCTTCTGGCCAATACTGCACTGGGGATGTCAGCTTCATGTTCACCCTGAGAAAACAACACAAGGGAGGGACCTCTGAGTGTCTGAGAGATCACAGAAGGACCAGAAATGCGGTTGCATCAGGCTTGAGGATGGTAAGGAAAAGCAGAGATATTAGCATGCAGGAAAAGGGAAGACTCTGGATCTAGTGGGAAGCTGGAGCTCAGGAGTAAAGGAAGATGAGATACAGAAGATTTTGAGTGTGAATCTAAAGCTTGGAGGAGGAGCAG
Source organism: Pseudopipra pipra (assembly GCF_036250125.1). NCBI lineage: Eukaryota > Metazoa > Chordata > Aves > Passeriformes > Pipridae > Pseudopipra > Pseudopipra pipra. The sequence goes on along the minus strand of NC_087568.1, from coordinate 11,456,276 downwards.
CCAGGACATGATCAGCCATTCACAAAAGCCTGCAGGAACCTGCTGTTGCTGACTGAGCTATCACCAGGTCCTTCCAGAGAGAAGGGTGGGAGCATCTCCTAGGAGCCAAGAGGAGGTGGATGCCAGGCTGAGAGGATTAAGCACCTTCAAATGACATTGCACTCCGAGAGGGAACAAGGACAACACTGCCATGCTGGAGATGTGCTCCACAATGCAGAGGGCCAGGGTAGGCTGTGGGTTTGTCCTGGTGCCCAGCAGTTGGGTGGATGTGTGTGATCAATGAGGGAGGAGGAGCAACCTCAGAAGCTCAGCTGCTCAGGCTGTCTGAGCACCTGGGAGCATCCATGGACTCAATCCAAGGAGGTGTGCCAGCAGGATGGGAGAAGCCTTCAGGGATGTGATGCCAGGCTTTGAACCACAAAAGGAATGAAGGTTGGAGGAGAGGTGTGTACTCTACTTGCTAGTTTGGGTTGTGATGGAGGAGTAGCTGACAAACAGAAGTGTAACCTCAGAGAGACGGGAAGGACCTGGGGGATAAGAGCAGCTGGGAGAGCGGTATGGGCTGGTATCTCCTCTGGCTCATAGGAAATATAACAAACAATGCTGGCCTTGTGCAAAGATGGTGTAGAGTGTCTTGGTTTAAGGACAAATTTTGGGGTGGGAACTTCAATAAAATGAACTCCTTCCCCTTTTATTTCCTACCAATACAGAGAGACAAAATATGAGGAGATATAAGTTTAAAAATAACAGTTTACTGACAAGGAATTAGCAGCAGCCACAAAGATACAAAGGAATAGGCTTACCCACAAAGAGGGGCATTCACCATCCCATGTGGCCCCCCTGGAACAAAGGGGAAAAAATGGTGGAGGGTCCTCCCTGCCCCCCTCTGCTCAACCAAACAAAAAAACCAATGCAAAAAAGGGGCAAAAGCAAAAACCAGGAAAACTGTGTTGCTCATAAGAAGCTATACTATTAAACTGCCCACTCTATGTCACGTTCAGGTCTTGACTGTAGCAGCGGCGTTAGTCTGGAGCCTCTTGGTTCCCTGCCACGTGCTGCCTCTGGCACTGGTGCTGCCCTGCCTGGCGTGGCCGGGCAGTGGCCAAGCAGCAGTGGCGGTCCCAGGCAGTGGTGGCAGTCCCTGGCGGTGGTGGCAGTCCCTGGCGGTGGTGGCAGTCCCTGGCGGTGGTGGCAGTCCCTGGTAGCTGTGGCAGTCCCTGGCAGTGGTGGCAGTCCCTGGCAGTGGTGGCAGTCCCTGGCAGTGCTGGTGGTCCCTGGCAGCGGTGGCATTCCCTGGCAGTGGTGGCGGTCTCGGACAGTGGTGTCAGTCCCGGACAGTGGTGGTGGTCCTGGCATGGGCAGGTGGCAGTCCTGGGAGGCCATGCTGGTCCCACACAGTGTGCCTTAGGTCTGCCTCACTTTTGTTTCTCCCCATTTGTGGCGGAGGGTGAGTGGCAGTGGCAGTCCAGGCGATGGCAGGGGTTCCTGGCACGGGCAGCAGTTCCACGTGGACTCCCCAGGCACCAGCCCACATGGTCCTGGAGAAGCACAAGAGCTCTATTTTCCACCGGGCCTTTTTCTTTTCCCCCTGCCCAGCTCCAGCAGGGGTGGGGAATTCATTCTTAAAGAGACAGTCCCTCCAAAACCACGTTGGAAAAGGGAATAAAATAAAAAACCTCCTGTAACCATGACAAGAGCAACTCAAACTACTCCATGAAGATTCCCATGGCAGCAGAGGTTCCCAGAGGTCAGAAAACAGCTGGTGTGACCAGGGCAGAGGTGATGGAGGACTCAGGAGGAGGGTGTAGGAGTGGGAGGTGAGGAGAGAGGGCAGAACAGCAAAAAACATTGAAAGTCACCATCAGATCTTCCTGGACCTAAACTGCCTTTGGAAGGAAGGAAAGGGATGTCTGCCTGGATGGTGCTGAAACCTGTCACAGATCTCCCAGCTAGCTTGGGGTGAGGACAAAGCCCTGGGAGGGAAATCCTTCCAGGAGGAGGGGAGGTGCTATAGTCACAGCCTTGTCCGCAATGGTCATTCCAGACATCCTTGGATATGAGAACAACATAATTTTTCACCAGCATGAAGTGATGCGGTAGGGGTTTTGTACCTGTTCCTGAAAAATAGGTTGTTTTTAGAAGAGTTATCTGGGAAAACAACTTCAGCTCGAGTAGGCATGAGTCAATGCTCTTTGGTGTAATGGGAAGATCAATAGGGGAAGATTGGCAGCTGCGGCTGTGAACAAACAGAAATTGGGAGAAGTAAGGTGGGCTGGTGTTGGGAGAACAAAATTGTGTGTGAACAGTTTTCCCTGCATTTCTGTGGGCCTTGCCTTGGCATGGCTGGGTGCAGACAGTAAAAACTGCTGCGTAGCTAACATGGCTTCAAGCTCTGAAGCTAGAACAAAGAAGGCTCCCTGCCAAGGTCAAGGAGGAGTCTTAGAAAGCTAAACAAGTTTTTTCATCTCTTATGGACACCTGCGATGCTCCAATTAACACCGGACAACAAAGTATGTTTCTCTTATGTATCCAATGCTGTGTGAAGAAGAATCACGCCTAGGGGTGCAGAAACAGTATATAATGAGTATCCTTCTTGTAATAAATCGGACATTTTGTCGATCATATTGGTCTGTGCACAATTTGTCTATATCCCCTCTGCTGATAGGCTGGTTCCTGCAGCTGGGCAGGTTTGGGAAGTTGAGCATGCAAACAGAAAAGAGAAAGGAAATATGCAAACCGCAGCTAAAAATATAACCGCAGCGTTTGAGTTGGTTTATTGAAGCAGAGGTGGAGAACTACATGGCTGGCTCGCTGGGAAGATGTCACACGCACAGACCGAGCACAAGACCCCTGGGTAGGGCACCCATGCCCAGCTCCCTCCCTGTGCCCTGTGACCTCTCCAGAATCCAGGGCGTTCCAAAGAGCCGGTGTCCCCAGGACACCACCACAGTCTGGGCTACCAGAAAACCAGGTTGGCTTCTCTGGCCCTGGTTGCTTTACTGGGAGGTGAAGGGTGCAGAGGGATATGCTCTCCCCCACAGAAACTCCCCAGTCCACGAGCCATGGCAGGAGGAGATGTCGGAGGCACTGTCTGAGTGGGATGCAAGTGGCATCTTCATTTCATTTTCCGATAACTGTAGGGCTTTGCAATTACATCTGCTGATCTGATAGTCATTAGGGAATGATCAGCCAGTCATTGGCAGGGGCTGTTTGCCTTTCTGCTAATTAAATTGCATTTGACTTGCAATCAAATCTAATGAGTCAAGTGAGCTTGAGGTAGGCTTAAGTGAAGCACAGGCCAGCTCCACAGCCTTGCTGTGCACAGAGAGCCACATCCTGGAACTAGGCTGTGGAACAAGTGGATGAGGGGCATGCCTGTAGGGGGGCAGCACCATGTTTGTAGTAGAGGCAGGACTCCTGCCATGCTGCCTGCAGGCGAGCTGTGAGGCTGCGTACTTTGACACATGTGCCAGGCACCCCAGTGCTCATCTGGCTGCTGGGCTGCGAGAGGGACAGCAAGGACACCCACGACTGCTGGTCACGGGAGAGGGGCAGGGAGCAGAGCAGGCAGAGATCCCAGCATGGGGCTGACTCCTCCATCCTAAATCTCTTCTAACCTCAAGCACTCACCCCACACAGCTGTTGGGGACACTGGTAACTCAGCACCTGCACAGCTTGACAAGATGCTTCCTCTCTTCACGACAGTGTGTCTGGCAGCACCAGTGGCTTGGGAAACCAGGGTGATTTCAATGTACTCCTGGGTGCATTTTGAAAGGGGAAAAGTTCTTCTGGGCTCACACCCACCAGATCCCAAGGCCAATGGCACTTGGAGAACCCCATGGTCTCACTCTGCAGCATACAGTGCAGATGGACAACACCTGATGTCTGTATATCATTCGAGTGACTCCTGCTGTGGTGACCATCCCACCAGCTGGTGACAGTGGTGCTGGCAGCCATCACATGCAAAGGAACGTCCAGGAGGCTCTAAGACATGGCTGCTCCAGGTGGGTTGGTTGGGCACTCATGGGTTCAGGTTTTTTTTTGGGATGGCTAGGAGCCCACAAGTCCTGAGCAGCAAGTGGGATCTGGTTCAGGGGCCAAAATCAAAGCGTCATTCTCATGCCAATCACTGCTACTTTTAGAACCAGAGATGATCCCACACAGTCACATTTCATCTTTAAAAGAGGAAAAAATGAAAAGTTGAGAGGATTAACTATCACATATGGCACAGAGATTGTCTGGAAAGATCAGCTTAGCTTCCCTCTGAGCACTTAAGCTGATATTAGCAAATACAAACCCTAAAGAACATTGGGAAGTCTAAATGGAAGCCGGCATGATTACAGCAATTTCAAGAAGCTGATTAGAAATAGAATAAACTTTAACTTACTGAAAGCAGCCAAAGGCAACAATGTAAGACAAACAACAAAGACGTCAGAATTCGGTGCCTTGCTGCTCTGCTCTGGGGAATGACATCTGCACCTTCTTCAAAGGCTTTGGCAGCAGGAATTTAACACCAGAAAATGTTTAAAGGTAGCTAGTTAAATTCAGTGAGTATTCAAAGAAAATGAGGTGATAGAAAACCTGCATCCAGGTGATAGAAAACTCTGCATCCACCTTGTCCAAGGAGGAGCTTTGCTGGATTCCCAGGATGGACGACCTCCTCTGCAAACACTTGAAAAGTTCTGTCCTACCAGTGCAGAAGGGCAAGCGAGTAGTAAGACTGAGGAGATGACATTTCCAGTCAGATATGAAACTCAGACATCACTGCAGCATGCCACGTGCCACTTAGACTCCCCTGTGATACCTCTAGTTTTCACCAGACGAGAAGCGAACACGGCAGCCTCTGCAGAGGTGGTCAGAGCTAAAGGATGACACATGAGTAGGTCTCCTATGTAATGTGGAAGATATGAAAGCTGTAATTAATGCCAGATTTGGTTGATGTCTGGGCAAAGTATGTCACAGGACAGACTAAATCCAAGTTTTGCACAGAAAAATCACACCTCAGAAATACACCTCTCTGGAGGAGTCAGCAAGACATGGGTGTTGGACATTCCCTGGTCAGCTGGAAGGGTCTTTATCAAAGCTCACAGGGGACAAGCTGCCATAGGCTAGAGAGGCAGATCTCAGTGGGATAAATCACAGAATGGTTCAGTCTGGAAGGAACCACAGGGGGTCATCCAGTCCAAACCTCCCTCCTCAGGAAGAGTCCCCTGGAGCAATCACTCAGGATTGTGTCCAGACAGGTTTTGAGTATCCCCAAAGGTGATTCCACAACCTCTCTGGGCAGCCCATACCAGTGCTTGGTCACCCACACAGTAAACAGTGGCTGAGAGAAAGGGAAGAAGGTCACCCAGGGAGGCCACTGTGCTGACTGACAGATGTCTTGTAAAAGATCTCATCCATGTACAGCAGGTGCCAAAGGGGGCAGCATGAGGAGACATTAGGAGAAGATCAGGGAACAGAAAAAGGCACCATGTAAACCTCAGCTATACTCCCACCATTTCAGTGAGGTGGAGGTCCAGGTCTGGCCAGGCAGCCCCAGCTGGGACAGGAGAGGAAGAGAGAAGCGTGAGAGGAGCAGCTGGAAGGACGGGGAGGCTTGTCAAAGATTTAAGATCTGGAACAGCATGAGGAGCGTGAATAGAGCAGATGGTCTTGCATCACAGTAGCCATGAGCTGCAAGTCTCAAACTGTTCCTCAGCCATCAAAGGCTGACCCAGCACCTCCCTTGCCCCAGCACCCCTCTGCTCTCTCCACCAGTGTTTGGGAACCTGGTGCCTGATCTGATCCCCACTGCACTAACCTGGTCCCTGCCAGCCATTCCCGTGGTGTGCTCCCAGAGACCCTGGCTGAGAAGCTGAAGATGGAACCACTACAACAAGCCAAAGGGAGAGCAGCGGTGGGTGGTAAAGCTCCTTGCCGCAGGATGCCACCAAGGAGCCTCATCCCAGGAAGTCCTTCAGTGAGAGAAAAGTCCCTTGTTATCAGATTGATGACATCTGGCCAGGTTTGCTGAGGGGATAAAGGAGCATTGGATGAGCAGTGAAGACAGGGACAGGCTTGAGGGACTATGGAGAGGTGCATGGGGACCCACCACCGGCTCTGCATGGCAGGAACTCCCACCCAAAAAATATCTGAACTGTCAGCCTGTGTGCTCTGGGGCATGGGAAGAAAATAGACAGACAAAAGGAGGAATAGAAAGTGCCAGTGGCAAAGAGCAATTATCTCACTGCTCTCTGGCAGGTGATACCTGCATGCGGCAGGAAGGAAACGTTTGGGTGGAACATGATGTGGAGACACTGGGACTCCCTGTCACACAGAGCCTGTGGCGAAGGGCGTTGCTGGCAGCAGGATGTTTCCATCTGCATCAATGCATGTACCAAAAACAAGCCTGGAGGCAAAGTTGCATGTGGGCTGGGCAGTCCTAGGAGCACAGCAAATGCCAAACTGTTCTAATCCAAACTGCTGGGGAGAATTCCTGCTGGAAACACTGGGCTCCTTCCCAAGAGGGAGGAGATGGCACTGGGTTGGGAAGTCCCAGTGAGGTCCCTTGTCTTGCTGCTGCTGGGATGCGTCCCACTCTTGCGATCCTCAGAGTCAGGAGAGACAATTTCCCAAATGTAATTTCTTGTCTGTGGGAGTAGGAATCAAAAAAGAGTTTGGATTGGAAGAGACTTTAATGTTTATCTCATTCTACTACCTGTCCATGGATGGGCAGGGACACCTTCCACTAGCCCAGGTCGCTCCAAGCCCCGTCCAACTTGGCCTTGGACGCTTCCAGGGATGGCGCAGATACAGCTTCTCTGGTAACTGCCACCACCAAGAACTCTAGCTCCAGTGGGGGCTTTCTCTGTGTGGTGCTCGGGGGCAGAAACCACATGCATCTCTCCAGGTTTGTGTCCAGAGGATTCAGACACACATGTCCCACAGCAACCTGCAGCACCATGGGGCTGAGAGGCCCCAAATCTGAGTCTTGTGCTGCCTTGACTCAGCCTGGGCTGGTGGACAAGCTCCCGGGGCTCCTGGGGAGCGGAGTGTTGCAGCCACAGCAGAGCCAGAGGAGGGGAGGTGATGGATGGTGGGGGTGGGTGCAGCCTTCCAAACTCCAATCTCACTCTCTGTGGCCTTTCTCCATGCAGCCCCTCATGCCCACGGGATTCCCAGCCTCATTGCACTCATTGCCTCACCTCTACCTGGCCTGGTCCTGCCCCATGGGAGGCACCCAGGAGGGAAAATCCTGTGAGGTCTGAAACTGCCCTCACCTGGGTGAGCTCAGCCTGGGATCACTCCTGGCTGCTCACCATTCACAGCCCCTGGGAGGACAACAGTGGGGAACCACACACCCCGGAACCCTGGATTCTCCTCAGACAGCTACACCAAGATCTGGGTTAAGTTTCTCTTTATTTGGCAAAAAGTAGGGACTGTGTGCTGGAGGAGCAGGGATTGTGTCAAAGCCTTGAACACGGAGCTCGGAAGAGGGCTGGTGGAACAGCAGCCTGGAGCTTCGAAGTGTGGGTCTTGCACTGCTTGGGAGGAGCATCCACGAGCCAGCCCATGCTTCCTGGAAAACATCCAGGAGAGGCAGGCTGAGTAAGGCAAGGCCAAGTGGGGCTCTCCATCGAGATCACTGAGTTCTTCTCCAGTTCTCCCCATCTCTGTAGCGTGAGCTACGTCCAGCAATGGATTTCTAGTTAACGCCTACAGCTGTGTGTGTATTGGTGTGGTGGCAAAGCACATGCCAGGGTGGGCCAACAGCAAGCACGTTTCGTGTGGTGAGACACCAACCCACTCTGGCCAGGTTTGCAGGTCCATGAGCCCAAGGTCCCTTTGGCAGGAGCCAGGTGTCCTGGCCCTCACTGCTGGAGGGGCTGTGCAACTGGTTCTCCACTGATGTGGTGGTTTCAGCTCACATGACCTTGTTCAGCGCCGGGCACTGCTCCCTGGGGGTCCCCACTGCAGAGGAGCACCCAAGGGAATGGTCCTACCTGAGTACAAGCTCCAGCACAGGTTCAAACAGCTCAAGCTCAGAGGAATTCAAAGAGTTCTTGGTGGTCCTTGCTGGGGCACCAAGAGGGACAGTTTCCAGAGGAGGACATTGCAAACACCATGTTGCACTGCAGCAACTCACCTATGGTCCATCAAGTCTGCATTCGTCTGTGAAAGTAAAGAGAAAGCCTGAATCCGGCGCTGTGGTCTGACTAGCCCGATTTAGCACCCAAAATAGACAACCTAGAATGAACTTGAGCAAGGAGAAAGCCACAGTGTGCCAAGCCAGAGCACCTCTGGCTGCCAGCACTCTCTCATGCCAGTTCAGACCACAAAGTGGTGGCAGTGATAGGCTGAGTGATCCCAGCCTGCACGTCCCTGTATCACCCCTGGGTAGTGCTCACCCTGTCTGGGTAGTATCCAGATCATCTCGTCGCTGAAGCCCTCCATCTTGGCAAACGTCTTGAACAGGTCTGTGATTCTAGGTCTCACCCACCGGGTTCTGCCTAAAGACAAAGACATGAGTTAGCTCCAGGCTGTGCCTGTCACTGCATCTCCTGGGCATCTGGCGAGCACAAGGATGGGATGGATGGCAGTCCCTGGAAGAAGGCTGGAGGCACTGATAGAGGTCCTAGAGAGACACATGAGACACCTCACCCAGGGGACAAGACAAGGCAGAGGTTTGTGTCCCTGCTGTTTCTGCCCCACCTTGCAGCAGAACCCCCACTCTTCAGTCTGTTTCACCACATGACTTACCCAAGGCCACGGACTCCCAGCACAGTGCAGGAGCCTGAGCCCCAGCCTCCCCTGCACCCCAAATCGCTATCTCTTCCCTGCCACATGGGAGGCACACGGCAGCCCCAGCCCTGCTCCTGTGCCCCACCCAGGGCAGAAGTGAGGAGGGGGTCTGTCCCCTGACTCCTGGCCTCTCAGGCACCCTGCAGGCACCCTGACACCTCTGAGTGGTTCACCCCTGTTGCAGCACCGCTGGCTACGCACTGTAGAGTCTCAGCATATGCAAGATCTTCCCCTCCTTCTCTCTGGTGGCAAAGATAATCACATAGGTCCTGCCATCGGTATCCACCAGCTGTGCTGTCTTATTGCCTCTGTCTGCAAAAGGACATGGAGAAAAATTAATTACCTCCTCCTGGAAACCCCCATGCTGCAAAGGGGCTATAAGAGTGTAAAGCCCACCCAGTCTGTCTTTCCTCGGTGTCTCTCTGTCCTGGCTTTCCCTCTTGTTAAGGCTCCTCTGAAAGCCTGGGGGAGCCCACAGACTGCAGCAGAGCAGAGGGATGGGTAGGTGAGGGCAGGAAGGGCGAAGGATGGTCACTGCAGGCTGTTGGCCAGTGTCAGACTGACCCTTGGGGTGGGGATGGTGGGAAACAACCCCTTGCTTCATCCCCTGAGAACATTCACCCATAGCCCCTTGGCAGAATGAACCTGCTTTTCCCCAGGGTTTAAGCTGCGTGTGAATGTGTTTATCCCAGAGGGAGGATTTGGGGGGGTTCTGCCATCTGCTGTGTCACCAGCCCTGACACGCACTGGCCCCGGAGTGCAGCTGGCACCTGGACACAGAGGGATGTCCCACCCAGGACCCAGGAGGGGCAGGCAGTCCTAAGGGCCATGTCACCGGGAACAACCAGCTGCTTCAGACAGGGATGATGGGACGTGCCTCCCCGCTGCCCCAAGAGCCAGGCTCCCCCCACTCACCAGAGCTGTAGTATTCACCCGGAATGCTTGTTGGTTTGTAGATCGACTCAAATTTCATACATCTCTCTGGGCTGCAAAACAGTGAAGGATGCTCCAGCATACAGTGAAGTGACTCCTTTTCCCTCCCCTGCTCTGGAGTAGCTACCCCAAAAGTGGGACTCGCTGTTCAGGGATGAGATGGTATGGAGGGGGGGGCAGGAGAGGATAGATACCACCACCCTTGGAGCAATGGGCACCTGGGCTGGCAGGGGACAGTGCTGGTACCTGGGGATCATCCATGCCCTTGCTCGTGCTCTGAGCTTCTGGGATAAGGCTGGTACTGCCAGGAAGGTTTCAACCATAGGGTCCCTTATTACCCCTCTGCATCCCTCAGCGGTAGAGCATCCCACCCTCTGATGGGTCCTGGCTGGCGCTGCCCTGAGTCTGCCCTGAAGAAGGGGTGCCCACAGCTGTCCTGAGCCCCTAGTGGTCCTGCCTCACCCCCTGGTCAGGTCTTTGGTGGGTGCACTCAGGTGGGGACCCATCGATGAAGGTCAAGAGAGGAGGTTGGTCAGTGAAACCTGTGAAGTAAAGCATGTGGGACTTACGTGGGAATTGCAAAGGAGACCTTCAGGTCCTTCCCCAGGACCTCGATGCCAGCCATCGCCATCTTCAGCTGGTCCTTCCTTTGGAGATAGCTCTCGGAGTCGGAGGCCATAGCAGTGATGTACCATTTCCCTGCAATCTGGTAGCAAGAGCAGACTGTGAGTCTGTGGGAGCAATTGGGAGCGTCACCTCCTCAGGGATCAAGGCAGGACACCCTCAGTCCATGGGACATCCACATCCAGGCAACAAAGTCTCCTTAGGGACACTTATGCTGGAGCTGGGTGACCACCCTCACCTGGATGTGACAGCAAAGCAATGGTGGCTGCCGTGTCCCCAGCTGTTCCCAGTACCAGAACACCTCTACAGTCATCCCTGACTGCTGGTGACCAGAGTCCACCCTCCCACCTTCTGTTCCCGGGATGCCGCAGATCACCTTGCTCGTGTCCAACTCCCCAGCCCCGAGGTCCTCAGCCTCCACGTGCAGCAAGCAGAGCAGGGCCAGGCCCAGGCTCAGCCCCACGGTCCTCATGTCACCTTAGCTCCTCTGGCTTCACCAGTGGGATGAGGAGTGGTGCTGGGGCTGCCGCATTTATATCTCAGTGCTTTCCTCCTGCCCCCCCCCCCCCTTCTCCCCCCCCCCCCCCCCCCGCTGCTGCATGCGGAGCCGCGGCTGCACTGTTGGGATTGGCTTGGACAAGGGGCGGGGGAGGGGGGAGGCAGAGCTTCGGAAGGGCAGGAGTCAGCCAGGGGTGAACAAACCCCCGGGGCAGGGGGGAAGTGCCTGCCAGCCCCAAAGCAGAGTTACAGGAACTGTTGCACCACTGCTGAAATTTGGGATTTTCCCCATTTCTTTAGTGGATTGTGAAAGAACAAAGCGAGCTGTTGTTTTCCAACTGGCTGCCGGAAGGCTGCTGGGAGGAGCAGGAGGTTCTTCCCAGCACAGGTTCCAGGGGCAGCCCCGTTACCCACCAAGGGGCACGGTGACCCGTCCTTCTGGCCAGGCTGGAACCTGCCCCGAGGCAGCCGCTGGGATCCTGCCAAACCCAACCATCCACATGCTGCTGGCACAACCTGACCCGTGGTGCCTGCACGGGCTTCCCCACCTGCTCTGAGGTGCTCAGGGCCTGCAAGGCAGGGTGCACCCGGAGCAGGGCAGGCAGAAGAATGGGTTCATGTCACTGTGAGACTGTGTCCCTCCTTCTCACAGTGTGATGTGCCCCTGCTCTGTCAGGCTCCTGGGGTCACAGCCCCACCTGCCTGGGCATTGAAGGACCCCCACCCTGAGGCAGGGAGGGAGTGGGAGGGACCAGGGCCAGCCTCCACTCCGCAGGAGGCGCAGTGGGATGAAAAGCGCCCGCAGGGCTCGTGGCAGCATGGTCCTACTTTGGTCAGTAGGCAGATGGGGGACCAAGAGGGGTGGCAGACAGGCATGGGTGTTCCAGGCCTGCTATGGGCAGCCATGGTGCAGCTTCACTTCCAGCTAGGTGGCCTGGGAGGGGACTGAGCAGGGAATGCGGTGTCCTTCGTGTGTCCCTGCAGGCAGTGCTGGACAGCCTGACTGCTTAACACTGTCTGCCCGGAGCTGCTGCCCCCCCAGCCAAGCTGTGCCAGCCCCTGGTCACCCCAGCTCCATTCTCCCCTGCCCTGGCAGCTGCACCTTCCCCATCCCCTCTGCTCCCCATGTTGGGCACACCAAACATCACAGCACAGGAGCCCCCCAACACCCCTGGGGGGCTGACAGGAAGGGTCAGCTCCAGGGCCACTGCACTCAGGGTGCCTGGGGACCCTGGCAGCAACCCTGCTCCCACCAACAAAGCACTGAGCTCTGGGACAGCTTCTACATCTATTTATTTAGGAGATCGAGGGGTGATCCTGGTGTGGGGCAGGGGGTCCGGCAGAGTTCAGCTGGGAAGGATGGGAAGGGGGCACCACAGACTGGGGATCAGAGCCCAGTGTCCACCAAGTCTGGAGGACACAACAGCCCTTTAGCTGCAGAGACAGGATAGACAGACGAGTGGTTAGAGCAAGGCAAAGCTGAGGTGACGCAGAGGCAAAGCCAAGGCAGGTGGGGGGCCCCCAGTGGGCCGCGAGTGCCTGCTCAGCCCTGGCTGTGCTGGGAGTGAGTCATGGCTTCCCCTGGACACACTCACCTGATGGCCTTGGTGCACTGGTCTGTTGGAAAGCAAAGAGAGGAGTGAGTGTGCCACGGGCAGCACCCTGAGCCCTCACAGAGTGTCCCCGTACAGAGGGGCCACATGTGCCACCCCGTGCCTTCAGGGCACTCACCCGACTCGGGCAGGATGGCCAGCATGTCCTTGGTCAGGCCCATGGTGGGGACAAGCTCCGTGAACTTCTGCAGAAGCTGGGGACTCACATCCTGCTCCCTTGCTGCAGCCAGACATGCAAAGTGGGGGCTAGTGAGTGCAGGGGGTCCTGGCAGCCAGCCCCACCCCAGGAGTCCAGCTACCACAGGGCAGTGATTGGGCCCCAGACAAGGGCTAAGGTGAAGCCATGAAGGTGCAGAGTGGACATCAGGCAACCCACAGTGCCCTGGGCTGGCAGCAAAGGGGCACAAGCCCCTTGGGATGAGTGACCCATCTGCCTGGGGTGCTATGGGGTGGCTGGCAGGGTTGGGGGTCCACAGCTGGGCTGGCACACTGCAAGGAGGTCTGGTTCAATCCACAACCAACCAGAGATATCTTTGGTGAAAGGTTTCATTCACCCCAAAATTAATTCTTGGAGTACTGGACATTGGGTACTGGTGGTGGCCCTGGGTGGTGGTGGAGAGCCCAGCCCTCACTCCCCATTGGTGCCCCCATCCCTTCTCGGAGCTGTGGGTGCCTGTCCCTGCTCCAACACCCACTGAGGAGCTGCAGCGCGGTGCTGGGCTCTGTCTCGCTGTGATGGGCCTCGTGCAGGATGGCATAGTGGCCGTAGTCTGTCTCCATCACGAGCAGGTCCCTCTTCTCTTGTGCTGCTAAAGGATACCAGAGGTGCCCAGTTGGGCAATGTGGTACAATCTGAGCCCCCCTGGGCTCCACTGCTTGAGCCCCAAAATTGCCTGAGGGGAGTATGAGGAGGGACCCACTGAGCGATGTGATGGAGCTGGGTGCCCACCCTCAGCATGACCCCTCGCTGAGCAGAGAAGGCAGAGCAGCCAAGCCCACCTCCCGCTGCTCCCCAGGCACGGGGGGCTGGGGATGCCCACCCTCTGTTTCAGGGTACCCATGGCTCCAACCCACCTGACCACACGTACCCATGTAGTGCCCTGCCTGCCCGCTCTGCTGGAAGAGCAGCTCAAACTTTTGGCATTTGTCCAGCCTGGAAAAGGAACGTGGAAATGACAAACGTGGCTGGATGTCACGAGGGAGGGCAGTGGGGTGGTGGGTGCAGGAGGGAGCCCAGCCTGCCTGGGGCGTGTACTGGGGTTCAGGCAGGACTGGGCACTCTGGGGCGGTGGGTCTGGGGGAGATGCCGTGGTGGGGAGGGGAGTCCCTGGCCCACGGGGGACGTGGCGAGCGGGACAGACACTCACAGGGGCCAGACCAACTTCATGGCCAGATCCCCCTCTGGTGTGAAGCTGATGGTGGTGATGGACGACTTCATCCCGTCCTTCATCTTCAGGAAGACGGAGCAGTTGGAAGCCGTGGCTGTGACATACCACATCCCTGCAAACTGCAGCACGACATCACCGGTGGGGTTTGGGAAAGCAGTGGGGACCTGCTACCTTCCAGAGGGACCTGTCCCCCACCATGGGGAACCTGGCAGCCTGTTGTAGGAATCTGCCAACCTGCAGTGGGGGACCTGCTACCCTCTGTGGCGACCAGCCAGACAAACATGGCAGCCTGCTACCTTCATGCAGAACACCCTGCCCTGCCCCATGCCAGGAGGGCAGGAGAGGCATCTGGTCCATGTTCCCTGGGGAAGTGCTACATGCTTGGGGACATCACAGCCTCAGGTGCTGGTGTCCCTTCAGTGGGGTCACTGCTGGCGCTGGACACAGCAGCCCTAACTAACCCATTTTTTCACAGGCTCTCCTGGAAACTACCCTGGTGTCAGCTCAGGGATGAGACCAGGGGGTCCCCGGGGGTGCAGCAAAGGCCCCCTGCCCCACCCAGCCCCTCCAGCCCAGGCAGAATGTGCCTGGCAGCACCCTGTGCTGTTACCTTCTCGGTGTCGAAGTCTGGCTGCACGGGGACCTCAGCCCCTGCCCGCAGCAGGCAGAGCAGGGTCAGCGCCAGGCTGGGCAGTGCCACCGTCATCCTCGCTCTGGGAGTAGATGTGGGCAGGAGAGGCTGCACCCACCTTTATAGCCCCCACTGCTGGCAGCACCCCTGCCCGCCCTACCTTTATGCAACAGGTTACACAAGAGCAGGGATAACCTGTACCCGGGTTAGGTGACAGTGCTGGCCCTGTCCCCCCCAGTTGCCCGGTCCCGAATGAATGCAGCTTTGTGTGAAACCCTGCCCAGAGCACACCGGGACTGGGTGCTGCCCCATGCCCGCTGTTCTGTCTGGGGAGGGGGGAGCTGAGTTGCCCCTGGGGCCCCCCTCGCAGCTGTTCCTGCTGGTCCCAGGGTCTGGCAGTGATGGGACGGATCCCACCTCAGGATCCTCAGTGCCAAAAGATGGTTGTGCTGGTGGTTTTAGCCCAGGTTGAGCCACAGCCTGGTGCCCCCAGAAGGGGTGGTGACTTCCCAGGCTGGTGGCAGCAGGCTCAGACCCCGCTGCTGGAGAGGGTCCAGGCTCATGGGATGGAGCCCAGGGGGGTGGTGAGAGCTAAGCCACATCCAGCCCTCACGTATGTCCTTTTGCTTCATGTCCATCCTTCCCCAAATTTTTGGAGACCTCCCTATGATTGCCTGTCATCCCATTCCCACACTGCCAGCCTGCTCTCCAGCAGGGGACCAAGGCAGGGAAGGTGAGGGAGCCCAGGATGCCCAAGGGGGCAGAGCGGAGCAGATCTCCCCAGTAGGTCCCAGCCTCAGGGACCCCTTTGCTTGGGACGGGGCATATTTAGTGGTCAGGCAGCACCGTAGTGTGGGGCTGCTAGTGCACAGAGGGCCCCAGCCCAGTGGCCCCATGGCTAAAAGCTGGGGTCAGCCCTGACACCGAGCCCCAGCCCCACCAGCCATACTTCCCCCTCCCCATTGCCCCACTGAGGCTTCCTCACAGCAACCCAGCAGACGAGGGTTGGTTTTATGTGGGCTTTAATGGGGATGGGGTTACAGGTGTGGGGTGTGAAGCCAGGGAGCGAAGGCTGCTGCAGTGCTGTGGGGTGCACTGGGGTTGGGATGGGACAGGGTGGTCACCAGCTCGTGGCACTGTCAGGGCTCTGGCCAGCAGCAGCTGGTGGGATCACCTGGAAGAGATGGGGGGTGAGCACAGCTGAGCTGTGGGAGACAGGGTGACAAATGCGGGGACATTGGCCCGGCCAGCCCCACACGGAGTGGGTGAGCACACACCACCCAGGGCCTGAGGCACCCCACAGGGTCAGGATGGGGAATCCCTCAGAGGGGTAAGGAGAGGAACAGCCTGGGGAAGGGCTGGCCAGGGCTCTGTGGGATGCAGTGGCTCTGAACACCCCTGACCCTCCCGCAGGGCTGGTCTGACCGCCAGTGAAGGCAGGACTTACCTAGGCAGCATCTGTCATGCATTTGTCTGTGAGGGGAAGAAAAGGGGAGATCATCCTCAGCCCCCCCGAGGGACCATGTATGGGGGCACCCCATAGCTGGCCCCACACCGAGGCAGGAACAAGCCAGGAGGTTCTCCTCCCTCTCAGCCCCCTTGGGGTATCTCACCCCCTGCTCCCCACAGCCTCCAGCCTCACCTGTCTGGGGCAGGATGAGGATCTCATCGTCCATCAGGCCCTGCTCCCTGGAGAACTGGGTGAACCTCTCCAGGCGCTCAGGACTCAGCTCCTTGGTCCGGCCTGCAGCCAAGAGCAGGATGAGGGGTAGCCCCACCGTACCTGCCAGCATGGGGGCACGGGCAGCCCAGCAAGGGGGTCCCGACCCAGCCATTATCCCAGAGGTCATCCCAGCTTGGGAGACGGTGCTGCCCTTCTCCCGTGGGAGAGATAGACATTCCAGGAAGTCCTGGGGGGTGTACAGCATGGGGGCGCAGGGCAGACGTACTGTAGAGCAGCACCATGGTGGAGGGGCCGGTGCTCTTGGAGATCTGGGTGGCCACCAAGGCGTACTCCTCGTAGTTGGTCTCCACCACACGGATGTCGTGCTTGCTGCCCCAGCCTGTGGGGGACAGGGGAGCACGGCTCAGCCCCAGGCTCCAAATCCGCCCCAAGGCAAGAGTAAGGATAGTGACAGCAGGGCTGCCCCATGGTCAGGGGGCACTCACGGGTGCTGGTGTAGCTGAACCGCCCCGGCTGCTCCGTCTTGGTGTAAAGGCTGTTCCTCGTCACACACTGGTCACCCCTTTGATCACACACAGCATGAGCACAGCACAAGGATGTCAGAGTGGTGGGGCGATGCACCAGTGTCTCCCCCCCTCGCACCCCCTCCCCACTCACCCCCTCCCCATGCCCATACTTGGGGTAGGTGGAGGTGACTTCCAGGTTTCCATCTGCGGTGGTGGAGATGATAGTGGTGCACATCTTCATTAGGTGCCTCTTCTCCTTGAACCAGTTAGAGTTGGAGGCCAGGCCGATGCTGTACCATCTCCCTGTGAGCTGCACACAACCTCCACTCAGCCCCAGCTGGGTGCAGACCCTGTCTTGCCCCTCAGCCCCCCACCAGCCCCAGCCCAGGCCACGTCTCTCTCCCCTGGCAGCCCATTCCCCACAGCAGGATGGTGTCCTGGGGTCCTCATCCCCAGGGAGCTGCTACAGCTCTTGGTAATCACAAAACCCAGGGGCCAGGAAATCCCTGTTTCATGACGTGCCCTTCACTGCCCAGCACTTGGGTGTTTCCTTCCTCTTTGCTCCAAGACTGGGGAAGGTGACAGGACTGTCTGGCTCTGAGATGCCGTTTCGGTCCATCTGGGGGCTCAAGGAGGGGTCAGGACCCTGAGTCCAGCATGGCTCATCCTAGCCCAGTCCCTGGGGCCAGCAGCATGGTGCCCTCCAAAGGGAACTGCCAGCCTCGGAGAGGGGCTGTATTGGGATCACCCTTGCAGGACATCCCAGATGCCCATCCTTGCAGGAAGTGCCTCCATCCCCATCACCCCCCTCGGGTGTCCGTGGCCCCCCAGGACCCTTCCAGAGGCAGAGCGGTGCGTGGGACACCTCAGCAGAGCAGCCCTTGTTTTTTGGGGGCCCTTGGCTGGGGTCTCTGTCGGGGAGTAGTTTCCATGGCCCATCTCCATGCTGACTCGCAGACTGAGATTGCTTTTCTCAGTCTTCTCTGTAAGACTCTTGAATAATCACACCCATTCTACAGCACAGCAGCAGTTCAGACCCACATCTAACCCATAGTTCTGCCCCACAGGCTGGAGCTGGGATGCTGGATCCCCTCCAGGGCCACCAAAACCAGGTACTGGGAGGTCCTCAGGATGGGGGGCTGTGTGGGCACCAGTGCCCTGCCCTCCCAGTGTCAGCCTGGCCCCACATCCATCTGCACCACCCTCTCCACACATTTTCAGGGCAAGAATCCCCCAAAACATCCCAAACCTCCACGCAGGTGATGCCTGCTGGGATGGGTCACCTTGTCCTGCTGGAAGTCGGCTTGGATGGGAATGCTGTCCTGGGCATGCAGTGCCCCAAGCAGGGCCAGCCCCAGGACGCTGAGCAGCGTGGCCTGCATGGTCGAGCCGAGCCGAGCCGAGCTGAGCCAAGCGAGAGCTGGAGGCAGAGCGCTGCAGTGCTTGAGAGTCCGTCGAGCCCCTATTTATGGACAGGCGGTGCGGGGGCCCCCGCGAGGGGCCAACCCTGCCTCCCCCCCGTGCCGTTATGCAAGCTGGAGCAGGGCTGAGCGCCGAAGCCAAAGGGCAGGCAGGGGATCCTGAGAATGCAGCCCTCCTGTTGATATGACGTGTTTGCTCCGGGGAGCCAAACTCCTCCGCAGTGAAAACAGCCCGCGGCCGGAGCGGCGGCCGTCCCTGGCCCCAGCGGCGCGGGGCCGGGGCAGGCAGCGGGGGTTGCCCACGGGCAGGGGCCAGGGCTGCCCAGTCTGTACAGGGTAGCCTCACCTGGACTCAGAAAGGGGCTCCAGTGAAGTCGAAGGAATGTCCAGTGCCTGCCAGGTCCCAACCCGACCCATGGGACTTGGGGACACCTGCGTGTACTCCTGTAGGACCCCTGCTTTGCCCCGACTCAAGTCCCTGCATCACCCAAGGAAGCATCTTGGCTGGCCTCAGGACCCTTGGGGTGTGTCCCACCAAGGTGCAGCTCCGGTTCATCCCACTGGCAAGCTGGGGAGCCCAGATGCTCAGCTCCTTGGGGACCAGAATGCAGCCAGATGGACCCCAGAGTTTCACACCCCACCCGCCCCACCGCTCTGCACCCCTGCCAAGAGGGGCTGGAGGTGCCCTCCCCCTTGGTTTGGGGTCACCAGCAGGCGCTGAGATGTCCCCCCTTAATCTGGGGGCCCCCCGGCAGAGTGAGGGCAGAGGATGCATGCTGGGTGCCAGCAGCAGCACCCGTGGGTATGGCAGGGTTTGGGCAGGGCTGGCCATGCCGGGCAGAACCCCAGCCCTGCACGGCCCTGCCAAGGTGCTTTACGTAAGGAGAATGTTTTCACAACAGCTGTTTTTCCCCTGGCAGGCCCCCCTGTACATTCCCTTCCCCACGCCCCGCTGTGAGGCCACCCTGCCCTGTGCACCCCCGCGCCTGCCCGGCCCCGTGGATTTATGAAAACAAAACAAAAGCTGAGCCAGGCAGGACTGAGCATCACAAGAGCCCGGCTGGGGCCCCGCATGCTGGGCTAGGACTCAGCCTCCCCAGGGGGCTCTCTCCATCGGGCACAGAGGTAGGGAGCACCCAGGGGTGTCACTGTCACCCAACACTGCAGCAGGAACACAAAGTCCCCCCCGCTGCCTGGGTGCCCCCAGCTCCCTGCCCAGGTGGCAGCAAAGGGTGCCTGATGGATACTTGGGTGGTGCCCACTCTCCCAGCTCCCCTGGGTGGGGCAAAGCTGGGAACCAGCCCAAGGACCTGGGTGGCAATGCTGGGTGCAAGCTCTGGAGCATGGGGGCAGGTGGGGCCATGTGGGGGCAAAGGGGACACCGACAGCAGCACGGCACAGGATAAGCAGAGATGGGGGGCAGGATGGAGTATCCAGGCTGTGGGTCCCCACAGTGGCTGGACACAGACTCTCGGACACAGCCTGGGTGTTAGCCCCCACCACAGATGAGCTGAGATGGGACAGTGGGCATAGGGCGTGTGGGCTCCTTGGGGACCAGCCCAGCTCCCCAGGGCTCTCCCCTTGCCTCCCATTGCCCTGCCACAGTGCAGCCACCCTGGGGTGCAGGTGGGCACAGGGCAGAAAGTGAGCTGGATCCACCACACCAAGGCTCTGCCAGCCTCAGGTGGTGGCCTGGGGGGGTCTAAGAGCATGGCTGGACACTGTTAACCTCCACGTGGGTGGTGGGAACAGGGCTGGCTCTGGGCACATCACGTGGCGTCCCTTACATAATTCCCTGGTAAACAACATGTGTTACCAGTTCCCGCTCCAATTGCAAAACACCAGTGCTGGGGGCAGAGGGCTGCTGCCTGCCCCAGGGGCTGTGGAGGGCTGGGACCCCCCACCTGCCTGCTGTGGGGATGCTCCCCGTCCCCTCCCAAAGCCAATGGCAATGGGCACCACTCGCCAGGCTCCACACACAGGGAAGAGGGGTCCCACAAGGGGCTGCAGCATTAACCCTGGGGCTCTCCCCTAATTGCACCCCTGGTCCAAGCCCTGCCAGACCCCCCAGCCTGGCTTTCCAAGGGGTGCTGGCTGTGTGGGCAGGGGTTCCCCTCAGGGAACGCGCTCCACAGGGCTGGGGCAGGGGAATGGGCTGTTTCCCTGCCCTGGAGGCCCTGGAGATGGGAAGGAGAAATGCTGTGGGGCTGAGATTTCCTCCTCTGGGGCCCCTGAGGGATATCCCAGCTTGATGGGGGAAAAGGCAGATGCTGTGCTGGTCCCCAGTGCCCCCCAAGTCTGTGCCTCCCATGGTGCCAGCCATGGTGCTGTTGCCCTCAGTGCTGGGTGCTCCCTCGGCCCCAGCCAGCCAGACCCACGTTCCCTCTCATCCCAGGAACCACCACAACTCCTGTCTCGCTGTCCCATAGCTGGGACAGGGCTCAGGGAGAGGATGAGGGGGGTGTATGGAAGGGGGTTGCACGTCCTCCAACACCCCCTTGGGACCCCCCAGCTGGGAGCACATCTCCAACTCAGAATATTCCGTGATGCTGTGATTCCAGGGCACTGGCAGCCCAGGATGGAGGCAGCGCTGGCCTGGCTGGGGCAGACCAAGAGGTGACTGGCCTGGACAAAGGCTCTTCTCTGAGGTGTTTATTGGGGTGTTGCTGGCTCCTGCAGGACACTGGTGCACAGAGCACAGGGGTGACACAAGCTGAGAGGGTGCAGGACCAGGATGGATGCAGCTGCCAGCACAGCTGGAGGCACTGGAGAACCCCAGAGCTGGCTCCAGGGCTGTGGTGCAGCAGAGGGGGATGAGCAAAGCACGGCTCAGACCCGCGTGGCCATGGGCAGCTAAATGAGGTGAGGGGTGAGCTCTGGGGAAACCCCGGCAACTCCATCTGCACCTACACCTTTGTTTCTGGAAGGAAGAGAAGTGCTGAGGGGCTGAGGGGTGTCCAAGCCTAGCACCTGGCCTGGAGACTCACCTGTGCCTTCCCAAGCACCAATGACAAGTACTGGAGCTGTCTCCAGGGACCCAGCCCTCAGCCCAGGGTGTCCCTGTACCAGGACACCCCATCCCAGACCATCCCGGGAAACACCAATATAGACCCATCAAGCCCAGTGTGAGCCATTTAGGGGTTAAATGGGGTTTGCTTTGCCAGGATGCACCTCATGCCCATCCTGGGTGACTCTGCCACCTCCTCACCCTACACAAGGGCACAGAGAGACCCTGTCCTGAGGGACGGTCTGGCATGGCTGCCCCCTGCCAGGCCAGTGCCCCCATGCTCCTGGGGCAGGACCACACAGCTGTGGTGTGGTGTGGGTCTGGCCCAGTGTGCCCAGCCCCCAGTCAGGACAGGCACGCCCCACTGGTGCCCAGTGTGGGGCCAAGCCTAGCACATGGGGGTCCCAGTGCACCACCCAGGATCCCCAACTCACCATCCAGGACACGAAACTCATCTGCGGAGTCGCAAAACCCTGCAAGAGACAGAGCCTGAGGGGGTCACCCTCCCTGGGACCTGGCACCCCCTGACCCTGCACCCCCAGGATACTGTGAGGCACAGCCCTGGTCCTTGCATCTCTGCCCCTGGGGTGGCCACAGCGTGAGGACAGACCCCACATGTGCCCTTGCTGTGGGTGACACGGGGCCATGAGCTGCTCAGACCTCTGGGGATGTACCTCCCCCTCCCCACACTGGAGGGGCCGGACCCCAGCCCCTGATGCTAGGCTCTGCCCCTGGGTGCAGCCACTGCCACGGGGTCCCCTGCTCCCCAGGGACCAGGTGCCACTCACCGTAGGTGGGGAAGTAGTAGGTCACATCCTCACTGAGACCCACAGCCCTCACGTGCTTTTCGAACTTGTCCACGACAGCGTCACTGACCCGGCTGGTCCGTCCTGCATGGGGGGAGACACTGCCAGCGGCCTCGGGCCCTGCCTGGCCCTGTCCCAAAGCCCCCCATGTCCCTTCGCAAAGCTCAGGGCCCTGGGGGTCTTTCAGTTCACAGAAGTGGGTTTCTGGTTCCCCCCTTACCAGCTCCCCCTTCAGCCTTTGGGGACAATTGTCCAGCTGGGGAGTGACCCTCAGGAGACCCCATTCGCATGTTTGGGTCCTCTGAGGCTCCGGCTGCCATCCCTTGAGCCCAGCATGGGTTTCCCACCCCTGTCCTTCACCTGCCACAAGCCCCTGAGCCTTGACCCACCATAGAGCTTGACAGAGACGCTACGGCCCTTCTGGTAATAGAGGATGGCAAAGCTGCTGGGGTCCATCTCACCCACCACCACATCCACCTTGCTGCTGTGCCCATGGCCTGAGAAGGACAGAGGAGAGTCCAGTGAGTCCTGGTTAACCCTGCTTAGCCCTGGCACCATGCAAGGCATTGTTTCATCATAAACCAGGTGTACAAGGGGTGAAAATCAGGGCCAGAGTGGGGCAGCCCCACAGGCACCATTGCTCCCCCAGAAGGCACCAGCCCATGGCATCACCCGTGATGGTATCTGGCACCTAGAGATCCCAGTGGTAAGATACTGAGAGGGCATTGGGAAGAGGGACACTGGTACCAAAGCCCTGCCCAGAACAGCAGTGGGAGGCTCCAGCAGCTCCCCTGCCACCCCAGCCTAGTGTCCCTCACCCTTCAGCAGGAAGCGTCCAGGGGCCTGGGCAGGGAGGTAGCGCTGCCTGACTTCCCAGCACATCCCATCCCTGCACGGGAAGACAAAGAGATGTCAGCACAGGCTGGGGAGGATCCCCCCAGGTCTCTGAACGCCCTGCCTTGCCAGGGCACACACGCTGTTTCCTTGGGACTTTGTTTTCTCCCCAGGGAAAGAGATGTCCCAGAGCCCTGTCAAGACATTGTGAGAGATACTGAGCCCCAAAACCTGCTGAGCTTGAGGGGGTCCCTGCCCCCTCCCTGCAGCACGGAGCCTGGTCAGCCCCTCAGAGCCCATCAGGCCAGGGGGAAGTGCCCACAGATGTGAAGATCCCTGTCTTTAGCTCTGCTGCCTCTGGGGTGGCCCCAAGAGCCAGTCCCAGGCTGGCCTGTGGAGGCACCACGTGCCTCGGTTTCACCAGCCTGCCTGTCCCTAACCCTGAGCCCACCCCAGGCCAGTGGCTGGGGGTGGCAGGGTGACCATTGTGGCCAGGGCTTCTACTACAAAACTTCACAGAGGGGATCCCACCCACACTTTGCTCTGGGGCAGCTCTGTCCTCCTTGGAGCCAGAGGCCAGGGCACTAGCACTGCTCTGACTTGCCTGCAGAGTTCCCATTCCACCCAGCGTCTCCCACCCCCATCCCAGGGCACCGGTCCTGCTGTGACCTGCCTACAGCACCCCTGTTCATGCCTGTGGCCCCCCTGCCCACTGTTACTCACAGCTTCCTGAGGGTGCTGATGGCCAGGCTTTGTCCGTCCAGGACGGTCACCATCACTGTCGTGGCCTCCAGCTGGTGGCTGTGCTCTGCCAGGTGGCTGCAGCGGGAGGCCACGCTGACCAGGAACCACCTCCCTGCGAGCTGCATGGCACAGGGGTGGTACCATCTACAGAGCCACCAGCCCAGGGTGCCCCCACTCACCCCGAGCACCCACTGTCCCCTCACTTGGCACCTCTGCCCACAGCCTGTCCCTTGGGGTGTCCACAGGACACGACCGCCCTTTGTGATCGGGTGGGTGGGATGGCAGGGCAGAGAGAAGCCTGGCATGGGGATAGGCTGGGGGCTGTGTGGGGGTGTCTAAGGCACCTGCCCATGGCTCACACTGCCCACGGGGCTGTGGGCACCCCCGTCCCACCCTGGGTGTGTGCTGGGTGTCACTTGATGCTGCAGTCCAAGCTCACCCCAAGCCTCAGAGTGATGGTGGCTGCACCCACAGCTGGGGTCTGTCTGGGGGAGCACGGGGGTCCCTCCGAGGCTCCGGCCCCCGCACCTGCCTCGTAGGTAGCCCTGCGGGCAGTGCTGGGGCTGAGCTGGGCTCTGCCACCCCTGCTGCGTGCGGGGGGCACGGGGGGCTTGAGCTGGGGGACGAGCTGGGAGGCTGAGTCTGGGGGGGCACTGAGGGTCAGCCCTGGAGGGGAACAGAGGGGAACGGGAGCCCCCACACTTCTTGCAGCCCCCCCCCCCCAGTGCGGGGTCCAGGCCCAAACCCTCACCTGGGGGAGGCTGAGCCCCTCCTGAGCCGCCACCTTGTCCAGCGGGCTCTGGGCAGGGGGCGGCCGCCGCCGCCTCGGCCGCTGCCCCCGCGCCGTGAGGAACAGCCCGAGGAGCAGGAGGGTGCGCAGGGCCGCCATGAGACGCTGTGCTGGGAGGCGGCGGGGCAGGCGGGTACGGCCGGGGGGACAGGACAGGGGTCAAGGCCGGGGTCAGGACCGGAGGCGGTGCCCGCAGCGGGACCCGAGGGGGGGGCCGGGCACCGACCCCGGGGCCCGTCCCGGCGTGGGCGGAGCCTGTTCAGGCGGGGCGTGACAGGGCCGACGGGGCGGGGCCTGGCTCAGAGGCGTGGCCTGGTCAGGCCGGGCGGGGCAGCGCTGCCGCCGCGGGAGCGATCGTGCCGCGCTCGGCTCGCTACATCTGGCGCACGGCGGGGAGCTCTGTGCTCGATCTGTCGGGGCTGCGGCGGGACGCGGCGCCCTGATTGGCGGGCGGGGGCGCGCCCGGAGCGGCGGCCGGAAGTTGGGGGACGGGGCGGGGGCAGTGGAGCTGCCGAGGTGCGGAGGGGGACCGGGAACACGGGGAATACTGGGAACGGGGGGGAACGGGGACAGCGGGAACGGCCCGGGAACACGGGGAATACCGGGAACGGGGACACAGCGGGAACGGCACGGGGGGAACGGGAATACCGAGAACAGGGGGGAACGGGGACAGCGGGAACGGCACAGAGGGACCGGGGATACCGGGAATGGGGACACAGCGGGAACGGCACAGAGGGACTGGGGATACCGGGAATGGGGACACAGCGGGAACGGCACGGGGGGAACGGGAATACCGGGAATGGGGACACAGCGGGAACGGCACGGGGGGAACGGGAATACCGGGACCGGGGACACAGCGGGAACGGCACGGGGGGACCGGGAATACCGGGACCGGGGACACAGCGAGAACGGCACGGGGGGACCGGGGATACCGGGACCGGGGACACAGCGGGAACGGCACGGGGGGAACGGGATACCGGGAACAGGGAATACCGGGCACGGCACGGGCGGGCCGAGGGCCTCCGCGGTCCTCGTCCCCTGACCCCGCGCCCCGCTCGGCCCCAGCGCGGCGGCAGAATGACACGATGGCCGCGGGCGGGCCCCGGCTGCCGGACACCGTCCTGTTCGAGATCTTCCTGTACCTGGACCACGCCGACGTGCTCTCGGTGGGGCTCGTGTGCCAGCAGTGGCGCGCCGTGTCCCGCGACGAGTTCCTGTGGAAGGAGCTGTTCTACCGCTACTACCGCGTGTCCCGGGACGTGCCGCGGCACCCGGGTGAGCGGGGGGCACCTGCCCTGAGCCGGGAGGGACACTGCGCTCCCCCACCCGTGGTGGGGCGGTGGAGCCCCCCGAACCGTCCCCTCAGCTCTGCCACTGTGCTCCGAGCTGGGCTGTGCACGGGAGGGGCTCTGGGACTGCCCAGACCCTTCAGAAATGGGGTCAAAGGGCTGAAAATGCTTCCCTTTCCTTCCCTTTCACAGAAAGGAGGTGTCTGGGCTGCTCTCAGTGGCTGCAGCCCAGAGAGATCCCGGGAGCAATAGTGGGTCGCCACACATTGCTGCATCCCAGCTGGCCTGGGGTGTGGGAAACCACTGCTGGCTTGGCCTCACCAGGACCTTGCAACCCCCAGCTGGACTGGGCACTGCCACAGCAACACTGGCTGCCCAGGGCTGTGCAGAGGGGCCTGTGGCCCTGTGATGGCACTGAGGGCACATGCTGAGGCAGCAGCTGCCCCACTGTACCAGGGCAGGTGGGGCTCGATCTGGGCTCACAGCAGGAACTGAGGGAGCCCCACATGGCCATCCCTGTCCAAGCTGTCAGAGGGCTCCAGGGTGGCAGTCATGTTGTCACAGCTCTGCTCCCTCTGAGCATCCAGTGCTGGAAGCAGTCAGTGCAGTCTGGAAGGGTGGCTGCACTGTCACATGCTGGGACAGGCCTTGGGGACCTGCCAGCAGGAACCCCCGCTGCCGAGGGCAGTTTCTTTCAGAGCCCAAGCAGCCTGTTCCCAGTATGCTGCAGGGGGCTCCCAGCAGTGGCTGAGGGAATTGGGTCCTTGATCGAGAGTTGCAGTGGCTACAGAAGAAATGCCAGGAAATATAGGAAGAAATGCCAGGGATCAAGCAGCAGGAGCCCATCTCCCTGCACCAGGAACACCAGAGCAGAAGGGCTCTAGGGAGAGGTGGGATGTGGATGGGATGACTCAGGCTGCATGACTTCACTCCTGCAGACCTTGGGAGTTCTGTGGGGCTTAGGACATTCTCTTTAGGGTTTATCTGAGACTCTTTGACCAGCCTTGTTCCCTCCCAGCCTCCTAGAGCTGGTTAGTCAGCTGCCAGCCCTGTTGTTGAGCACTAATTAGGATGGAGCAGTTGGTGTAGCTCAGTAACATATTCAGGCACCTCCCTGGCTGCTGGAGCTGTAGGCACCCTCCATGAGGCAGCAGGACAGGGACAGCTGGCAGGCCTGGGAAGGGAGTTTGGTGAATACCTCTGCCAGCTTGCTTGCACTGGGCAGCTCCACAGTTGGGGGAATGGTATCCAGTGGGTCTGTAAGAGGAAAGGTTGGGGTTGCTTGGCCAGGTGGGGCCTGTCCAGGCTGTTTCCCAGCCACATGGGCTGGGCCCAGGAGGTTTAGAGGAGCCTGAAGTGCCCAGGCTGCGAGCAGCAGTGGCATGTGCTGGTATCAGCTGGTCCCTTCCTCTAGGACCAGGTGCCTCCCGGGCTGCAGCACGTTCCAAAAAATCCTTCGGTCCTGTTCAGTGTCACTAGGAAAGTTGGCCCTTATCCATATACATGCCTAATCCTCTTTGCTTCTTTGGGATTTGCTGCTGCAAGAAGTTTGTAGGCTGCCTGGCCGGGCCCTTCGTTAAAAATCTTCTTTATTTGTCTCTTCACTGGTTGTCAGTGGGACTGCTGTGAGTGTACCCCAGGCTGTGCTGCTGCAGGGCTCCTCCTCTTCTGGCACGCTCTGTCCAGCTCCCATTCTTCTCTCTCGTTCTTTCAAGTCTCTTATCTCATGGAGATGTTTTTTTTTCTGGTCCCAGACCCTTTCTAGAACTGTCTTAATTCTGCATTAGACAAGACAGAGATAATCAATGCGGAGCTGGGTATGGTGAGGAGCAGCTTCCCTTCCTGGTTGGTTTGATTGTGCTGGAGCATGTCTCCCTTTGGAGGACTGTTTTATCCTGGGCAAGGTTTTGGTCTGATAGCCAGCAGCTCTGCCCTGGCTGTTTCAGCAGAGTCTGTGCTGGTTTGGAAGGTGTGATGTGGAGCTGTGTGGGTACTGGCAGAAAGGCTTTTTTTTTTGTGGGGTGTTAGGGAAGCTACTGAGGAAAATGGTGAGTGCTGGTAACTCAGCTGCAGCCATGCGTTGGTGCCCCAGCAGAGCTCCTGGCATTGCTCACAGGAGCTAGGATTGGTTTATTAAAGACTGATGCCGTGTTTAGCCCAGCTCTGTGCTTCCCTCCGCTCACACTCCTGTCCCGTGTCCCTGCTCTGTGTTGCAGCTGCTGTCTCCTGGTATGATGAGTTCCAGAGGCTCTACGACACCATCCCTTGCGTGGAGGTGCAGGCCCTGAAGGAGCACAGTGACCAGGTTTTGCACCTCAGCTTCTCGCACTCTGGCTGCCTGTTTGCATCCTGCTCCAAAGACTGCACAGTCAAGGTAAAGTGGCAGGTGCCCTGCCCAGCCCTTCCAGATGTGGTTTCAGTGGTACTTAGCCCTGAGAGCAGCCTTTGGGAAGGTTGTGGAGAGGAGAGGTTTGACCAGATGTCCCTGGACTCAGGCTGGCTCCTGCAGATGCTGAGCTGTTCTCAAAGCCACAGAACTAATGACTCTTGCAAATGTAGCCTTGAGGGCTGTGGATTCCAGCTCCAGCCCATTTGTGTGGAGGTAGCCAAAGTGCCTGCCTGGTGCTTTCTAGGTGCAAATCAGTGCCCTGTTGTGACCTGGGTCTGACAAGGAGTGGGGAGATAATGATCCACTGCAATAGATGTCTTGCATAAGTGGTTGTCCTGGGAGAAATCTCTCTGAACACGTTGGAAACCCAGGTGCGACAGCAGCATTTACTACCTGAACACCCTCTCTGACCAATGGAGCAACAGTTCTCCATTTAGCCCCTCCAAATTTTCTGTCAGGGAAATGGGGAGTTCTAACAGGAATATGGGGACTGGGAGGCAGTTAAATGGGGTTTGTGATATTGTTTGTTTTTCATGTCCTGTTGAGTGCTGGCAGAACAGATAAAGTGGAACCACTCTCAGGCTTCTCAGCAGTTTCCTACCTGTTTGTCCATTTCTCTGTAGGTCTGGAGCAATGAGCTGGACATCTCCCTGCAGCACAGCTCCAACATGAGACCATACAACTGGAGCTACACCCAGTTCTCCCAGTTCAACTCTGATGACTCCCTTCTGCTGGTATCTGGTGTCTTTGTGGGGCCTCACAACTCCTCCTCAGGGGAGATCGCTGTGATCAGCATGGGTAAGTGCTGCCTTCACAAGGGCTCCCAGGAGGGGTGAGTGCTGGGTGCTGGGCTTCCCTTCTTCTTAGGGTGTGCAGTGGCCTTCACCTCAGCTTGTCCTGACACCCAACACCTGAACTAAAGGGTTCCAATCACAGTTTTGGAGGGGAAGCCTTACAGACAGCCTTAACTCTGCTCGGGTCATCACGACAGCACCTCAAGGCAGTGTGGCTTGTATTTACCCTCACTTAACCCTTGCCAGACTGTCACGTAGGACAGAAGTTATCCACCTTACTTGTTGTCTTGAAGCTCCTATTTCTGTCTCATGTGGTGCTAGGCATAGAACCATAGAACCCCAGAACAGTTTGGGTTGGGAGGGACCTTAAAGTTCATCTCGTTCCACCCCCTACCATGGGCAGGGACACCTTCCACTATCCCAGGTTGCTCCAAGACTTTTCCAACCTGGCTTTGAACACTTCTAGGGATGGGGCAGCCACAGCTTCTCTGGACAACCTGTGCCAGGGCCTCACCACTCTCACAGGGAAGAATTTTTTCCCAATATCCCATCTGCCCTCTGTCAGTGTGAAGCCATTCCCCCTTGGCCAGTCCCTCCAGACCCTTGTCCAAAGTCCCTCCCCAGCTCTCTCAGAGCTTTTTTAGGCACTGGAAGGGGTTCTAAGGTCTGCCTGGAGTCTTCTCTTCTCCAGGCTGAACACCACCAGCTCTTTCAGCCTGTCTCCAGAGCAGAGCAGAGGTGCTGGATACAGCCCTCAGACCATCTTTTTGGGGCCCTAGTTCCACCCTTAAGTCTCACATGGCTTTCTGAGGGGCTGTCACCTGAGCCTCTTTCACCTCTTCTGCTGCAGCCCTGTGCATGTGGCTAATCCCCACTGAATTATCTCTCACCATCTCTGTGCCACAGTCCCACTGTGCCAGGAATCAGGAGTGCACAGCTGCCTTGCTGGGAAAGGCCCTGAGCACTGGGAGTAGGAGTGAAATTCCATGTGTGTTTAACTCATTCTTGTCCCCTGGGTCCTGCTCAGGGAAAGGCTGGGAGGTTGGACTGCTCTCTACTCTGGCTCTGTCAGGCTGCCCTGTTGTCTTGGTTTCCCTTGTCAAGGTCTCATCACACGTCTCTCTAGAAAAGAGAAATAATGTGTCTCCTTAGCAGTGGCTTGAAGCTGGATGGAGGTTAGCAGTGCTGCCTCAGTGCTTGTCCTGCAGAGACCTGTCCTGTAGACAGGCCCTGTTTCTCCAGGGCCCTTGCTGGGAGTCATCGCCTCACACTCGTGTTTCCCCTCTCTTCCAGAGAACTTCACACTACTTTCCAGGGTGAGGAATAAACCCTATGATGTGTTTGGCTGCTGGCTGAATGAAACCAACTTGATCTCAGGCAATCTGCATCGGATTGGGCGCATAACCTCCTGCTCGGTGCTGTGGCTGAACAATGCTTTCCAGGTGAGCTGCCTTCCTTCCAGCTCCACAGGCAGTGCAGCTTCCTGCTGGCTCCTGGGGGAGGAAAAGCTGCAGGGAAGGATGGCCCAATCCTCCTGTCATCCCTGTTTGTCTCCTCTGACTTGTCCTCAGGATCCTGAGCTCAAGGCAACCCTTGCATGAGGCTTCTCCACGCTTGGTGTCATGGTATCCACTGTAATATTCCGACTCTGCCCTCAGATCCCATTAACTCTTGCCCCATTAATTAGACTGAGGACTTGACTGCAGTGCCCCAGAGCATGCATTGCCTAACAGCTGGGCTGCTAAGGTCCTTGGTAGTCTGAAGCTTGGCCTGGGATGGCTGTAGCCTGGCATGTGTCCTAACAATGGCCTTTCTCCCACTTGGTTGCTCAGGGTATTTTTCCTGGGAGCTGGAGCAGCCTGAGCTGATCTCAGCCCTGCCTGGTCTTGCTGAGGTTTCTCAGGCCAGGTACTGTCTCTGATGCCATGGTGAGACCTGGAGAACCATGTGTGCTGGCCTTAGACTGCTTGTTTATTCCCTGGCACTTGGCAGTCGTGTTCCTCTTCCATGTTTGCCCTCTATCTCAGTGTCATAGCTGCATGTCCCCATTTTTTGTGTTTTTAACGTGGTGCTGACCCCATGTGAAATCTTCTGGTAGCAGAGACTCTTCGCACAGCCACATCTCCATGCTGCACTGACCATACAGCATTAGCCCTTCCATCCCTGAGAGGCCAAGAAGGTCCTTGCCCATGATGGGGGTGTGGGAGTGCAAATGCAGGCTGGGAGCAGTGAGGCAGGGAGGGACCTGCTGCGTCCTGCTGCAGGCTACAGGCATACTCCAGGAGCACGGGGGTCCTGTGCCACTGCTGCTGTGAGCCAGAGGGATCCTACTTCATGCCTTTTGCAGAGGCCTTGTCCTGAAATCCTTGTAGATTATAGAATGTAGAGTACCCTGAGTTGTTAGGGACCCACAAGGATTGAGTCCAACTCCTGGCCCTGCACTGTAAAGCACCAGTTAGCACCAGCTGATGACCTCAGGCTGGGATGGCAGCAGGGCTGCCCAGCCTCTGTGCTTCCCAGCTCCACTGTTGCCTGCCTGCAGGAATGTTTTGCCTCAATATGTCTCCATCCAGGAGAGGAAGGAGCTCAGCAGAGCTGGCAAGCCTCAAACCAGTTCTTGTGCCAGTGCTCCACATGCAGTGTGAAAGGGTCGGTGGTGGCTGGTGTCCCTGCTCTGGCTCAGGTCTTGGTTTGAACTGTGGGAGTGATGTGGGGTGGTTCCTGCTCACTTCTCCCCTCTGCCTGTAGGGCATCGAGTCTGAGAACGTGAATGTAGTGAAGAGACTGTTCAAAATCCAGAACCTGAACGCCAGCACCATCCGGACCGTGATGGTGGCTGACTGCAGCCGATATGATTCCCCGGACCTGCTCCTGGACTACGAGGAGCAGCTCGCTGCTTCCTCCACCTGCCCAGTCTTTGATCTTGGCAGTGACAGCGAGGAAGAAGAGGCCAAGCCCAAGCAGCCTCCAGAGCCAGCCGTACAGGAATTGCCGGATGCCGGGGGTGTGCCGGCAGAGGACGGGCTGCAGCAGTTCTTTGATGATATCATGGGGGGCCACATGAGGCCTGCCATGACTGACACAGAGCTGGAGACAAAGGTGGCCGAGCTGTTTGTGCGTAACAGAACTAAACCGCCTGAGCCAAACCTGCTCCCCACGGACAGCAGTAGCAAGACTAAGTACTTAATCTTCACCACAGGATGCCTCACCTACTCTCCACACCAAATAGGTAAGGCTGGGGCTGAGCCTGGGGCAGTTGGCCAGCCTGGGGACATGGGCTGCAGCTGGGCTCTGGACTTGGGTCCGGAAAAGACCTGGTCTCTCTGCTGCCTGTTTGTGAGGCATGAGCTGCAGTTTGCTCAAGGTTCTGAAGGGGGTTCCACCTCACAAGCACTTGCCTGAGGGTTGTTTTGTTGCTGTCAGGATGACACGTGGCCAAAGTCATGTTGAGGGCTGAGCAGAAGATCAGGAAGGAGCTTGTGGTTTAAGGACACCAGCCACTAGCTGGTGCAGGGGGAGAGTGGCGCTTGCCCTGGGAGAGGTGTGTGGAGGGACCTTGGTCCTGTTCTCATGTGGGGATGGAGAGGGCATCAAGGGAAGACTGGTCTGAGCAGCGTGGAGTTCATGTGCATGTTGCTTGTGCAGTGCCCCCAGTTCTGGGTGTCAGTGCCCTGCCTGCCCCTGACCCTTGCCTGCCTCCCCTCTGCCCGGTGTGGAACCACCCTCACATGGGCTTTCAGCCTCAGTGAGGCACTTGGGCACCCCTGCCCTGGGACTAGGGGGGGTTTCACAGGGGGTTATTCACTGCCCCAGCCAGTGTTTCTGTGATGAGTGATGCTAGGCAGCTTGCAGCCTCCTTGCTCAGTGGGGTACAACGGAGTGTGGGTGCAGCATGTGTCAGGCAGTGCCATTGCTGGGGACCTTGTCCTGGTTTAAGATGTCCCTTTCTCATCTGGGGTGCTCCTGTTGAGGCACCAGGACTAGCAGAGCCTGAATTTACAGAAAATCAGCACAGTGGGGAGCAGGAGCAGGTAGTCTGGCTGCTTTCCAAAGAGACCCTAAAGCTGGCAGAGAGGTAAAAAGGACCAGAAATGTAGGGAAGGAGAGAGCTGCTCCCAGGCAAGACTCCTGCGAAACCACAGTTTTAGTTCCTTTCGCTGCTTGCACAGTTCCAGTCTTGCTTCCCTGCTGCAGAGTCTCTTGACCTTCCTGTGACTTGGTCCCACACCAGCACCACCCAGTAAGGTGGGAGAAGGCAGTTTACAGAGCTGTAGACAACTTGGAGAAGAGTCACTTGGTCTTTGCCTACTTCGGTTGGGAACATGGCTTGGACTGAGTGAGCTCTGCTCCATGCTCCTGCTCCCTGGGCTGAGCTAGGGCTGCACCCAGATCCCCTGGGCTGAGCCGAGGCTGCCACACACTGAGGCAGAGCCTTTGGGCTCCCAAATTCCTGTTCAGGCTCCCGAATTCCCACTCAGCCTCTCAGGGCCAAAGGGATTTGTTTGATACCTTTGAACTCTGTGACTCCCTGGCTGGTGGCCAGCGCCCGCAGCACAGGCTGCTGCTCACAGGGCTGGACGCTGGCTCGGCTCCTGGCCCGCCATGAGTCACTGCAGTGTCATTTGGCCCTTGGTTTGTGTGCCCTGGTGTGCCTGCTCTGTGCCCCCAGGACCTGAAGGAGCTCGCTCTGTGCTCACCTCCCATGCTGCTGCTGGCACACAGCCCTGTTCCGGCCCGAGGTCCTTGAGCTCCCATTCCTTGTGCTGGTGGCAAGCTGAGCAGCTTGTCCTGCTAACTCATGTGTGTCTGAGTTTGGAACTGGGAGTGTGGTGCTGTGGAAGGGAGGATGAAGATGCTGGTGAGCAGTGCCAGTGGGGTGGAAGAACACTGGTACTGTCCTGAAGGCCCTGGGCTGCCCAGGCTCAGAGACATGGATGCTGGTAATGGCCTTTGACTTGAGGTACAGTGGTGTGTCACTCCTGTCTTGTTGCGCTGCAGGAGAGGGCTAAAATCAAGGGTATTGTCAGCAATTCCCTCAGAGGGCTGATGAGATGGGCCAAGCCATCTTCTAGCTCCTCCTGGACCTGCTGAGGATGAAGGCTGTGTGTGCCCAGGAGCTGCTGAGGCTCACAAGGGTCCTCCAGGAAGCTGTTGGAGATGGTTTGTGTTTGGGACTTCTGGCAGAGCTGGAAAGGGACTGGGCTTGACCCATCTCATGTGTCTCCTTTAGTCAAGAAGTTCAGAAGCTACAAAGCACTTGAGCACAGTTTCAGTTTAAGCGTCTGTTCTTGGAGCTTTCTGGGACTGACTTGCGCTTGGCAGCATTAGGAGAAAACTCTGCCCCAGCCAGTGCATATGCTGGGCTTCTCCAGGCCAGATACTGCAGGAATGGGCCTGACCCGGGGATTCATTTAGGA
This sequence comes from Pseudopipra pipra, assembly GCF_036250125.1. Taxonomy (NCBI): domain Eukaryota; kingdom Metazoa; phylum Chordata; class Aves; order Passeriformes; family Pipridae; genus Pseudopipra; species Pseudopipra pipra. The sequence goes on along the minus strand of NC_087568.1, from coordinate 11,422,124 downwards.
GAAAAACCTTTCTGCAACAAGTGTGTCTCCTGGGCCAGCGCAGCTTCCTTGTGCTTTGGAGCTGGGCTGGGGCGAGGTGTGGCTGTACCCACAGGTGCCGGGCATCTCCCTGTCTGAGGTTGAATGTGCCAGTGTGTCACTCACAGGTGGAGTCCTGACCCAAAGCCCACTTGGAGAGCTGAAGGAGCCTGACCAGGACAGCAACCCTGTCCCAGTCCTCAGCCAGCGAGCTGGTTCTCCCTTCTTAGCAGCACCAAGGGAAGTCCCTTCCTGAAGCCTGGGGACTCCCCCAGCCCTGCTGCCTGCTGGCAGTGGCCTGTGGAACCACCTCCCTCTTCTCTCTGTCCCACAGGGATTAAAAGGATCCTGCCCCATCAGATGACAACCGCTGGGCCGGTGCTGGGGGAGGAGAGGCGCTCGGATGAGTTCTTTGACTCCCTGGATCACGTCATTGACATCCATGGGCACATCATCGGCATGGGCCTGTCCCCTGACCACCGGTAAGCGTGGGCGGCTTCAGCCACTGCCAGGGTGGGCAAGAGGTGCTCCTGCACTCTGTGGGGTGACCAGGAGAAGAAATGACTGTGGTGGATGGAACAGGTGCCTGCTGATCCTGGCGCTGAAGGCGTGTTGTTACCACTGAGCATCACTGCTGGTTGCAGCAGGAATGTGTTTCTGAGCCAGCTCAGTATGGGGTCAGCCCTTGTGAGAGGGGAGGACCTGCCCACACAAATGTGTCTTATTCCTGAGGCAGATCGTCTGTAGAATCCTAGGATAGTTTGGGTTGGAAGGGAGCTTAAAAACCATCTAGACCCCACCCCTTTGGCATGGGCAGGGACACCTTCCACTACACCAGGTTGCTCCAAGCCTTACCTAACCTACCCTTGGACACTTCCAGGAATGGGGCAGCCACAGCTTCTCTGAGCAACCTGTGCCAGGGCCTCACCACAGTCTCTGGGAAGAGTTTCTTCCCAATATCCCATCTAGCCCTGCCCTCTGGCAGTTTGAAGCCCATTCCCCCTTGTCCTGTCATTTGAGGCCCTTGTCCAAAGTCTCTTTCCAGCTCTCCTAAAGCCCCTTTAGGCACTGGAAGGAGCTCTGAGGTCTCCCTGGAGCCTTCTCTTCTCCAGGCTGAACACCCCCAGCTCTCCCAGCCTGTCTCCAGAGCAGAGGGGCTCCAGCCCTCAGAGAATCTCCGTGGCCTCCTCTGAACTTGCTCCATCAGCCCCATGCGCTTCCTTTGTTGGGGGCCCCAGAGCTGGAGGCAGCACTGCAGGTGGGGTCTCACCTGAGCGGAGCAGAGGGGCAGAATCCCCCCCCGTACTTGCCCACAAGATACCCCCATCCATCCTTAAAGATAGGTTTAATGGGATTAGAGAGGCATGACCTGACCCCTAGAGCCACCTCCCAGGTGTGGTTGTCCTTTCCAAACATGGCTAGGAGCGTTTCAGCGCCTGTTCCCCTGTTTCAGCCTGGACTGCAGGCTCAGTGCCTGTCATGCCAGGGGCTCTGTGAGCTCTGTGGCACGGTGCAGGTGACCCCTCCCTGCCCTCCCCAAGGTACCTGTACGTGAACAGCCGGGCCTGGCCGCGGGACTGCGTCATCTCCGACCCGATGCAGCCTCCCCCCATCGCCGAGGAGATCGACCTGCACGTGTTCGACCTGAAGACGATGAAGGAGGTGAAGCGAGCCCTGCGTGCGCACCGGGCCTACACACCCAACGAGGAGTGCTTCTTCATCTTCCTGGACGTCAGCAGGGACTTTGTGGCGAGGTGTGTGGCAAGTGGGTAGGCAGGATCCTGACCCTGCATCCGCAAGGGCCTGAGGCCATTGTTGCAGGACAGCTGGAGTGAGCAGGACACTCCTGTGTGTTGGGAGCAGGGCAGGGAATGGAGTTGGATAGAGCAGAGGGACTGAATTGGAGGATGCTGATAAAGGCTGTCTGCCCTGCTCCTGCTGTAAATCTCTGGGGAAAGGGTAAATCTGGGGTTGTGGCGTGTTTGGTGGTGGGTGGCAAATGCCTTTCTCAGGGCCTGCAGGTGTTGTGGGGGCCCTGGATTCCGGAGGGAGCTGCCTGCGTAGGGTGAAGCTCTGGAGGTGGGGGCTGGAGCACCCTCTGCCCCCATCCCCACGGCAGGATGGGAGTGGCAGTGGCAGAGTGTTGGGGCTGCCGGGCTGACGCCCTGACCGGCGTGATGCCCTGACTGGTGTCTCTCTGCCACAGCGGGGCAGAGGATCGACATGGCTACATCTGGGACCGGCACTACAACATCTGCCTGGCCAAACTGCAGCATGACAACGTGGTGAACTCGGTGGCATTCAGCCCAGTGGAGCAGGAGCTGCTGCTGACAGCCAGCGATGACACCACCATCAAGGTGTGGCGGTCCCCGCGGGCTGTGCGCATCCGGCAGGCCAGGAGGCCCCGGCCCCGGAAACTGCTCTTCTCCTGGCTCATGAACCAGAAAAGCTGAACCTAGGTACACCTGCTCCTGCAGCTTCCTCACTGCAGCACCTCCTCCGGAGCTCTCAGAGCCCTGAGCCCTGCACAGAGATGAGCTCTGGGCACACAAATCCCATGGCTGAGCCAGGAGGAGCCCCAGCAGCAGGAATTGCCTCCTCCTTGGAGCATCTGCTTCAAAGACAGAACATAAGAGCCGAGGGGCCTATTCTGGGCCCATCGGGCAGCAGCTGAGCTGGTCACTGCAAGGTGGGCTCCCCACAGCTTCTCACCAGCACTGCTGCTTGGGCACAGTTCTCTGGGTGAGCTCTGGGCTTGGAGGACACTGAGGCATGTCCAATGTAGGTCTGTGTGAGGTTGGGATGTGACTGACCCTGCCGGGAGCCGCCGGCTGCAGAGCGCTTGGCAGGAGCCGTGGTGCAGCTGCACTGCCTGACTTTAACATAGGTGTTTTATTGTGTGTTTGTCCAAAACCTCCACGGGCAACTCATCTGACTGCTGAGGAATGCTGAGGGCCTCCTCCCCATGGTGTCTCTTCCTAGGAGGTGGCAGGAACTGGGGGGCAGTGAGAGGACGGAGGGGAGGCAGGGCTGGGGGCCTGGCTGGCCTCCACTGCCTGTTGATGCCTCGTTGGGAACTGCGTGTTTATATTGCCAGTTTCGAAACTCGGGAGCGGGGAGGGCTGGTGGTAACATGGTGCTGGCTTTGCCTCTGTCTTCCTCTGCTGAGTAGCACTTCAGTAAGCTATGGATCAATGAACGTATTTATTGTGAGGGATCTGCTGTCCCATTCTGGGGCACCCGTGAGGATGGCTGGTGGGGCTTGTTGTCACCTCCCTCCCATGCTACCCAAGTTATGGCACTTTAGCTTCTCTTGGTAAGTTCTCTGTGAATAGGTGTAGGCACCCACAGGTGCTGCAGGTATTCATTCACCTGCAGGTGATGGGGACGGAGTCCTCCTGCCTGCAGTGACAGCTGAATAAGCTCCCTGTCCCTGGGGCTGACCCGCTGTGGGTGGGGGCTCAGCTCCCCCAGGATCCTGAGGTTGGTGGGGCTGGTGACTTTGAGTGATTATGGACTTAGTGGACTCACTGTCTGTCCCTGAAGCTTCTCTCCCCACAGCAGGTACCCAAATGTCAGAGTCTGAAATGAAGCTCCTAATCTTGACCTGGCCTAGCCAGGGCTCCCAGGAGCTGCTGTCACTCCTGAGAGTGGGGCTGGGAAGAAGCTGCAGCCCGGGCAAGGAGAGGTGTTTCAGGGTCCCCCTTGGGAGCCCCCAGCACAGCCTGGGGTTACAGATAGACCTGACAGAGGTGGCAGCTCCTGTCATGATGGCACTGATGGCTTTAGCAGTCCCTGCAGCAGGAGGGTCGGCAGCCACAATTCTGCTGTGCCCCAGCTTCTTCCAAAACCCCCGTACTCAGGTTTTCTGTCATGAATCAAGGGGTTCCTTCCTCTGTGTGTGTGTGTGCACGCACAGGCTCCACATCCCGCTCTGTGCAGTCACACAGTGAAGGAACAGCCTTTCCCTTCTCCTCTCCCAACTGTGAACTCTCCACCCATGGCTTGGTGCAGCAGCGAGTGAGGCACCAAGGGGTTGTTTGTACTGAGTTTTGCTCTTCACTCTGGCATTGAATAAATACTCTGCTAAAGCATCTCTGCAATGTGAGCTTGTTTTTTGGAGTGCTGCTCTGCTGAGGCAGAACTGAGGCCAGGACTGTCACAGGGCTGGACTGGGGCACTGCAGGAACTGCTGTCCAGCTTGTGGTTACCTGCCCTGGGTGAGGGAGTGTGGGCAGAGAGCTGTGAGAGGCAGGGAATTGCCCAAATCTCCTCTGCCCTCAGGGAGGAGGATGGAACAGCCCAGGGGAAGGGCAGCAGCAGTCCCCGGCAGCCTTGGGAATGCTCTTCTCTGTCAGGGCTGAGCATTGCAGGCTCCAGAATAGGCCAGGGGATGGATTCCTCCTGGATTTATATTTTTTTCCAAGCACTAACAGGCATGGAGCAGGTAAGCGGAGAGCCCTGTTATTGCTGGTTGGCATTCCTGAGCCACAGCAGCATCCTGAGCTGCAATGCCACTGACCCCTCACAGCCCTTTGCTTATTCCTGGTGCAGCAGTAGCCACTATGAAATGGAGCTGGGGGTTCCCAGGAGGGGACAGACGCCCATGGGTATCCCTTCTGTTTGTCTCTTCTACACACAGTGAGTAGAGGCCACCAGGCTGCTGCTCCCCACACAGGTTTAGTCCCAGGGCAGGTGCTGCAGCTCGGGATGGGCAGGAACAGATATCCTGCAGACACCGGACTCCCAACAGCAGGGAGGGAAAAGCAGCCTGTCCCAGAGGAGCTCAGAGCTGTTATAACCCAGGAGTGCTGGATTTGCCTTTCCAGTGGTTCTGCTCTGCTAACACTGAGCCAGCACCACTGCACCGGCTCTTTGGCCCAGTGGAGCTCCAGCTGCAAGATTCCAGCTCCTTCCCTTCCTGCTCCAGCCCCCCTGGTGCTGGGCAGCTGCCCCAGGCTGCAGGGAGGCAGGAGCTGGGGAGAGCCCACAGCACAGAAATCCCCCCACCGTGAGTCAATCTTGCCCCAGCGTCCCACAGTTCATACACAAAATGCTGTTCAAACAGGTTTTATTAGTGGTTCTGACCATACTACATCCTCAAGGAAAAAAAAAAAACAAAACAAACAACTTAGTTCACAGTGCCAGGCTAAGATGGTGTGGTCAAAAGAGAAAAAAAGGGAAAAAACCCCACAAAAATCCAGCGGTGGCATGTGCCCACGTTATGGCCAGGCTGGCAGAGCTGAGCCCAGGAAGGGGCTGGACTCCTGCCTGCAGCACATGGACACAATTGCTATTGCCAGCTCAAGAGCTGCTAAAACCCAAAAAAGGCCCAGACAGCATCTACAGCACCAGAGCTGCAGCCTCATCCTCCTCATCCTTGCACGGCCAGGAAAAGCTCCAGGAAGGGGCTGACAGGCCATGTCCCCTCCACCAGTAGCAACCCCCTGGCCCCACCATGGCTGGAATGGCTCAGCCTGAGCTTTGCTCGCAGCACGGACTCTCCCACCAACCTTCCAGGCATGTGCTGGGACAGGAGGGGACCATCTCCCACCTTGAAAGCCACCCAGACTCCCCCAGCTGAGCCAGTGTCTCCACAGCCACTCCTGGCACTACCTGGCTGGAGACCCCAGCCCTGCTGCAGGCAGCACCTCAAGAGCAAAGACATTCACGTCAACTCAGAACAAGCACCCCCCCCATAACACACTTTATTCACAACCACTCAATGAGAAGAGCTGACCTTCCTCTCCCTTCCCAGGCTTTTCTCAGCCTCCCTAGAGAGCTGCAGTGGGTGGGAGCAGGGCTTCTGCTAGGCTGGATTTTCCTCCTAAGGCACAGGGTGAAAGCAGCAGCACAGGGCTTGATATGTCCCATGGGACAGGCTGGAGGGGACTTGCACAAAGGAAGGGTCCTGCCTCCTCCCCCTGCCATTTCTGTCCCGCACAGGCTCCTGTCCCCCTTCTCCTGCTCCCTGCACACACAGGTGTGACAAGTTCTACACAAAGACTCCAAAGAGGGCTCAAAGACAGGGAGAGCTCCTGGTCAGCACAGCAGCCATGGCTGTGGGAGGTTCAGATCAGCCTGGAGGACACTGGGCACCACCGAGCAACCTGGGCAGCAGCAGGGACACCTCAAACAGCCCCAGGGGTAGGTCAGGGTAGTGCCAGTGTGTGGGGGCACAGCCAGACCCTACAGGGATCCCCATCAGGTCACAGCCCCTCACCTAATGGTGTCCTGGGCCCTGCCAGGGTGGCTGTGCCAGAGCCAAGGTGGGAACACACCACAAGCAGGGTGGACTCTGCAGCCATCAGGCCAGGGCTGGGCACCTGGCAGGAGCTGCTGGCAGCAGGGGGCCTTTGGGAATTCCTCCCCTGCAGCCTCGAAGCCCGCAGGCCCAGCACAGCTGCCACTCCCTTTCAGGGCAATCCAGGATTGCCATGGAGGATGATGGCCACGCTCCAGCCTTGCTGCCCACAGGAGCCAGCCAGGGCCCCTGATCACTGACTGCAGGGGTGTTCACAGCCGGTTCCTGCCACCAACAAAACATCTCCTGGGGTACTGACAGAGGTGCCAGAAGCACAGGCAGAGAAGGCAACAAAGCCTCAAGTCCACCCTGGCTCAGGAACCCACAACAGTTTCAGAAGGACCAGCTGGCACCACACAGGGATGTGGCAGCTGGTTCTTCCCCACAAACACTGAGAGAGAGATTTTCTCATGGGTGTTAAACATGTGCTGCCCAGAGGGAAGGAGCCCAGGGACAGAAAGGGGACAGCACACTTCACTGAGGGACTTCTCCAGCCCCCAGGTCCTACCCAGGTGGCTGCAGGCTCAAAGGGGGCTGAGCAGAGGAAGAGCTCCAGAGTGCTCTGACCAGGAACCAGCTGGCCCACGACTCCCAAGCCCAGCGATGGGCAGGGACAGCTGCTGCTGGTAGCTGCAGGCCCCAGGGGAGGGCAGGGGCTGGCTGGCACTGCCCACTGCATGGGCAGACAGGAGACGTGCCCCGTCCATCAGTGCCACAGCCAGAGGTGACAGTGCCCAGACAGACAGACACAGCAGCACAGGCACAGACAGACGTGGAGCTTGGCAGCGGCAAGAGCCCTGGGAAGGCTGGTGCAGCTGCCCCACGATGGGAGGGAAGCCAGCACAGAGCATCTGCCTGTGAGCAAAGACAGTTCCCAGCCTGGCCCCCACCCTGCCCAGTGCTGCCCAGAGAGTGGCAGGACCCGGGCTCTCAGGGTACATACTGAGCCCTGTGTCAGACTCCTCTGCTGGCACAGGATGGACGGTCTCCAGGGTAGATTCACTTCTCTTTCTCTATGGGCATCCCTGGTGTTATTCCAGGCTCCCTTCTGGGCAGCAACACCTCCTGCCCCATTCCACACTCCCAGCGCTCACCAACCATCCCACTCCCAGCAAGGGCTGGATTCAGGGCTCCCCTGCCCCGCAGCTCCGCACCCCCTGAAGACACCGACTGCATCAACCCAGCATCAAACCAGTCCGTGTCTCTCTTGCACCGCGGCTGCCACACACCCTCCCTGTCCCCCATAGTGTGGAGCACCCAGCAGCACACAACTTACAGGAACATGGAGATCTTGGAAGGAAGTCCTAGACGGCCAAGCCAAAATCCACAGGAGGTGGAGCTTGGGCAGGGCAAACTGTTGTTTTACTACAGAGCACCGTGGATGCACACTAAACTGGTAGAACAAGAGCTGCATTGGTTTCCACTGGGAGCCCAGAGAGCAGCAGTTCAGACGCCCAAGTCCCTGCAGGAAATCTTCCATATCCCACAGCCTGCCAATGTCCACCCAAACCTCTCCTCAGGAAGAGGGTTCCGATCAGACACCTCGTTTCCATTCAGAGCGAAGGTCCCTTTTCGGGAAGGGCTTTTCCCTTCCACTCCGTGCCCCCTCCTTGCTCCGAGACCTGCCTGAAGTGCAGCACAAGCGGGGGATGCCCCGGGCAGGGCTGGCTCCACGCTCACTGCTCCAAGGTGAGGAGGGTTAGAGGCCTGTGAGATCCACGATGGCTTTAATAAAGATGGCGTCATCACGCACGTAGGAGTTCTTGGCTTCCATGACGGAGACAGGACAGAAGAGGGGGCAGCCACTGGCGATGTTCATCTCCGTGACAGGGCGCTGGAAGGAGGAGGACGTCACGTCGGGGCGGAAGGCATCAATGATGTGCTCCCGGTTGTTCTGGTCCAGGAGCATCAGGGTGACCTGTGGGGGAAGGTGAAAACACAAGGGAGTGGCTGAGTAACAGGCACATGGAAGCCCAGCCCAGTGACCCACTGTAACAGGTGCAGGTACCAGCAGCCACAGCCACCCCGTGCAACTGCAGAGAAATGCCTCCGAGTGGGGCCAGCAGAGAATGTCACCTCAGTGACATCCTGCAGAAACCATCCCACATCCTGCCTGTCACTGCAAACTTCCCTGTGGCAGCACAGGGCTGTCGGACTGACTGAAACCTACACCTTGCTCACAACACCAACACTGCACTCAGGTATTTCCCTGAGCTGCTTTCCCCTGCGAAAGGCAGCGTTCCCTCTCTGGATCTATGCATGTCTGCTCAGCCTCCACATGTTCCCCAAACCTGCAGGGCCCAGGAGCTGGGATCTGAGCTCCTGACACCAAGCTCCGAGGCCACCACAAACTTCCCTCGCCTTCAACCCCTGCAGATGCTCTGTGGGGTCCTGAACAACCCATGTCACCCCCTTGCCCCACAGCACACCTGGTGCTCTCAGCACACCCGGGGGATCCCCAGGGCAGCCAAGACAGAGTCCTTTCTCCTCCTTGCAAAGTGGGCCAGAGTGAGAGTGATGAGAAGCTTGAGTGGATGCCAAACCAGAGAGGCCCATGGCTGGGCACAGCAGGCTCTGTCCCAGACCCACCTTCTGGTTGAAGGGCCACCGCAGCAGTGCGTCGTTGGGTCCCTTCATCACCACAAAAAACAAGGACAGGTGGGTCCCACGCCCGGTGCCATCCCCGTTCAAGTACACACGGAGACACATCTTGTAGCCGTACTTGCTGGTGTAGAAAGCTGTCAGAGAGGTGCAGAACAGGAAGAGTGAGGGTCCAACCCAGCATAGCCTGGCACCAGAAGATCCCTATGAAATTTGAGGGCTCTGAAGTTTGGAATCTGGGAGGAGCCAGGTTTTGGTCTTAAAATACCTGCACCACACTGCTGCCTGCACGAGCACCCCAAAGCTGGAGCTCTGCCAGGGAATTGTGTGAGGAGCTGGTTTCAGCTTACTGCTCACATCTGGGAAATGCCTTCCCAAGAAAACAACTAGATCCCAATGTGCTGCTTGCTCACTGTCCCAGTGCTGGGATGGGGAAGCTCTGTGAGGAGAGCCCCTTCCTCTGATAGATACTTGAGCACTTCCCTAGGTAAGGTTTGGGCTTTATTTTGACATTGTCTCTTGCATAGTTATGCTTTAGGCATTAAAAATATATTTCTGGGGCTCTAATATATATTTCCTCCCTTTCTTAACCATTTTATTGTTGGTTTTACAGTCTCTGAGTATTTTAATTCTAACAAAAGGGTTATGCAAGGATCAGATAGTTCAACCCCCTGCCATGGGCAGGGACACATTCCATTAGACCAGGTGTTCAGGGCCCCATCCAACCTGGCCTTGGCAGCGAAGGACCCACCACAAGCCCCACACCCAGCTGAGACACAAAAGGTTTTGGGGATTTTGCACACCTGGAGAGAAGATGGCAGGGGAGCGGCCTGTTATCGCCTCCTGACGCTTCCTGGCAAACTCCGTTATCTTCCAGATGAAGACCCCATCATAGGTGGAAGCTTCCATGTTGCGGATCTTCTCCTCCATCTCTGCCATGGCCAGGTCTTTGAGCCCGATGCTCCTCTCCAGCTGCCGGACCTGCTCAGTGGGACACATGGTGCAGCCTGGTCAGAAACACGCAGGCTGTGAGTCTGGCAAGAGCCGGCAACACTGGCAGCACTGGCACCACCTGCACGTACCAGCACACTTCTACATCCCCTCCAGGACTGCTCCTTAGTGGGAGACCTTCTCCAGAAAAGACAGGGATCATAGGAGGGAGAAATCAAGCAACATAAGCCAATTCACTGAGGCTTCCTTCTGTACCCCGACATTCTGGAGAAGATTCACGGCTACAGCTCAGTACTTGAGCTGGAAGCTTTCCCACAGACAGTGGAAAAATCCTCCCAAGGAGCCACTCTGTTGGGTGAGCAGCACAAGAAGTGAGGATGAGGAGAAAAAACCCCCAATAACTCAGCACTGTGACAAAACTAAATTGAGAAAGCAAAGGACCTTCACCCTCCGGAAGGTTTGTCCCTGCCAGCTCACACAGGGTCACGCCAGTTGGGCAGCTCCCTTGCCCAGAGAGCACAGGTTCACTGCAAACGGCACAGCTCTGGGTGCCAGGAACACTGGGAGCACTCCATAGGAACTGTGCTGGAGCAGACTGGTGTGGGCAGCTCCTTCACACCTTCAGACTGTGCGTGGCACAATGCTGCAGGCAGCAGCAATGAAGGCACTCCTTTGGCAAAGGCAGCACTCCTTTGGAAACATCTGGAAGGCAAACGGCCCCATGGATTCAGGGAGATGCAGTGAAATCCTGGGTGCTCTGGCTCTTGTTGGAAAACTTTGCTGAGGAGGAACCCCTTGGTGTCTGCCCAACTTGATAATTAACACAGATCTGATGCTTTATGCAAGTCAGTTTAGTCCCCAGCTTTTCCAGGGAGCTGCTGAAGGTTGGGCACAGGCACAAGGGGTATTTTAGTTCTGCCTTCAGATTTGCGGAGTTTCAGGGCCAGATGGTGAAGCTCTGCTAGCTCATAACATGGAAAGGAAATAGGAAACAGCCTCTGCTGGAAGTGCTGGGAGGCCCCAGGTCAGCAGTTACACACCTTGTTGCTCAGCGTTTCGATTTTCTCCTGGTCCAGTCGGTGCTGGCGGCTGTAGGCTTCGGCTGTCAGGGACACTCTCTCCACCTCCCGGTTCAGCACACAGACAATGTTCTCAAAGGTCACTGTTTTCCTCTCGAGGGCCTCACACCTTCCTAAGAGCTGCAGGGACCGGGAGAGCTCTGACTCTGAGCACAGTGAGTTTGCTGCCAGCAGCGGGGAGTTGTTTTGCGATGAGGAAAGTGCAGGAAGGGGTTTCAGGTCCCCAACACCAGCCCTGAGGCTGAGCACAGAGCTCAGCAGCATGTAGAGATGCTCTGCCAAACACTTGCTTTCATGTTCCAGGAGCTTTTCATTTTCCACCTACACGAAGAGAAACACATCCCCTATTCGGCCTGCACAATTTGCATTGTCATCATTCACAGAACGAATTCCTCCTCTCGAGGTCACGACACCAGTTTTAAATTATAAAGGGGAAAAATTTTAAATTATAAAGGGGAAAAAACAAAGAAAGATAAAAAATGTGTTTTGGTGGGGGTGGTGTGGGTTTTTGTTTTGTTTTAGAAGTGTTTCAAATCACATACAATGAGGGATGCTGGATACTTCTCCAGCTGTGCACATTGGTCTGGCTCTGCCTTCCTCCACCCCCTCAGAAAGGCTCTCTCAGATGAGCTTAACAGCACCAAAGAATAAGCCTCACGTAACCCCCCTAGAGGAGAGATTTATATGAACGTCACCAGTGGGAGCTCAGAAAACTAAGTGACATGGAGAAATATAGCCTGGCCCCAGTTCTTTGCTTACAGAATCACAGACTTGTTTGGGTTGGAAGAGGCTTTAAAAGCTCATCCTGTCCCACCTGTGCCATGGGCAGGGACACCTTCCACTAGACCAGGTTGCTCCAAGTCCCGTCTTCTTCCCGTTGCTTCTCTGGGTAACCCGTGCCAGGCCCTCACCACCCTCACAGGGAAGAATTTCTTCCTAAGGTCTCATCTAACCCTGTCCTCTGTCAGTTGAAGCCTGTCCCCCTGAAAGCAGCATGACCACCAGAGTCCCAAAGCACTCAAGTAGGAGGAGATTTTGTTCCACAGGAAGTTCATGCGATACTCAGACTCTCCACAGCAGACGATGTGAAGCTCCATGTGCAAAGGGTTTAAAACCTCTCTTTGTTCAATTACCTGAACACAGACACCTGGGCCAGCTTGGGCAACAGCAGCTTGCAGGTGAACTCTAATACTGGGACTGAAAAGCCTCAAGGTAAACCAAGAGAGGAGCCCTTACCACCTCAGCACAGCCCACAGCCTCGAACCGGCAAGGCACTTTGGATCTGCCACAGGTCTTCACATGGTCCCGAAACTAGAAAGGAAAGAAGGAAGGAAGACAGACACTGTTAGATCTGATGTGTCCCCAGTGCTCCCTTTTCATCTCACTGACATCTGGGAAACTGAGTCGAGCTGAAGAACACCCAAGGCTAATCACTAGCTGTCACCATGCTTGGCTAAACCTGGGCACTGCCTGCCATCAGGCATGACTTTCACTGTATATACATACAGCCCTGACCTCTGAAGAAAGCTTACTTTCTCCTTCTCTTGATGGCTGGAGGTCTCACTGTTCACCAGCACATACAAGGGAGAAAAAGCAAGCAGCACAGGTACAAGCTGCACATGCTGAGCAATAACCTTCCCTAAGGGCTGAGGAAAGGGAGGCAGAGGGAACAACCCCACAAAACAGGGACACATTTCATTTTGGGCACTTCAGATAACACTGGTGAGGATGTGCCACAGGTTGGTATTTTTACCTCCATCCCAGCATTATATTTCTGCAGAGAGGTGACACTAACACCCCAGCACTGAGATGACTTGTTCGGGTTCCCACACAGCATATGATTAATCCACCAAGCACTGGCACAGCATCAGCTTGAGTTTGATACACCTCTCAACAGATACCAGAATTCTGTTCTGAACAACCATCATATTCCCCACTTAACTCCTACATCTGCTACAACAGATGTCAATTAAAACTGGTTTTAAACTACATTTTTAAAGGTTTCTAGATCCATCTAGCTTGTGTAATGTGTCAGGTTACTCAGAGTTAACAAGGCTGCAGATAATCAACAAGAGTTTGGAGAGATAAACAAAGGAGTTAAAATTTAAACACAGTAGATTACCCATGGGGATCCCACGAGCCAGCTCTTTGCAGGGCTTCAGCTCCAGCGTGCAGACAAGCAGGGTTGTACCCAAAACTCCAGCCCCCAGACAAGCTGGGCTGCCTTGCCAGCCCCCAGCCGTGCCCTACACTGCCCATTTAGAAGAACTCTTTTGGTCCTCTTTTTGCTGCCTCTGTTCCCTTGCTCTGCTACTAAAAAACATCTGCCCATAGCAGGCAGGATGGTTTCAGATGAATGTGCTTTCTGAATATGTTTTTCCAAAACTTTGATTTTTCAGACTTTTGAGCCTTGTCCCAGGAGCCAGCAGCACAGAGATCCTACATACATGGATTCCATTAGATGGTTAATTAGAAATCAATTAATATAGCTGGAGATGGGCTCCCTTGCCATAACTGCAGGACACAAACCCATGAGCATGCTTTTCCCACAAAGGCTTTGCTCCCAGACATGAGGTGTCATCAGCAGCACCAGTGCAGACCTGCAAGCGCTGGTGAGTCACGTTCCCTCACACCCACCCAGTACTTTCAGCCTTACGGAAAGGTCACATCCACACTAACAGCTGCCACTCCATCATTCTCTCCACTCCACTTCCTAATGGACTCAGTTTTCCTCCTTGTTCCCAGAATGCCAAGCTCAGCCCATAGGGACAAACACCTCCACGGCACAGGGTTGGATGGATACCTTCTCCCTGGGAATCTTCTTCCCACAGCCTTCACAAGTCAGTGGGAATTCAGGGCAGACTTCATCATGAGCCTGTGAAAAAATGAACATGAGATATTTGTCCTCTACATAAAAGCCCCACTGAAGGTCGGTTTATAGTTTATTACAGCTGAGTGCTGTAGTATTTTTAAACTGTTTCATTTAGCAGTCCCTGCACACAAGCACCTGCCCCTGCAGCCAGAGCTCATGGGCTGTGTGATGGCCAGAGGGGTTGAGCAACTGATCAGGGCAACATGATCCTCTGTCCTCAGCAGACTCTTGGGCAGCAATGCCAGCTAAATTGGGAATGCTGGAATATGCCCCAGCTTCTGTGTTGTTTCCACACTGCCTAACCCTTCTCTTTACACACTGACCAGCTGAAATTAGGCATTGGAAACACCATGAATATGCAGATCAAAATTCAGATTAAAAGATAAGGGCACTGAAGTCTCCTGCCATAGTAGAGACAGAAAATATACCAACAAGGAGCATTTCTAATGCAGCTGTCTGAAACGAGATGTTTGAAAACTTGTTCACATTTAGTCTCTATTGACAGAAGGTCCTGTCTTGGGGCAGGGCGAGGGGGGGAAACACATATGGGGGAAAACTTCACCCTGTTACACATCAGAAAGCGGAAAATGAAACCATCAGTGGCTCAGCGTTGGCTTCTTGGTTACTCTCTCCTTTTTATGCTTTAAGTGAGTAACCAGGCTCAGAGCTTCACTGCATGTCCCTGGTGACCAGCCAGCCAGCAGGATTTGCGGGGGGCACTGCTGCCCACACGGACACTCTTCCTGCACGGACAACTCTGCCTGCACGGACACTCTCCCAGCACAGACACCTCTGCCTGTGCAGGAGGAGGCCAAGTGCCTGCCCTCATCCCACTCACTCAGAGGGGCTGAGCCCTTTCTTCTACCCACCTAGTGCTCTCCTATGCTAGAAACACCCGATAGCATCTCCCCCACGACCCACAAAGCACTGGCAGAAGGACAGACGGTCTGGCTGAAGGAAGGAAACTTCACTGTAGAGACAACTATTTTAAAAGAGATTATTTTAAACATATGGTCTCCCATGCTAACGTGCTGAGTGTAAAACTACCACCCCCTCTACACTCCCCACCTCCCAGCATTTATCCTCCATTCCAACTCCCGGCAGCACCACACCCAAGAGCAGGCAGCCCTGCCTGCAGCACAGGAAGGAAACCAGCCCTGCCGAGCTCACAATGCAACTGCTCTGTATGTAAACGATTTAAGACACCCAGTAGCTTCAGCCAGCGCAGATCCAAACCTCCAGACAAACATTTCTGTATAAACAGTTTCAGGCTCTTCTGGAATCCCTTGTTCCTCCCACCCCATGTGGGTGTCAGAACAGAGATGGATGGTATCACTGCTGGAAGAAATCCACCCCACCCCGGAGCCAACGAGAGCAGAGGTTGGCACTTGAGCCTCATCTGCCACACTCCACTCCCACAGGAATGGGACAATCCCTCTGTTTACACCTTTCCTACACCCACATCTGTGAGCCCCTGCTACAGGGACGAGCACCACTGTCATCCAGGCATTCACTGGGAATGTTTTCCGGAGCTCTGGAAAGCCGTGGCTGCGAGCAGGGCTAGGCAAGAGCTGATCCTCTCCCAGAAGGAACTAGAGTGGAAATCAAGTTAGACAGGGGTCAGAGGGAGGGGACAGCCATGGAAGAATTAAAGGGGGGCTGGAAGACAACAGTCTGGCTCAGACCTTCAGGGCTAATCTCTGGTGACCTCAGTGTTGATTCTCACCCACCGAGGCACATGCCAGCCTGCAGCATCCAACAGCAGGAGCAGGAAAATCAACCCAGGTTAAAAGCCTGTCAGCAACATCTGGCTCTTCCCACCCCATTAAAACCAAAACTGCTGATTGATCCGCACATCGATTTCACTCCCTAATAATAAACAGTGAGACAATCCCACAGCAGCCTGTCTATCACCCACCACCAGCAGACAGGCAATTCTCTGGAGGGGCAGCACCAACCTCTGCTCTCTGGGATCAGTGACAGAACCCCAGGTAATGCCTGGAGCTGTGCCAGGGGAGGTTTAGGTTAAATACTCGGAAAAGGTTCTTCCCCCATGGGGTGGTCGGGCACTGAACAGGCTCCCCAGGGCAGTGGTCACGGCCCCAAGGCTGACAGAGCTCAAGGAGTGTTTGGACAGTGCTCTCAGGGACAGGGTGGGATTGTTGGGGTGTCCTGGGCAGAGTCAAGACCTGGACCAGACGGTCCTGTGGGTCACTTCCAGCTTGGGATATTCTGTGGTTCTATCACAATGCCAGGATGAGCTGCTCCCCTCTCTCTGCTTCAGACAAAAGCGAAAGCTGCAGTTTAATCTCATTGCCACTTCACCTCTTAGGGTGTCGCTAAACTTGACTTCAACTATGGAAGAGGTTTCTGCTGGAAATCATTATCCCCATACCCTGGTGGCAGAGCAGGAGGTGCCCCTGCTGCCCAGCTGCTCTGCTCGTTATCTGCCACATCCACACAGGTCCAGTTTTAAGGAGCTCTTGTAACCACATTGGGAATCCACCAGTGACACAGGGTTCCCCTCCAGCAAAGCAACAAGGCAGGTGGCTGGGAAACACCACTGCTGAAGCAGCTGCTGCATGATACCTCTGCCAGAGCCTGCGGGAAGGTCACAGCAAAGGGCAGGGCTGGCAGAGGGACAGAAGGACAGACTCACAGTGAGCTGCACCCTGCAGCCTTCCTGCAAAGTCTCCTGGTCTTGGAAAGTCAGTCTGTTAGTCTGCTCTGAGCACAACAACAGCAACCATAAGCAGACACAGCTCAAGGGCTTGGCAGCTGGATGGGAGCAACAAAAATGAAGGAAAACTACCAGGACGGCAGAGGAAAGCCAGGTGCCATGGCACAGGGCACACTGGTGGCTGTCAGGGCTTGGGCAATCTCCAGCCCCAGCATTGCCATGTCCAGCACTTGGCTCCTTCACCATCTTAGCCTGGCTACAAGGAAAAGGATGGGCCCATGGAATTGTAGAGGAAAACGTAGAGGAAAATGGGTCTCCAGTGTAAAAGAGAGGGTTTTGAGGGAACCCGAATCCATTGCGCCAAGAAGCACGAGTTGTTTCATGCACCTCTCACAGTTCCCCAGGGGCTCCAGAGTCTCCAAGATGGGAATGTGCCACACAGGGCAGATACTTTGGGATGTCCTGCTCCTCTGAAGTCACCAAACCGTTCCATACTGGAGCTCCTAATGCCAGGAGAGTCCTAAGCTGATTCTATGCCAGGCCTGCTCCAACCTCTCCCCAAGCAGGTGGGCTAGGCTACCAAGCCCATGGTGACCACAGGCTCAGTCCTTGTGCTACTGCATGGAACCAGCAACACAAGGCTGGAAGGCAGGAACCCAGTCTGTAATTCCCAGTGCCAAGTGGGAATGGGAGCTTTCTGAGACTCACACAAACTGGTGCCAGACGCAAACTTCTCCCTTTGGTGGGACATGCTGGTGACAGATCCAAGCAAGTTCACTTGGCACCACAAATAATCAAACCTCAAAGAAACTGTCAAAACCAAGGACGAAGTTCCTATCAGTAGCTGCTGTTGGCTCCAGCTGGGTGGGTGTAGGGCAGCAAGGGCACGGCAACACAGCACTCCCTCACTGCTGCCCAGTGCCCACCCGAGCTGATGACAGAAGTGGTCAGGAACTCTTGCTTTTGGCATTGACGTTTTACTCATCAGCTTTTAGGGCTGATGTGAGAGAGGCTTTGCTTTGGGGCTTGTTGGCAGAGGGACACCAAAGCAGCATTCCGGCACTGAAGACAGGTGTGAAGGCAAGAGCAGGTTCTGAAGGCAGAAAAGGGTATGAGATGCATTTGAAGCAGCATCAGGTTTTCCATCATTTCCTAAAACAGACTCTGCCTTTCCCTGGTTGCTTTGAACTAGACAAGCATGAGGTGGTGGCACAATCCAGCGTGCTTTTTCCAAATCCCTCTATCACCACAGAGGAATGATTTTCCTAGGGAAACTCTACTCCAAAACAGAGCCAGGGCTGGACCCTCAGGGCATTTTAGATCAGCCTGAGTCTGACCCTGCCCTGGTCCAGCTCCACTGTTCCCCACCTTGGACATGGCCAGCTGCACTGCAAAACCAAAAGGACTAAATCTGCTTGCCAAGGAAATTAAAAATCACGGCGCTGGACTACACTGAGTCTCCTTAAACAGCTGGTTGACACGTAAGGAAGGGTCAAAGCAACTGGGAACACTGATTAGAGACAACTCTGCAGGTCTTCCAGGCTACAATTAACAGTCACAGTCCTGGTCGTGTCAAAATGCCCAAGATATGCTGTTCACACCCAAAGAGGTCACTACTGGAGAACACTCTGTCATCAGGGAGGTGACATCAGTCACACGGCCACACTAAGGATGCCAGGCACCAGCAGGTTTGTAGCCAGGATCTGAATTCCTCTCTGATGGCATATCTGCTGTGTGCTTGCGGAGGTGCTGCAGGGCTGGCGGCCACACTCCGAGGAAGAACTGCACTGTGCAGTGACTGAGCACTGGGACAGGCTGCCCAGAGATGGTATGGAGTCTCCCTCACTGGAGATATTCTGGAACCATCTGGACACAGTCCTGTGCCACGTACTCTGAGATGACCGTGCCTGAGCAGGGAGGTTGAGCCAGAGGAGCCGCTGTGGTCCCTTCCAACCCTACCCGCCCTGTGATTCTGTGAAAGCACTGCCCATACTGACCAGTTCCCAGGACAACACTCCTGGAAAGAATCTCCCTCCTTTCCAGCACTCAAAGCTTCACCTTAACCACTCAGATCACAAGGGACAGCCTCAGGATGAAGTTCTCATGGGTCTACCTGACCTCCACGCCAGAAGGATGGTGCTGGCACTGGCCAAGCTCTGGGAGCTGCAGATGGTGGGCAGGGGCAAGGGTGGCTCCTCTGCCCCGCAGGCAGTGTGGAGATGAAGGCTGTGAACAGAAGGGTTCTTACAGCGTGAGGCTGAGGACACCACTGGCACTCAGAAAAGGGGAGATAAGACAAATATTTCAACGGGGAGAGGTGTCTTTTACATGCTGGAGAGGCTGAGCCTGTGGTAAGCAGCTTAATTTCAAACTCGATTTCTCTCTGCTGTCCAAGAGGTTGGAAGTGCCCAAGGGGGTGTGTGTGTGTGATTATGGCTTTGGCTCCTGCCAGACACCTGGAGCCCAAAGAACATCTGCCTGGCCCTACAACCCCCCCAGCTGCATGCATGGCAAGGGGTTTCCTCAGGTATAGAAGGGACACACAGCACTCACCTCCACTTCAAATTTGTGACTGACAGCTTTTCATTCTCCAATGGGCAGATGCCAAAACTGTTAATTTTTGGGCCACCACAAGAAGACTGAGCTGGTTTTAGAAACGAAGAGCAGACCCTCCACAGCCCGGGCTTTCCAACCCCCTCCCACGCATGCTCTCTGGCGCTCCCCGTGGCTTTATCTCCCACCATGGGCTTGGAAGGGAAACCGCCTGGGGCCTGGGCAGCCAGCTACACAAACTACTGTGGGGACTGTAAGGGAAGCTGGGATGTGTCTGCGGCTCCAGCTCTGGAAAACAAAGATGTGTCAGATCCCTTTTACCAAAGCAGCAGGTCCTTTTGGTCACCTGCACATGCAAGTCAGGGATTCTCCCACCAGAAAGTGGTCTGGTCCTGCTGCTCAGGTTGGAGCTGGCTGCAAACTGCACTTCACCACCAGGCCAGAACTTGGAGCCAAAACCTTCAGAAAAAGACAACAAATGCTATACTGAGTTTTAAAGAGAAGGCTGGTCACCCTGACACGGCATCACCATGCCTGCCACAGCATCTTGAGTGTTGTACCCCACACAGACAACACTGATACAACACTCAGAGGTACATCTTTGGAGTAGCAGGAGCCAGGTGAAGGAGCTCCAAAGACCAGCAGCTCTGCTCTGAGAAATGTGCAAAAGCCTGAAGATGAAGTTTCCGTCTCAGCTGAAAATCACCCCATTCCTGGGGTACAGCTGGGAAAGGGGGGCATGACAAGGTGATGGGGCAGTGGGAGGCCCTGGCTCAGGGCCCCGAGAAGCATTCTTGAAGGGGGACAGTTTTCCCTACATCAGGTGCAGTAGGGGTTCTCCAGCATCTCTCAGTAAGAACACTGGGCAGGAAAGAACTGCCCAGTTATCCTGTTCTCCTGGTCCCAGGAAGCCCAGAAGGAACATCCTTTCCGACACCACAGGCTTTGGAATAACATCACTTGAGTTCTGAGTCTTGCACTTTCCACAGCCTTCCAAGCTTCACTTACAGCGAACTCTCTAAAACCAAGGTGTCAACAACAAACTCAAGGAAACCACATCCCCTCCAGCATGGATTAGGCCAAGTTATCCCCACAGCTGATAGTCACACTGCCTCAGGAGCTGAGCCAATCTGTTTTCCTAGAACTGCCCCCCAAAACTTAATTTAAATACTGCTGTCAGGATTAAGCTTAAAAATTAGTTCTTCTTCCTAAACTTGGTCAATTCAAGTTCCTTATGTCTCAGATAATTCTGTTTCTTCCCAGCTGAAGGGGGCACAGTTAAATCCCCTGTCTGGGGCAACCAAGGGGAATGCCGAGGCTGACCCCCCTCCACAGCCCCCTCCTCCCATTTCAGCCCTGGAGGGAGGGTGAAAAATGGGAGCTGGTGGGATGAAAAACAAAAATACGAGAACTGAGGATATGTTGATAAAACAAGAGAGGGGCGTGGGCAGCTGGAGGTACTGCAAGGCAAGAGGAGAAATGCATCAGAGCCGAGGTACCACAAACTCCCTCTGCCTGGATACCACTGGGCACATTTTGGGCTCTTTGCTTTTGTTCTAACAGGCTGGTTTTAGTTTCTGCATCCCTTCTTGGACTTTCCACCTGAATCTAAAGGCTCATGCCCACAGCCTTCTGTTCTGTATGTACATGCAGGCAGATTCATCAGGAAACCCATACAGGAAACAAGGTCACTAATGAGAGAGAAGAAACCCTTCAGCCCCACCACAAATTGCTTTATTCAAATGCCACTAAATACTTACAAAGGCTGAAAAATGCACTTTTAAACCTAAACTTAAGTTTTCATGTGATCTACAGAGCTTGAAACAGAAGTGCAAGTCATGACCAAGCAGACTGCACTCGTTCAGTTTTGTATGTCCCTTTGAGAGGTGAACTCTAGTCTGCCTGAACAGAAAGCAAAACTGACATCAGCTCTATTCATTTTTTTGAAGCTTGAGCTTTCCAGCTGCAGAACATTTTTACCCTGTGCATGCCCTGATAAGATTAACAAACCAGAAGTGACAGTATCTCTTGATTTGCAAGGGGGGAGCAGCCTCTCTCAGTACAACACATGACTTTTAAATTAGCAAACAATGAATTCACTCTGAGGGACTTTCCATGTCCTGTCAGAAATAGCTCTGAGGGACTTTCCAGAGTGGGAGTGCTGAGCCGCTGCAGGACATTACCCACAGCGTAGCTACGGATACAACCCTCCTGCACCAGGCAGCTCTAGGCTGTGGCCCTGAAGGCTGGGTTTAACTAGTCCACAGTATTGAGAGGCTCTGGGCCAACGCAGCTGTTCGGTGCCTCCTTTCCCAGCCACACGGCTCTGACAGCATGGAGACAGCCAGCACTGACTAAACGCCACAGCTCTTTGGCGGGCAGCTGGGAGGAGATAACACAGGCCAGACCTTGCCTCCTCCCACCAGTTCCCAGGAAAGAACCAGCTTCTCCCAAGACAGCACAAAATAACCTCCTCCCTTAGGCTGAATGCCACCAGACAGGCAGGAGAGGCAAATCAACTGTGAGAGGAACCAGCTAGCACTGCTCCAAACCCCCACAACCCTCACACACACAGGACTGCCCTAAGACTCACAAAAATCAGGACGGTGGAGACTCACAAACCCCTGGCACGGGAGAGGTGTGCCACAGACCCACAAGCTATGGGGCCCACCTCTTTCAAACACCCTTTGTCTGAGCAAACACCAAACTGGGGCTTGGGAAGATCAGGTGTGAAGGAAAAAAGAGGCACAGCCTCATCCATTCAGGAGCTCTTCAGCAGCTGTGTGTAAGGTTCTGGGGCATCACACACACCTGCAGCCCTGCAAGAAGTCAGCCTGATCCCAGGACAGCTCCCTGCTCCTCTGAAATCCCAGGGGGAGCCCTGGCCAGACTCAAGCACTCAAATATTTTTAGGCCACACAAGGAGGACCTTTGGTAGCTGATGATTTTTGCTGAGCTCTGCAGGAATGTGTTAAGATTTTTCTTAAACCCAGAAGAAGTTCAGCAGAGCTTATCAGCCACAGCACATTCAGCACTGGAAGCTGCTGACAGACGTCATCTGGTTTAGTCTAATGGAGATGAGCTCACTATAATCATTGCAGAGGGCATCAGGCTTATGGACACCAGCAGAAATTGAAGCATGAAGCAAACAATATGCAGGCACCAGCAGCACAGCCTGAACCTTGGAATCAGGGTACACCCTGCTGCCTGAAATGCAACCCCCAAACTCTCCATGCTGCAGCAGTGTTAAGCTTTTCACCTGACATTTCTTGTCCCACATCCACACCATGAGTCTCTCACAGATCTATGAATGAGGGTTCACAGCAGCAGAGCCATTTAGCACCGACACCCTCATCCTCTGGACTGAACTTTGAGCACACAGCAGAAGGCTCAGAGAGCAAGACAAGGAAGCAGAGCTCCAGAAGCACCTCTCTGCTAAAAGGTTCAGCAGCCTGGGCTGAAAGCTCAGGCCTGATGCGCCAGCTGTTGCTTCTTCCTTCCACCTTGCAATGGCATCATAGAGAAAATCCCAATGTTAGCCTCGACAAACCAAGGTGAAACCTGTTCCTGACATACATCTCAGTCGCTACCAGAGCTCTGTGAACCACAAGGCTATAATCTTGACCTGGGGCAAGTGTTAGAGGGAAATAAAATCCCTCTTATCTCAACCCCTCCCCATGGTGGTTCTGCCATTCCAAGAGGGATGATAAAACTATCCTTCGGGAGCACCAAAGCTTCACAGGTGAATACAGATTCACATGCTATGGACCAGGCACCCATGGCCACAACTAAAACCTGGATTAAAAAGCTAGTGGGCTCCTTGAGAAGAGGTCGAAAAACCAGGCTTGTGGCCCAGAACAGGGTGATGGGTGACCAGCCAGTGCTCAGTCACACTGCCCTGGTAGCTATGGGGACAGCTGAAATAGGGTCATGGCCAGGCCACTTTCCCTGAGCTGATGGATCTGAAGGAGGTTTTAGGTTCATATAATGCAGAGAAATTCACAACAACTTCATGGCACAGCACCGTTTCTTGATAGTCTTTTATAGCAGAAAGGAGCTGGAGACATAGCAGGTAGCTCCCACCATGGAAGCGACATGCTCGCAAGCAAACCTGAAACGGTCTCAGTCCAGCCTGTGCCCTCAGCAGGGCACACAAACCCTCGCTCCGGGAATCTCGCCAGTTTACAGTGAAGCCCAGGGATTTGACAGCTCCCACCCCACCCTCAGTGGGCACAGGTAACCCCCGAGCCTTCCCCGAACATGGAGGAAAGAAGGGTGCAGACGTGGCAAGCCCTGGTGTGGCCTGTACCTCATACTCTTTGATGGTGCCCCTCCAGGTGCAGCCGCTGTTGATGCACATGGCTGGCAGACTCTCCACCTCCCGCCGCGCCGCGTTGTCGGGGAAAGCCTGGAGGGCAAAAAACAAGCAAACCACAAATACTACTGAGGGGTTGCAGTTTTGATCAGGACTCCTAATTCTTTTTGAAGACTCCTCCCAGGCCAGTTGCCCCATCGCAGCCCTGGAGGTGTGCTAATGGCAACCAAATTGCTGTGACAGCATTAAGTAGGGCACCACCACACACACGTGACCCGGATTTCAGCACCGGGGAGGCCAACACAGCAGTCACCACTCTCATTACTGAAGAAAAGGGTTCCTAGGAATAAGGGGTTCTCAGAGCCCATGTTTTAAACAAAAACTGCAATTAGTGACACCAGTGATATGTTAATTTTTTTCTTAAGTGCATTTTTTCTTACCGAGTTTGTTTCCAAAATAGAAATTCCTTCTTCGTATATTCCTTCCTGGATACAGCTGGCACACTTTTGAGGTCCAGCACTATCAGACAGAAAAATAATCATCAAACACAACAAAAAGGAATTGATTTATGATTTAGCAATAAAGTGACTTCTGGTAACTTTACAAAATCAAAGAGCTTTCTCTATCTTTAAAACACGACACTGAGCCTTTCCTTGTGTGTATTTTTGATGCCTATTTCTAACTCTTTTTTCTTCTCATGATTAACCATTCTATTAAGCTTCCCTCACTTAATGGCAGGAGTGAGACAGAACACAAGGAAACTTATTTGGAAGCCAGCTTGTGCTTAAATCTCTTCCACTTTGACACAACAACCAAATGATGACTTTTAGGAGCATTCAACAGCTGTGATGAAGACTGAGGGAGATGGGTGATATGCCTGGATTGCCTCCAGAACAGCAAAAACAATCCAGGAAATTATGGAAAAGGGAACTCTGAAGCAACAATGAAGGCAAGTCAGAGATTAGACATTCCCTTAGAGAAGAGGTGATGCTGAACCTCAATGATTAAACACAGCTCCCTCGCTGAGAGGGCTCTGAAAATGAGACTTTTTCTCTCCTTTTTATCTTGAAAATACCTTTTCAAGCATTTTGTGTCCATCCTGAAGGCACAACAGTTACCTGATGATTTTCTTCAGGCAGTAGGAGCAGTAGCGATGGCCACACTGTGCCTGGAACGGCCGCCTCAGGATGTTCTTGCAATCAGAGCAGAGGTATTTGACCTCCAGTTTAGTTCCCAGGATCTCCTTTGCAAACCCAGGCTGGCTTACATCCAAAGAACCAGGTGGAGAAGAGTTTGCTGCTGCCATGTGAACGAAAAGTTCTGGCTGTATCTCCAGAGACTGAAAATAAAAGAATTTCCCCTATTTGATTATAACAGCATGGCCATGATTTTTCATATGAACACGTTACTCACAGCCATGTTACGCTGGCCCCCCAACCCCACCAACACAGGCAAACACACTGATGTAAACCACATCACAAGCCTACTTTCACCTGGTTAAAAACATGGGAGAAAACTTGAATTTTAGAACTAAATCCAGAACAAAGAGACAGGGTGGACAGACCTCATAAAACCTCCTGTCCAAGCTGACTGAAATGCAGTCTGTTCAGAGAAATCACGGCTTCTGGCCCCAAACAAGGTAAAAAAACTGTCCTAAACCTGATGAGGAATACAATAAATGGCCCCACTCCACCAAGAACCTGTTGACACTGAGTGAGCTGACCACAGCCTACCAATGTTTGTCCTCATGTCTGTCAGAAAGCACCAAAATTCTGCTTCGAGGCAGTTGGTCCCAGGGACACACAGTGAAGCCCAGATTCACTGGTGATGCCCAAGCAGGCATGCATAGCTCTCCAGAAGGATGGAAAATGAGCACATGAGAGGCACAAGCAAATTGGAAAGGAGGAAAAGAACAAAATGCGTTTGTTTTGACTGCTTATGATGATCTAAAGGTGCATCTCACACATTCATTCACTGAGAGTACACCCCACAACCACCCAGAATACCCAAGGGAGCATATACATGGAATCTCAGACTGGTTTGGGTTGGAAAGGACCTGAAAGCTCATCTCATTCCATCCCCTTGCCATGGGCAGGGACACCTTTCACTATCCCAGGTTGCTCCAAGCCCCGTCCAACCTGGCCTTGGACACTTCCAGGGATCCAGGGGCAGCCACAGCTTCTCTGGGCAACCTTTGCCAGGGCCTCCCCACCCTCACAGCCAAGAATTCCTCCCCAGTATCCCATCTAACCCTGCCCTCTGGCAGTGGGAAGCCATTTCACCTTGTCCTGTCCCTCCATCTCTTGTCCCAGGTCCCTCTCCAGCTCTCCTGGAGCCCCTTTAGACACTGGAAGGGGCTCTGAGATCTCCCTGGAGCCTTCTCTTCTCCAGATGAACACTCCCAGCTCTCCCAGCCTGGCTCCGCGGGGAGCCCCCACGAGCGGACACCCCGCGACCCGGGGAGGTCTGTGCCAGACCCAGGAGGGTTCTGTGCCGGCGGGGGCTGCAGGCAGAGGGAGGCCCGTTCAGGTTCAGGTTCCGGCCCCGTCCCCCCGCCCCCCCCCCGGTGCCCCCGCCCGCACTCACCACCCCTCGCTCCGCACCGGAAACGCCGCCGGGCCCCGCCCCCGGACACGTGTGTGCGCCGGGCCCCGCCCCCTCACATGACCACGCCCTACATGGTCACGCCCCCAACATGGCCACGCCTCCCGCCCACAACGGGCAACGGCCCCGCCCTCGACACCGAACGGGACCCACCGGGACCCCCACACCGACACAATGACACCGACACACCACCGCGACACAGCGACACACCGACCCCGACACACCGACTCCCCCACCCCGACACACCGACTCCCCGACACCGACATACCAACCCCGACACACCGACAACCCAAGACCCCCACAGAGACACCCCCACACCGTCACCCCCACAGCATCACCCATCCCTGCACCTCCAACACCCCCACACCAATCTCTATCACCCTCCCAACACCCCCACACCGACACCCCCAGTTATGCCTCCTGCCATACCCGCTGTCACCCACTCAGTATCCCTGTCGCCCCCTCACACAGCCCCCCCACACACCCTCTGCCACTTCTCATTTCAGCACCGCGTCCTGATGATCCCCCACGGTCCACTGCCATATCCCTGCCTCAGGCCACCCCACTGGCAATGAACCCAGCCTCTCGGAAACCCCCATCCACGCCCTGGGTCCCCTTATCCACCCCCAGGGTCCCTTCATACACCCCCCGGGACCCCCCATACACCACCTGGGACTCCCCCTCCACTCCCTTGGACCCCCCTACAGCCCCCGGGACACCCCATACGCCTCCCTGGGTCCCCTTTTCCATCCCCAGGGTCCCCTCATCCACCCCCCATACACCCCCCCGCACCCCCCATACACCCCCCGGGTCCCCTTATCCACCCCCTGAGACCCCCCTCCACCCTCTGCACTTGCTGGAAGGGGACCCGGAGAGACTGTGGTGCTCAGCCCGGGGGCACCCTGATCCCCCCGCGGGGTCCCACCGAGGGACAGACACCCTCCCGCTGCATTCGCCGGGTAAGAAGCCCCTGGTCCCTCGGGAGCGGCCCGGGGTGAGCCTTGGCACCCTGAGGAACTGCTTTAAGCCACTTTTGGGCAGCGGTGGGTGCTCCCCTACCTGCGCACAGAGTGCCATAGCCACCCCGCGTCCCGTGGCGCCTTCCCGAGGACACGCGAAGGAGGAGGCCGGGAAGAGTGGGCGGCGGCAGGACAAACGCCGTGTGGGGAAAGGCGCGGCACAGCCGCGGCGAGGTGCTTTTCGCAGGGGAACTTGCTCAGCGAAAGGTCACCGCGGCAGGATTTGTCACCCGGGGTCCCCAGCCTGCAGTCCCCCGAGCCCGCCTCGGCGCGCGGGCTCCAGGGTTTTACCGCTGGCACGTTCTCACTGCGGGGAATTCACCCGGGCTGGGGAAATCCTGCCCGGCCAGAGCCGGGGCAGCCGGCTCAGTGCTGCCCTGACAGAGCCGCCGAAGAGGCTCCCCTGGCAGCGCGGCTGCGAGGACGGGGCCGAGCGGGTCGGGGCTCGGGGCACGGCGGGGCCGCGGCGGCACCACGTCCTGCTCAGGCTGCCGCCGGGCTGCCGGGAACGGGACATCCCTGTCGGCACCGGGAATGGCACGAGCAGAGCTCTCCCGCACCGGCACCGCGTCACTCCTTGCACTGCAACCGCCCTTTTCCCGGCACACCGCACTGCTCTGGGAACACCAGCATGGAAAGCTCTGCAGGCTTGGAGTTCTCGGCTGCGTGATGTCATCCAGCCAAGGAAAACCCTGCCTGCACTTCCTGACCTGCCCGTGACCTGGCAGCAGTGCCGGGGCAGGACGTGCTGTTCCCAAAGGGGCAGGAAACAGCACCCGCTGCGGGACGGGACCACCCGGGGTTGCTTCCAATGACGACGGGATGAGACCGGACCACCTGGGTCTGCTCCCATTCCTGCTGTTGCTGTGCCCCGGCCCCACTGCACGGCCTGCGCCCCGCTGACGTTCCATCTCTCGTCCCACGGTTGCTCTTTCCCGCCCCCCGGGAGCCGGGGCCCGGCGTGTTGCAGTGACGGCTGACAGACGACAGATGACAAACCTCTGTGCTCTCCCGGCGCCTGATTTCCGAGCAGTGCCCAGATCACCATGACCGGGCTCCAGCCACTCCTCCTGCGCTTTGTCATGGGGAGACCCCCCAAAAACCCACACGGGGAGCGTTAACCCTGTCCCCTCTCACTTCAGAAATGACGAGAGCAGGAGCAGCTTTTCCTGCCTTTATTGCGGAACTCTCTGGGTGATTCTCATGCAATTCAGGAAGTTTCATCGAATTCCTGAGCTGGAAGGGACCCACAAGGACCATCCAGTCCAACTCCTGGCCCTGCACAGGACACCCCAACAATCCCACCCTGTCCCTGACAATGTTGTCCAAACATTCCTTGAGCTCTGGCAGCCTTGGGGCCATGACCACTGCCCTGGGGAGCCTGGTCAGTGCCCAACCGCCCTCTGGGGGAAGAATCTTTTCCTGAGATCTAACCTAACTCTGCCCTGACACAGCTCTAGCCGTTCCCTCGGGTCCTGTCACTGGTCACAGGAGCAGAGATGGGAGCTGCCCCTTGGGAGGAGCTGTAGACCCCAGTGCGGTCAGTCCTCTGTATCCCCTTCCCTGGGCTGAACCAACGCAGTGTCCTCAGTCGCTGCTCCCGTGTCCCCTCGGCCCTGTCCGTGTCCCCTCGGGCCCGGTCCCGTCTCCGCTCTCGGGGGCGGGAAGGCTCCCCCACCGCCCGGTACAGGCACCGCGGGCCGCCACTCTGCGCGTGCTCGGCTCGTCTCAGCCGGGCACGGCCATTGGTCAACGGATGTGACAGCACCGGAGAGAAAGCCAATCCGTGCCGGGTACCGGGTTACTGACAATGCCAGCAGCCAATCGCAGCATGCAGGGGCGCATGCTGCCCGCCTTCAGGCTGACTGGCTAGCTAGCCAATCGAAGCGCGAGAAGGCTGATTGGCAGGCTTTACACCTATTAGCAGCAATACGTCACGCTGGGCTCTGGTAAGCCCAAGTCCATGGGGGCCGCGCGGCCCCGCCCGGCGCGCTAGCGCCGCTCCCCGCCAATGAGCGGCTCTGCCCGTGACGGGCGTGCGCGCCGCCCAATCCACGCGCGCGGCGCTGGCCCCTCCCCGGGGGCGGGGTGGGGCGGGGCCAGGCGGGCGCGGCCCGGGCGGGGTCGCAGCGATGGCGGAGAGCGACTGGGACACGGTGACGGTGCTGCGCAAGAAGGGCCCGAGCGCCGCCCAGGCCAAGTCCAAGCAGGTCAGCGGGGGCAGCGCCGGGCGGCGCGGGGGCTGCGGGGCCGGGGCCGGGCCTGGTGCGGCCGAGGCGGCGGCTCCGAGCTGTACCGCGCTCAGCCCGCACTTTCGCTCTCTCCCCAGGCGATCTTGGCGGCTCAGCGGCGCGGGGAGGACGTGGAGACCTCTAAGAAGTGTGGGTATCCCGCAAGGGGGGCCCGGCCCGGCCCGACCTGGGGCGGCCCCGGGGGCGGCTGCCTGTGGGTGGGGGGGAAGGAGGCGGCACCGCCCGGCTGAGCCGGCGGCCTGAGCTGGGCCTAACGCAGAGACCCGAGATCCCCGCGCGCCTCGGGAGCGCGGATAACGCCCCCTGAGGTTCTGGTGGCCCAGAGCACAGCCCTGGCTGGTTTCTGCAGAGATCTTGTGAGAGCTCTTCTGGTCGCAAAACTTAAGCTCCCCATTTTTGCAACTTATTTCTGTTGAGAGATTGAACGGTTGTTTATCTTCCTGTGGCGCTTCTCTGTAAAAATCCCTTGTTTCCTGTCTGAAGTAAATTCCCAGGTTCTCTCACTGTAGGGAGGAGATTCCGATGGTTGAAAATAAAGAAAGAGGTGGTTCTTGAAGGAAGTTTAGTCAGCTGTGTCGAGACACTGAATGTCAAAGACTAATGTGAGACAAAGGATCCAACTTAAGACTTAAATACTGTAAAATGAAACAAAACAAATAATGTGATTTTGGACCTCAGGCTTTCAGTGAAGCTAAGTACAGTTAGAATTTACTTGTAAAAGGCATCAGAAAATTGGTTAAAAGACCCTTATTCGTGCTGCCTCATACCTGAGCAAACAAGATTCGACTTCAAGAATTAACCCCCCTATGCTGCAGCACAAACATGTGTCTGGAGTGAAGTTTGAGTATTAAATCCTGAAGGAAAAGCAAGACCTGGCCTGTCTGGAGAGAAGTTCAGGTGTAAAGTATGGAAAGGGGCCTCTGCAGGCCTGTGCTCTGCACAGCACCATGAACAGGGCTGCCCTGATGGGCAGGATCTGGGTGAGATCAGTGCTGATGTTGGCATGTTGTAATCCTGACAGCTCTCTGGGATCCTGAGCAGCTGAGGGCTTGGAAAAAGCCCTTTGATACTTTTTGGCACAGCTCTGAGCCTTGATTTGTTTGTCCTTGGTTGTTTTTTTGTTCTCTCTTGGAATAACAGGGGCAGCAGGCCAGAACAAACAACACTTCATTACAAAGAACACGGCCAAGCTTGACCGTGAAACAGAGGAGCTGCACCATGACAGAGTTTCCCTGGAGGTGGGCAAAGTGATCCAGCAGGGCCGGCAGAGCAAGGGCCTCACGCAGAAGGACCTGGCCACGGTGAGGGGCACCTGGGGCAGGGTTGGCATCTGTGGGTGAGGGTGGGCACCTTTTCTGTCCCCCGTGGGCAGCTGCAGTGGGATGGTGTCATGGGCAGGAAGTTTGGGGAGTGGAGCATCTCTGGTGTCTGATCTCCTGGTGCCTTCAGTTGTCTGGGAAATGTTTCGGGGTTTGTCTGTGCAGCCCTCGAGCCCCAGCTTGGAGGCAGAGCCTGCTGTGGCTGCTGAGCTGGGAGGGGGGAGGCTGCTCCTCCCCCCCCCCAGCAGCTTCACCAATCTCCGGGGTTTGTACCATTGGGGCTGAGCAGCGAGAGCTCACTGCTGTCTGAAGGAACAGCAGTCCTTGGTGTTCCTGCTCCTCCTGGGAGGGAGGAAGGTTGGAGTCTGTCCAAGATGGATGTTACCAGTGCAGGGAGGTGCCAGTGGGGATGGAGTCGGCCTGGGAGCAGCACTTGGTCATCTGTCCTGTCATAATCCTGTTCTTTACCTGTGTGAGTCCTGGGGGGCTGCTGCTGAGCATTTGCTGTGTTTGAGACTCATCCTCCATTTTTAGAAAATCAATGAAAAACCACAAGTTATCGCTGACTATGAGTCGGGACGAGCGATCCCCAACAACCAGGTCATGGGCAAGATTGAGAGAGCCATCGGTGAGCAAAGGGAGACTCGATGCTTCCAGGGCCTGGGAGGGATGGGCTGGGGGAAGGTATTTCCATTTTCCTTGTCAAGGATGTTGCTGGCTGGAGGTTATCGTGGGTGTGGTGCCACCTGTGTTCTGATAAAACCTGGGTCTGCTGATTGAACCAGAACTGGGAGCTCTTGTTCTTTGTCTACACCTTCATGCATGGGGCCATGTCCTGGGGATCACCCCTGTGTGCTTCCCCCCTAAACCAGCGAGATGCTGAGACCCACGGAGGCCTGAGGGCACTTGAGGAAGGATTTAGTGTTGGTGTTACTGTCCCGGGCCAGTTCAGATCCCATTTCCTAGGAAGACAGTTGGTCTTGTTTGAAGTTGGTCTGGTGCTCCTAGAAACTAAAGTAGGATTCTCCCAAACTGTGGTTCCCCTGCCCTCTTTTTCTGGATGCTCTCTTCCTTATAGCCAAAATTGAAGGACATAAAGTTACTGGATGAATGATTGAGTGCTGATGGTGGTGGTCGTCTTTGTCTTGTTCTAGGCCTCAAACTGCGTGGGAAGGACATTGGAAAACCACTGGAAACTGGACCCAAAGGGAAATGACAACAAAGCCTCGAAATCCGTTTGTTCAGACTGATCTGGCCCGGCTGGTTCTCCTCAAACACTCTGCTTATTGCGAAGCTGAACAAGAGGGTTTCAGACTTGCTTTGGGGGGGAACTCTGCCGAATCTATACCTGCTGTAAAAAGGCAACCTTAAAGAAGCAATTTTCCTGATGTTTGTTTTTCCTTCCTCCTTTTCAGAGATTGAGGATCTAAGCACCCCAAAAAACCCAGACCCTGCCTCTGATTTGCCAGAAAACATGTGCATTGTGATGTTAGCAGCAGCTGATGTTAAGGCACTTAGGGTGGTCTGAAATGTGATCACTTAATTAGAACAGTTTAGGGGACGGGTGGGATATATTATATATAAATAATTTGGGAGAGTTGGGGCTTGATCAGAAATGATGACTCAGTTGCTATATCTCAATGAGTTTGGTTTGTTCCTTCCAGCCTGTTTTAAAGAGATCTATAATAAAGTTTGATACCCTTCAATTGCCCAGGGGAGCTGCTGCATGTGACCAGCTGGTAGCAAATGTTGTGGCTGGGCGTGACTGGAGCTGTAGCACCTATTCCTTCTGGGATTGTAATTAAAGGGACACCTAGCCTCCCTGGCTGTGTCACTCCTCCCCTCTGGGGGAGGGCTGCAGCTTGGCTGGCAGCCCAGGGATGGAGTCAGTGCTGTGGAGGAGAGGGGAGGTGTTGGTTCTGCAGAGCCAGGCAGATGGGTGAAGTCACTTATGGGTGAAGTCTGAGCCCTCCTTACCCAGCTCTGCTGGGGGCTCATTCCTGCAGGCAGGACAGGGCTGGGGGATGGTGCTCTGAGGCATCACCTAGGGGGGACACAGCTGGGTGACAGGGAAACAGGCTCTGGTGACACCCTGGGAAAGCAGGACGCTCTAGTGTCCTCTGGCCAGGCATGGGGGGCTGGTGGGGGCAGGACCCTGGTGGGCTGCTTGTTGTGCAGTGGCTGAGTCAGGTTGTGTGGGGGGGGCAGGTTTGGCCCTGGGCTGCTTCGGAGCTCACAGTGATAAGGTGTGAGAGCTGGCGGGAGGGAGAGGTCCCAGGCTGGTGGGATCTAGTGCAGGGTGGGGGCCCAGGCCCTCAGCCCAGCCTGTGCCTCAGGAACTTTTTTGGGTTTTCCAGTGACATTTAAAGGCAAAATGAGTCCTTGCAAGGTGTGTGGGCAGGAGGTGGGCACCTGTACACTGGAGTCGGGGCTGCCTGCTGCCCTTGGGGGTGCTGCGTGGTGCCCCCCACTCTGATCCCTCCTGCTCACTCTCCTCAGAGCCCCCCTCTCCAAAACCAGCAGAAATACTGGGCTTCCTCCCTGTGGGGGCTCTGCCGTGGAAGCTCTTGTGCTTCATCCTGGGTGTGGAAAGTGGCTCATGCCCCTGCTCTTCCCCACTTCACCCCCTGCTCGGACAAGGATGGTCGCTGGAAGAACTCCTGCTGCTGGGGCCTGCCAAAGCACAGGCACGTTGCTGTGTCTTGGAAGATCATGTTACAAACAACAAAAATGCTTTTCCCGAGCACTTGGAGGTAGTGGCAGCGGTGTGTCTCTGTGGGGCCGGCAGCCCAGGTGGTGCCACAGCAGCTCCCTGGTGCTGGGGGCAGAGAGCCGGCAGCTGCTGGAGTGTGGGGTCTGGCTGAGGAATGGTCTGCCTGGTGGGAGTGGGCAATTTCTGCTGCTGGCTGATAATTTCAAGCCTCATCCCCCTCCCTTGGCACTGGAGATACAATGACCTTGTCCTGCAAAGAAAGGTAAGCGGGAATCAGTGGAAAACGTGGGCTGTCTGCTGTGAGAGACCAGGATTTCTTTCAGGCTGTAGTGGAGAGAACCTGTGTGCCAGCCCCCCATGACCCCAGCAGAGGAACTAAACCCCAAGTGCACCCAAGGGGCTCCACATCCTCTGTTGGGATCCCTCCTGGGGCTGGGGGCTCTGCCATGGTCCATGTGGCACCAGGCCTGTCCAAGGGACCCACAGCTTAAGCTGCCTCTCGTGGATTTGGTTGCTGGCTGGGTGAGGATGAGCCACGTTTGCCAGACCCCCTTCTCACAGGGCTCTGGGGTAGGAGCACACTCAGCTCTTTCTGGAGCAGCTGCCTGGCAGCAGCAGTGCTTCTAGGTCAGTCCTACAGCTCTGGGTCACTCGTTTACCAACAAGCAGATAAGAGGCAGAGCCCTTTGCTCCCTGTCGCGTTGGCAGAGTGCAGTGTCGGGGGGGGCCTGCCAACATCTGCTGAGCTTTTAGGAAAATGCTGTTTTGGTGCAGTTGGGGTAATCAGGAAAGTCCTTCACCCTGTCCTTACATCTCGAAAGGTAATGTTGTCAAAGCCCTGGGGAGTGTCACTCTCCGCTGGTGTCCTGCTTGCCAGCCCTTGCTGCTTCAGCCAGTACCAGCCCCCAGTAGCCACCAGCGTAACAATGACGAGGGCCAGGAGCAGACCCAGCACCACCTCTGCCACAAAGCTGCCTGAGGGTTTCTCTGCAGTGAGAGAAGGGAGAGGAGATGCTGCCAGGCTTGACCCGCCACCCAGAGAGCTGCCTCCAGCCTTGGCCCAGCACCCTGAGCAGTGCTGGGATGACCTTTTACAGCCAGAACCGCCCCCCCCGCCCCCCGCACCTTCCACTGGCTCCTCCGGGCTAGAATGGCAGCCCACCCCAGCACTGTACACAATATCATCCAGTGCCACTGTCCCCTCCAACGGCCACCTCCGTGTGGTGATCTCAAAGATGATCTGTGAGGGAAGGTGGGATCTGATGCAGGGCACCCAGCACCCCCACTGGGCACCTTGCACCCCAAGGTGTCCTCACTGACCTGGAACTCGCTGGGGCTCTGCACAGGCACCATGCTGCCCTGCCAGCCCCAGCTGTGGTGTCCCTCCACGCTCCACACCATGCGCTGCCCTGCTGTGCTGTGCAGTATCACTCGCAGCTCCCCACTGGCTGCAAGGGGGGGGAACACAGGCACCCCGGCATCACTGATCACCCAAAGCCCCCCAAAAGTCATGGGGCCCTCCCTGCCATGCCATCCTCCATTGGGACAGCAGCATCCAGCAGTAACAGGCCATCCCCACCCAGCTGGAGCTGAACCAGAGTGTCCATGGTCCTATGGGTGGGGAGGGAGTTTGCAGCCCCCAACCAAGCCCCCTATTCCCACTGTGGGGTCATGATGCCCTCCCCAGGGACAGCACCTCCTCCCCACCCCTGTGGTGCTCACAGAGGTGCTCTGGGATGTCCATGTGGTACCAGAACCGCAGGCAGGAGTCGGTGGCAGCAGGCAGGGGCTGGCTCTCCAGCAGGGCACTGGTGCCCCCTGCACCCAGCACACTGGTGTCGAAGTGCACATAGTGACCTGGGCAGGCAGGGACAGAGCACAGGGTGTCTTCCAGTCCTGCAGCCCACCCCGCTTGCCCCACTCCACCCCAAAATCCCCAGAGTAATGCCCAGAGGATGGCACCCCACAGCCCTGCATCTGCCTTTGGGACCGAGCTGTCCCTCCCAGGCAAGGAGGAGACAGGGATGCTGAGGAGCCAGGCTCCCCAGGAGGTACTGGGGTGACCCCATGCATCCCCATCTCCTTTTCCTCCCTCTGGCCATGCTATGGTGCCCGGGCAGGGATTGGTTTCCTACCATTTCTTGTGCCCAGGGTGTGATCCTGCTCAGGGCCGGGGTACTTGGCTAGAGGGACCCCGCTCTTCCAGCCCCAGGCAAAGCTGTGCAGGTGGGGGTCCGAGGGGCTGCTCCAGCCGCACATATCCTGCTCGAAGTCACAGGATGCTGGGAGGAAAGGGGGGCTGTGAGACACCCACTGCTGCCTGGCAGGAGATGGAGCATCTGGGGGCAGGGGGCAGCTGCCAGCCCCCTTCCCACCACTGCCAGCTTTGGGCCAGACCAAGCTGAGGGCAGGAGCAGAGTGTCCGGATGGAAGGGACAGGCTGTCCCCATCCCCATGGTTGC
Source organism: Pseudopipra pipra (assembly GCF_036250125.1). Taxonomy (NCBI): domain Eukaryota; kingdom Metazoa; phylum Chordata; class Aves; order Passeriformes; family Pipridae; genus Pseudopipra; species Pseudopipra pipra. Next base: position 11,386,382 of record NC_087568.1, on the reverse strand, counting down.
GTACCCCCGTGGGATGTCCCATCTCCCCCATCTGGTCCATGGTGCCCCCTGGGGTGGGCTCTCACCTGGCTCAGGGCAGGCTCCGTCTGACACGTGCAGGTCGTCCAGCGCAATGTACCCATGGTCACCCCCAGCTCCCACTGCCTCGAACACCACCTGGGCAGGGTGGCATGCTGAGGCTGGCAGTCAACCCTCATCACCCCTAGCTGTCCCTGGCACCTTGCCCCATCTCACCTGCCAGTCGCCATCAGGCTGGATGGTGCCGTGGCCGCGGTGCCAGCCGCTCCCCTCCATGGTGCTCACACTCAGCACCTTCCTCCGCACCCCGCTCTGCTCCACAAACACCCCAAGGGAGCCTGCCCAGGGCACCCGCCATGGAGGAGGGGTCCAGGGCTGTGCTGTGCAGGACCCCCCCCCCTCTGGAGGTGCCCCCAGGGGTCTCGGGGAGGGTGGTTCTCACCTGGGGTCCTGGCGCTCAGCTGGTACCAGAAGGCCAGGCACTGGGCGGGCACAGAGGGCTGGTAGGGCTGGGAGGTGAGGACAGCCCTGTGCCCTGCAGGCAGGGAGTCCCTGCCCGTGCTCACCACCATGTAATGACCTGGGGGAGAGAAGTCCCCATGCCACGGTCCCTGCCCAGCCCTGCTGGAGGGCCCTAGAGGACCACTGGGTCTGGGGTTTCTGCCCAGGTTGAGGAGTCTCCCCAGTTCAGGGACCTCCCCAGGACTGGGGAGCCCTGGGGGTGGGAAACTCTGGGTTTGGAGAGTTCCAGGCTTGGGGAACCCTGTACAGGGTTGCCTTCCACACATCCTGGGCAGGCAGGGAGGGCAGACAGGACACAGGGGGGGCAAACAGAGTTGATGTGGTGACAGGCAGGACATTCAGAGCAGACAGGGAGGGCAGGAAGGCAGGCAGAGAGGGCAGGGAGGGAGGCAGGACAGTGCAGGCAGGGAGGCAGCAGGGCTCCCCGAGCCCCAGGCTGTTGTAGCCCTGTACCTGCGGCGGTGCCGGTGGTGTGATCGGCTGCGGGGCCGGCGGTGGTGCCGGTGCCGTTGCTCTGTCGCTGCCAGGTGCCCTGCCCGCTGGCGGCCAGTCCACAGCCCTCTGCCTCAAAGGAGCAGGAGAGCTCGGCCCCACAGGGCCCCGCTGTCAGCGCCAGGTCGTCCAGCCCCACATCCCCCAGGAACCCATCCCGCAGCACCTCAAAGGCCACCTGCCAGCCAGGCAGTGGTGTCAGACAGCCCCGTGCCTCGTTGGTGCCAGGGACACAGAAGGGTCTGGTCCTCACCCTGTATGGCTTTTGGCCCGTGGCGGGCAGTGTCGCCCATGCCCGGTGCCAGATGCTGCCCTGGGTCCCCCGGCAGGTCCACAGCACTGTCTCCTCCTCTCCCTCTGGCTGCAGTTTGAGGTTCAGGGTGCCTAGGCAAGGGGTGGGGGCCAGCCATCCAGCACCTGCTGTCCCCACAGTGTAGCCGGCTTGGGGCATCCCCGTGAGGATTCCAGGGGGCACGTACCAATCTGTGGGCCAGCCAGGAGGTACCAGAAGGAGAGACAGCGTGGGGCAGCAGCAGGATCCTGGCGGGATGTGATGAGCTGTGCCTGCTGCCCGCGGCTCCACAGTGCAGAGGGGTCCACAGACAAGAAGTAGCCTGAGTGGTGGGGACAGCCAGGGTGGAGAGAACATGGATGGGAGTGCTCTGAGCTGTGCCCACATCACCCATACCCCAACCTGGGTTCTTCCAGGCTGCCCCAGGCGAGCTCACTCCACAGGTATGGGGCTGCTGGAGTGCAAAGGGCGTGTCTTGGCCTGTGCCAAGATGGGAGGGAAGTGGGGTGCCCTGGGATCCCCCAAAGAGCAGCCAGCCTCTTACCTGAGCCGGTGGTGTGGTCAGAGCCCTGCCCCTGCCCCATGTTGTGGACCCATTTGAAGTCACTAGATTGATCCTGGTACCAGCCGCACATGTCCCTCTCAAAGCTGCAGGTCAGCTCTGGCCAGAGACGTGGTCGAGGTGAGGTGGAAGGGGATAAGGCACTCCAGAAGCAAATGAGTCCCCCTGTTCCCTCTGCTCCCCCACCCCACTCTCCAGATTCACCCCATGCAGGTGTCCCAGGTCAGAGCAGGATGTGGCTTCTGCACCATGGTCCCGTCCCTGGACAGGGTGACAGCCGCCAGGCAGCCCCCGGGGGGGGGCTCTGGGGTCACTGTCCCTGCCCACGTGCCCCTGACCATACCCGCAGCTGAGGGTGCCACCACGCCGAGGTAGCACTGCTCGAACGTCACGTTGTCGACGCCGACACTTGCCGAACCCTGCAGATCCACCAGCGCCAGCAGCTCGACCTGGAGGCATCAGCCATGAGCCCGGGGTTCCTGGCAGCACTGGCAGTGCCCCAACGAAAGCCCCCCCAGGCTGGTCCCTGTGTCCCTGGCACACCTGGAATGGCCAGCTCCTCTCTCCCAGGGGGACACGGACATGTTCCCCGGCTGTGACACCACGACCCTGCGTGTGCCAGGCCAGCTGGGTGGTGCCGGTGGTGTGATCCAGGATGCGGACAGCGAGGAAGCCTGGCATGAGAGGTGGTGCAGAGGCTGTGGACACCCAAAGCTCCTGGCCACCCTGTGGGAGTCCCCCACAGCCCTGGCCCACAGTCACAGGAGACAGGGAGGGAGACAGGGATGCCCCAGCTTCAGGATGGTGTGATGTGGCAAAATGGGGCTGGGAGAGGCAGCAAAGGCAGGTGGGCATGGGGGGCTCTGCCTGGGGTGAGCTCTGGGGGCAGGGAGCAGGCAGGCCACCCCAGGAGTGTACAGGGGTTTACCTTGGGGGCCACTCTGGATGAGGTAGCTCATCTCCATGGTGCAGGTGGGGCCAGAGGGGCCCAGCAGAGGAGTTCGTGCCTTTGCAGCACTCACCATCTGTCCTTCTCCTTCCTGGAGGGCCAGGAAAGACCCTGGGCACAGAAACACTCTGTGAGGTCAGGGCTAGGATCCCACATCCATAGTAGCACCCCTAGCCCAGCATCCTGCCTGGGCATCACCCCCTGTCGTGCAGTGGTATCCAGCCACCCCGGTAGGGTGGGAGCAGGAGTTCCTGCTCTGGGGCTCCCACAGTGCTGGGGACCGAAGAGCATTGTCAGGGCAGTGGGAACAGCCTCACCTGTGAGGAAGGTGTTGGGCTCAGCGAGCCTCTGCAGACCCCAGCGCAGGTGCCCCACACTGACATCGTGCCAGCCCCCAGCCCCTGACTCGAAGGTTGTTGCCCCTGCAAAGTCAAAGAATCACAGAATCCCAGACTGATTTGGGTTGGAAGGGACCTTGAAGTCCACCTCATTCCACTCCCTGCCATGGGGGGGCTGCTTTCCACTAGACCAGGTTGTTTCAAGCCCCATCCAACCTGGCCTTGAACACTTCCAGGAATGGGGCAGCCACAGCTTCTCTGGGCAACCCAAAACTCCAGGCTCAGCCTCGCTGGGCCACTGCACTCCTGGGGGCTGTACAGGTACCCATGTGCCCTGGCCATTCCAGCCTGGCATGCCTGTGTCCCTCCACTGCCTGGTCCCCTGCACTGCGGGGTTCCTGGGGTGCCACTGCTCCTCTCAGCTCTCACCGCAGTGCTTCTCATCGGAGCCGTCGGTGCACGTATTGTTGAAGTCACAGGCCAGCTCTGCGGCGATGCAGCCCCCGCTGTCACAGGCCACCTCCCCTGCTGCACAGGGACTGGCACCTGCCTGGCTCGGCAGCGTGACTGGAGACTTCCCTGATGGTGAAACACCCCAGGATGGAGAGTGGCAGTGAGAGGGTTCAGCAACAGCATTGGTGTCACCCTTTCAAGCCTCAGTCCCCTGTCCCCAAGCATCTTCCTGGCTCTCCATTTCCCCCACTCTGTCCCATCCCATCCCATCCCACCCTATCCCATCCCATCCCATCGCTGCTGCCACCATATGAAGGGGATCCAGGGCCTGGTGAGAGCTGCTTGTGTGACATGTTTTGGCACAGAGGATGGAGTGTCACAGCCACAGTAGAAGGACACCAATGTCCCAGGGCAAGTGCTTGCTGTGCAGCACCCAGGATGGTCCTATGATAAGCAGAGGGACCCGCAGACTCCATGCTGGGTCCTTTAGGGATGGTGACATGGGCACAGACACGTGGGACTGGCTGCCCACGTTCAACAGGGTGAGGGATGCTGCCCTCCAGCTCACCCTGCTCCTTCACACAGCCCGGTGACAGGATCAGGTCATCGATGGCCACAGTCCCCCCATTGCCAGCCACCCCTTCGATCAGCACCTGCAGGGAAGCACCATGCCAGCAACATCACCATGGGGTCCTGCAGAGTATGAGGGGACTGGGGTGACACCAGGGAGCTGCGAGATGGGGGAGCCAGCACCTGTTATGGGCTGACACACTTCCCCCAGAAAGGGACTCGGTGGGAGCAGGGGCTGACAGGGGTGTACAGAGTGGGCTGGCAGGGCCATAGTGGGCTTAGGGGGATGGTGCTGCCCCTGCACGCAGCCGTGGCATGCAGATGCCTGGGGTGCCACAGGGGTGCCATCAGGGTGCCCCCAGGGTGTCTTTGGGGTGCCCTCCAGGCTCAGCTGGGAGCGGGCAGGGCTGTGTTGGTGGCAGTGGGGGACAGCACCCAGGACAGTGGGAAGGCATGGACGGGCAGTGTGGATGAAGACAGCCCAACCACCTTCCATTTCCAGTGGGGTGGTCCTGGGCTAGGGGCTGGTAGGGAGATTTGGAGGTGTGGGCATAAGGACATGGGGGTGGCAGGTGCCAGCACTGGAGGCTCAGCTCTGGTATCTGGTTCTCAGTTCAGCCCTTGTCCCATGGGTGCCCACTTGGACTGGCCCTGTGCCCCTCACCCTGCAGGCAGCCCAGCTCCCCCCAGTATGGAACCAGCCCACCTTGAAGGCCTCTGTCACACTGAAGTTCACTCTCTCCCGGAACCAGCAGCTGCCCATGTCCCCTGTCCTCTCCCTCACCAGCTGCTTGGTGGAGTTGGTCACATAGAAGATGCTGAGGTTACTGTTGGCCGAGCCATGGAGGTGGCAGTATAGCACGAGCTGGGGTTGAGGGAGGGCCAAGTTTCAGGGCAGGGTCACACAGGCCCCTGTGCCCCACAGGATGCTCACAGAGGTAGGGTCGGAGGAGCTCAGAGCTCCCAATGGACACTGGGAGCTGCCACCATATGAAGGGGGCTCAGGGCCTGGTGAGAGCTGCTTGTGTGACATGTCACCAAAACATTCCCAAAAACCTGCTGCTCATCCCCAGCAATGGCTGACCGCAGCCCCATCCCCACATGAGGGACCCCATAGCTTGGGGATCTCATGTCCCGCCACCATCGTGGTGACACAGGTGGTGACACAAGGCCTCAGCTGTGACTCACAGAGCAAGAATTGGTGGCCTGGAAAGTGGGGCTGCTGAGCTGAGCTGTGCCGCTGGGCCCCATGTTGGGGGCACTGTTCACGTGGAGGAAAAACCCTGTGGGAGACACCAGGAAGGGGCTGAGTGGAGCCAGGCAGGTGTGTGAGTGCAGGACACCTCTGTCCTGGCACAGCTTTGAGCAGGGCACGTCCACCCCAGAACCTGTGGGGGGGGTCATGTGTCATACCTGCCCTGCTGTTGGTGCTGTGGTCCCGGGTGGGGAAGCCATACAAGGTGCCCAGGTTCAGGCTTGTGTTCCTGTCCCACGATGGCGGCCCAGGTTCTGCCTCCCAGTTGCAGAGATGACGCTCAAAGGAGCAGTTGGTGAAGGACTCTGCAGGGAGAAGGGACAGCTGTGATCCAGGAATGGGAGTCCTGGCCCTCTCATGGACAGGTAACAGGCTGGGCTGATGCTACCCCTCTACAAACCCTCAGGGTGATTTTCTCCCTCCCTGGCTCCACAGCTGTGGGGCAGAGCTGGGGGGGATCCCTGCCAGCCCACAGCACAGCTTTTCTCCACCAAGGCAGAACCTCAGTCCATCCCTGTGGTCAGGGAGCTGGTGGGCAGGACCCCCTCCCGGGGCCAGGGCTGCTCACTGCAACGTGTCGTGTCCTCGTCCCAGCCGTCCCCGCAGTCGTCCGTACCGTCGCAGAGGCGGTGCTGTGCCACGCAGGAGCCGCGGCTGCAGCGGCTCTCCTGGGCCCCACAGTCCTGCTGCCCGGGCCCTGGGGCAGGGGGACACACGTCAGCAAGTGGCTGGCCCCACAGGGGCATGGTGGGCACCCCCACATCTTTCCCTGGGGTGGCTCAAGGGACAGGTTTTCGCTGTCCACCTCATGCCAGGGCACAGTGCCTCAAGACACAGTGGGCAATGGGAGAGCTCCCCTGGGGTGCAAAGCCCCACCCAATTCCCCCGAGACCCTGTTTCACATATCAGCAGATGTAGGACTCACCTGGCAAGCCACAGTTCCTGAAGATGATGTCATCGAGTGCCACCTCTGCCCCGCAGGCGGGTGGTTGTGTCAGGGAGAAGATAAGCTGTGATGGGAGGACAGGGATGGCATGAGCTGCCTGGGTCCCCTGGGCTCCTGGAGCACCCCCCAGCTCCTCTGGCCCTAGCTTGGAGGGACAGTACCTGGGTACCGACACTGTCTCACCTGGAACTGCCCCGTGATCCGGCCCAGGTAGGCGACCAGCTGGTGCCAGCCCTTGCTGCTGCGCTCAGGGTTCTGCCACAGCCCCACCACCTCGTCCCTGTATGCCACGTCCAGGCGCAGCACTGGCTGCTCCATCTCATTGAGCCCTGCAGGGAGCCCCAAAAGTACCCTTGGCACTGGGCATCCCGGGGGCCCTGCCAGCTCTGGGGACTGGAGCTGGGACTCCTGGGCTCTACCAGGTCTGTGTGTGGAGTGTGGAAGAGGTAAGTGGGATGGCAAGGACTGCCTTGCCATCCTGCCCCTGCCGTGGGGGCCCCGTCCCTCCCCACTGCCTCCCATCCTCACTGCCCTGTGCCTGGTACTTGATGCTGTCTGTGCCCACCTTGCGTGCCCTCACAGCTTCCTGAGAGGTGGTACCAGGCTCTGATCTCACATGTGGCAGCTGCTTCCTGCATCTCTGGTGACCTGAGCCAGGCCGTAGCCACAGTCTTTGCAGGGGGGGACACAGTCACCAAGAATGAGCCTGAGGAGGGCAGAGAGCAGAGCAGGGGCTGCAGCCCCATGGGATGGCACAGGAGTTCTGCCAGCACCAATCCTGCCCCTCCACGGGTCTGCTCCATCCCCTGCACCTTACAAGGGTGGGTGTCCTGGCACCCTGACTCGAGGGCACCCACAGCCCAGTGGGGTGGTGCTGTGGGTGCCCAGAGAGCACTCACCAGCCAAGCAGCTCCTGCTTACCCAGGTCGGTGCCCACGGTGTGGTCTGAGTGAGGCCCTGTGCCCCACCTGGCCAGGCTGGCCTGGCCCCGCACCCATCTGTATGTTGAGGTGCCCACGTCCTGCCAACCACAGTCACCATCCTCAAAGTCACAAGTGAAGGGGGTGCCCAGCACTGCTGAGCCTCGCAGGTACCCTGAGGGTGGGCAGATGGGGGGTTCAGGGCAGCTCTGGCACCATCCTGGGGACCTGTGCCCACCCCATGGATCTGCACCCACCCTGGGTCCTGTGCCCATCCTGGGGGACCCTGCATCCACTTTGGACACCAGCATCACCCCAGGGACTTGCACCCACAAGACTCTCATGCTGTCATCCCAGGAGCAGGGCCTGAGAGTGGGTCTGGGGAGTCTGGGCACTCACCACACTGGTTCTCGTCGGAGCAGTCACTGCAGTCGCAGACAAAGTCACAGAGCTGCTCAGCTGTGCTGCTGCAGCTGTTGATGATCACTGACCCGCAGGGGAGGAGGGTCTTGGCTATGGGAGAGACAAGGGGGCTGAAAACCCTGTAGGGAACCAGGCATGTTGCCCACAGCAAGTGACAGAGGGCACATGTAGCTTGCAGGGGATACTTGTCTGGGCACCCTGGTTTAGGACCCTGATGGGAGGGGGGGAGCAGGTCGCACTGAGATCTTCCTTGGATGGGACCCCCTGTCACTGCTCTGGCACTCTACATGTCCCACACTGCCATCTCCCACTCTCAGCCCCACTCCTGTGTGTCCTCAGGGTGCCAGAGCCCACCGGGGCACTGAGCCTGCTATATCATAGTCCCAGCCCCCATTTGGGGAGAAACGGGAAAATCGGGGTGTTTTCTGTCCCATGCTGAATAAAGCCATGGGTGATACCCAGCCCGGCACTGGGAGCTCCAGCACTTGCTCACCCTGGGGAACCCCGCATTGACCTTCACCAGAAGAGCCCAGAGGAGGTTTTGGCTGGGCTGTACCTGCCCCAGCACCCCCCAGCCCGAGCAGCACAGCCCTCCCAGAGCTGGGGGAAACAGAGATCCCCATGGCAGCCCAGGCTGCGGAGGACCAGAGTGGAGCAGCCAGCACATTCCCTGCCCGCGGCACAACCCCCGTGTCGGCAGAGCTCACCCAGCAGCACCAGGAAGACCAGCACCTGCCCGCCTGCAGCCATCCCTGCCACCGCGACAGTAAAACAGAGCTCGGAGAGGCCACACCGTGAGCCCCGGGCTGGAATCTGCTCCCCGGGACCTGCCCGCTTTGGACTTCAGCCCCGCCGTTATCGGCTCCCCGGCCTGGCAGAGGGTTTATGGCGAGGTTGTGCCGAGCTGGGACAACGCACCATGGTCCTGCCACCCGGCACGCTGGCACTGCAGCAGCAAGCTGCCAGCCAGGTGTCCCAGGGAGGCCTTCAGCTTTCCCCCACTGAACCCCTCTTCTTCAGCCTCTCTTCTCACCATGGACAAGACGCTACTTTGACTGGGACAGGGCACAGCTGGTGACACGCACCAGCCCCTCGAGGGATCTGGCCACTTCCTGCGAAGCCAGGGATGCTGCCAGCCCTGCGGGAGAAGCTGGCACCTATGCCAGGGACATGGTGGGTGTGTCAGTCCCCTGGGCTAGATCACAGGGAGAACCAGTCCCCAAGCATAAGGAGCAGTGGGAGAGCCTTTGGGTGCAGGGCACCGGCTGGCAGTGGGCTGCACCCTTGCCAGGGAGGGCAGCTGTGCTGGGGGTCAGCAATATCCAATATTCCCAATATCCCATCTAACCCTGCCCTCTAGCAGTGGGAAGCCATTCCCCCTTGTTCTGTCACTCCAGGCCCTTGTCCAAAGTCCCTCTCCAGCTCTCTTGGAGCCTCTTTAGGCAGCGCGAGGCTCTAAGGTCTCCCTGGAACCTCGGGTTTCTGAGATGCCATAAGCAGGAGCCAACCTTCACCCTGCCTGCACCACTCTGGCTGGAGGGAGCAGCTCAGCACCCAGCTTATGACTCCCACGAGGCAAAGGGGCACAGCTTTGGGGCCACAATCAGGTCACTCTTGGGGCAGAACATCCCTGCAGAGTCCCAGCAAGGGCTGATCAGCTTGGAAGAAGCATGGCTTGGCAGTCAGAGCCCCACAGGGCACCACCAGTGCTGCCTGGTGATGGCAACTGCTGCCCCCACCTGCTTCCCCACCTGGGTAAGGGAAGCTGCTGCCAGGGCTCATGGGGGCTGCTAGCCCATGGGACCCCTCTCACCTCTGCTGTTGCAGCCCCTGTGCCCAGAGAGGGGCCCCTGCTGAGCGCTGCTTCTCCCCTTGTGCTGACGGCCTTGGACTGTGGATTGCAGCGGGATTGCATCAGGCACAGTAAAACGCAGGCTCAGCTCCTTCCCCCAGCGCCAGCCAGATCCAGTGGGACCAGCAGCTCCACACTCCCCAGCCTGGGCACTCCAGGCACAGAAAGAAGCCCTGCCCTGCCCAGCAACCTGGGAGCACCGAGCTGGCCATGGGCCAGTGCCATGGCAAAGCAGCCACTGGCCTCCTGGGTGCTGTGGGCAGAGTATATCCTACAGGTCACAGGATGGTACAGGCAGGAAGGGACAACTGGAGGTAATCCACTCTCACCCCTCTGCTCCAGCAGGGCTCCCTGGAGCAGTCAGATGTGTCCAGGCGGGTTCTGAGTGTCTCTAGGGAAGGAGATTCCCTGATGATGATGAGAGGATTGGACTCCCAGGAGGAAAGGCTGAACTGGGGGTGCTCGGTCTGGAGAAGGTGCAGGGGGATGCTACCAATGTGTGTAAGCCCTGGCAGGAGGGTGCAGGGAGCTGACCCTTTGAGCAGGGAGTGCCCTGAGAAGGGCTGAGACAGCGAGGACAACGCGAGAACAGCAAACACCACTTAAAGGTTAAGAGAAACCTTTTTTCTTGTGAAGGTTCTCAAAACCAGAGCAGGCTGCCAGGGGGTCTGGGTTCAGGGACATTCCTAAATCCCATTTGGCCACAGCCCCCAGCAACCTAATCATAGAATAAAATCATGGAACGATGGAATCCCCTGTGTTGGAAGGGATCCACAAGGACCATTGAGTCCAACTCCTGACGCTGCACAGGACACCCCAACAATGTCATCAGGATAGACCTGCTGGAGCTGGTCCTGCTGTGCTGATGGATGGACAGGACATCCCAGATATGCCTCCAGGCTCCATGATCCAAAGACTCGCAGGGAAGCTGTGCTCCTCCGTGTGAGTACTGGGTGACATTCCGTCCTGGCACAGGGGAGGGTCACACCTTGCAGAAAGGAAGGATGAGGCACAGGAAAACCCTTTTTTTGCCCACAAGGCTCATCACCCCTCACTGTGAGCTTCCTTTGGAGTCTGGGGCAGGACACCGGGCACAGGCCTCACCCTGCCTTTCCCTCCCCCAGGCTTGAGAACCCATCATTTTCCCCCCTCCTGTCTCAGCCCTTCCCAAGGCAAATCCCAATGTACCTCCTGTTGTCCCTACCCCAGATCCTGCCCACTCCAGGGTCAGACCCCCCTCAAGGGGCTGAAACCCTGCGGGGTCTCTCCTGCTGTCAGCGGGCGCAACCCAGAGCTGGGCAAGGAGCAGCTGAGCCATGAGTGTGGCCACCCGAGCAGCTGTGCTCCCCAACGAGTTTAATTCTCACAGACACGCGTGGGATGAGCCCCCGGCACCGGGAGGCTGGGATGGAGTGACCACTGACTTCACCAGCTTTGCCATGCCAGGAAGGCAGGAGCACCTGGCACATGGACAGTCCAGCGACGGTGGGGAACAGGCGAGTTCTCACAGAGGAAAAGCAAGAGAGCCCAGAGCACTGCTGGGCACAGGGAGCCTGCTGGCACTGCCTCGGCACCGTGCCAGCTCCAGGCTGGCCCCACGGCCAGAGCAGTCAGTAACCTTCGTCTGCCCAGGTGATCTCGTAGTCGGGGTACTCGGCCTTCAGCTTCTCCGTGGTCACAGCATGGTCAGCTCGCCCAAAGCCCTGCACAGGAGAGACGATCCCCAAGGAGAGCTGGTGGGTGGCCACCCGTGGGGGAGCCTGACAAGCTCCAGAGAGGCCCCGGAGCCTTTGTCTGTGACAACCCTCGGTGGCAGCTCAGCCTGGCTCCAGCTGCGGCTGGCACAGCACCCCGGCGCTGGGAAAACCGGCAGCACCGTGGCCTGGGGACCAGCACCTTGCCCTGGCCCTGGCTGGGCTCTGTGCCGAGACACGGGCACAGCCAGGGTCAGCACCTAGGGACCCCCTGCATGGGTGACGCCCCCAAGGGTGCCACCAGTCACCCTGACACGCAGCACCTAACACGCCTGCAGTGACACACTCAGGACATGCAGACACAGCAAGGACATGGCTGTTGTGCAGCCCAGCTCCTCCGCAGTACCCAGCGCTGGGGTTGGATGGTGCCCAGGGCAGGCCCGGGAGGCTCTGGGTGTGTGACTGTCCCACGGGCAGAGACTGGAGAGTGTGTGGGGTGCCCCTGCTCTGGGCAAGGATTGCTCACCCGAGAGGGTTCTGTGGGGTCTTCCCTCCCGGGGACCCCCAGGACCCCCGGCAACGCCGCCGGGCTCAGCCCTTCCATCGCTGAGGGGACGCGAGGCTGACTCGGCCGCGGCCAGCGGGACCTGTCGTGGGGAGGGAGATGCCGCGTCCGCGCGTGGGTCCCCCACGGGCCCCGCTTACCACCGAGTACCCGTAGACGTGGATCTTCCTCTCCTCGGGGCGGTGGGCGAGGCGGCCGCCGCCCAAGCACTCGCAGCTCAGGCCGTGCCGCGCCAGTTCCTCCGCGGTGCGCTCGAACAGGTCGGCTGCGGGGAGGGAGCGGGGGGGGCACGGGGACCCCCCGACTCAGGCGGACTGGACTCCCGGCAGCCCCCGCCCGCCCCCGGGGCCCGCGGCCGCGTCCCTCGGGACTGCGGGCCGGAGCTCCCCCCCCGCGGCCCCGCGCCCCTCACCGTGGTACTCGGCCCAGCCGTGGCCGCGCACGACGTCCTTGTGTGGCGCGCCAGCGCCGCGCACCCGCAGCAGCACGTACTTGAACACGCCATCGCCATCGATCTGCACCACCGGCACCCGCGACAGCGCCGTGCCCGCCATGCCAGCCCGGCCCGCCCCGCTCCCTCCGGGGCAGCGCCCAACCAGCGCCAGCGCCCGCCCCGCCCCTTCCGTCCCACCGGCCAACTGGCGCCCGCGGGCTAGGCCCCGCCCACAGCCGGGCGGTGAAGCCGCGCCGGAGGCGCAGGGTCCTGGCGGGCGGGGCCGCGCCTCTGGGGGCGCCGGGGCTGCTGCGGCCCAGCCCAGCCCGGCCCGGCCCGGCCCGGCCCGGCCCGGCCCCGGCGGTGGCAGCAGCGGGAGCGGCAGCGGGTCCTGGCTGGGGAAGGGCAGTGGCAGCGGGGCTGCGGCTGCTCCGGGTGACAGCGGGCGCGGGCCCTTTGCCGCGGCCGGGGCTCTGCCTCCCCGTCTCTGCAACCCCGGGCAGCGCCGGCCCCGGCGCCGTCACCCCTTACCGGCGATTCCTTCCGGCCCCGGTCAGATACCCTGTCAGACACCCCCCGCCCGCCCCCTGCGGATCCCTCACCCCGCCCGCCCTCCCCCGGCGGCGGCCGGGGACCCCCCAGCCCTGCCCCGCTCTGTGCCCAGAGCCCGCGTCGGGGCCCGGGACAGCCCAGGTGCCTCCAGACGCCCTTGGGCCTCCACAGTCCCTGCTGCTCGCGCAGTGACACGCTCAGGACACACGGACACGGTGAGAACACGGTCCTGGTGCAGCCCAGCTCTCCCTGCAGCACCCGGCCGTGGGGCCGCTGCTGGACCCCTTGGACTTGAGGGCCCTGGAACAGGCCCCAGGGGGCTCTGGGTGAGTGGCAGCCTGGCGGGCAGGGGCTGGGGGGTGCATAGGGTGTCCCCACTCTGGCCAGGCACCGCTCACCTGAGAGGGCTCTGTGGGGTCTTGCCAGGCTCTGGGCTCTAGGGCAAACCTTGGGCTGGGCTCCCTTCATCCCTTGGGTCCCTCCAGCACTGCTGGCCACCCGCAGCCCACTGCAACCCCCTCCCCTTGGTGCCGCAGCCAAGGGAGTCCCTGTCCCACCGCCACAACAGGACAGCACCTATCTACAGAGGGGAAGCCCCAAGGGTGCCCCTGCCCTGCGTTCACATGATGTCGTCCAGGAGGTTGGGGCTGGCCACCCAGTCGAGGGTGCGGGGCTCGGAGGCTGCCATGATCATGCACATGAACTGTTTGCCCGTCCTCTTGTCAATGGGGTAGATGGTGGTGGGTGTGAAGCGCTTGTTGCTTTCCACGAAGTCGCAGAGCTGCTCATAGACAGCGGGGAACTCGTGGCGCAAGAAGACGCCACGGATGCGCAGCTCCCGCTGGATGTTGATGAAGCAGATCTCCCGTGCCTTCCGGCCCTCCTCCCCCTCCTTGTCGATGTCTGCCGTGCCAGGCGGTGGCGTCAGGATCAATGTCTCCATGTCCCGCTCCTTCTTCAGGATCTTCTTCTCGGGGCTGGAGGAGGCTAAGGCCACCTTGGCGTATTTCCTGACCGTTGGCACCTGTGTCTTGGGTGATGGCCTCTCTGGCACTTTCTGGGTGACGGCCACGGTTACATTCAGCAGGAAACATTCGTTGGGGTCGTACTGGTTGCCCGTCTCCCGCAGCTCCCGGGCATAGTCCCCCAGGTTGTCTGAGTAGCTGTCCAGCTCCCGCAGGGACAAGTAGGTGGGGGACATCAGCAGGCTCTCCAGCCCAAACTGGAGGAAGTTCTCAGCTGAGCCAGCGTTGGGGAAGCCAAGGAAGAGGACACCGCGGCCGCGGGAGAGGTATCCGACCTTGGCAATGCGCGAGAAGGCCTTGTGCACCTCGGTGTTCTCCCGGCAGAACTGCAGGACATGGCGGCAGACACTGCCCACCCGCCCGTAGACGCAGCTCGCCTTGTGCGTGTCCCAGTCCTCGCGCCGGCAGTGCCGGGAGCAGTAGTAGGTGTAGCAGCTGTGGCACGATTTGAAGTAGAGGCAGGCGTTGAACATGGTCTCTGTGCGCCGGCACTTGGCGTTGGAGCACATCATCATGTCGTCCTCCTCTGCGCTCAGGTCGGGCGAGCAGTTCTCTGGTGACTTCTCAAAGGGGCCGACAGCCAGCGGGGTGGGCGAGGGCCGTGGGGCGCCAGCACGAGAGCTGGGGCCTGGCTGCTCCTTCGTGGGTCGGGGTCCCTCGGGCACATTGGGGGGGACCCGCCTGCCCTCGCCCCGCCGGGGGGGCCCCGGGGCGCTGCTGCTCAGGAGCTGCTTGAGCTGCTCGGCGAGGCTGTCCCTGTCCCCGGCGCGGTGGCCTGGCGCTGGCTTGTAGTCGATGACGAGGTCGGTGATCAGCTCGTCCAGCTGCTCCAGGCTGCGCTGGCGCCCTGAGCCGCTCTCCCTGGGGCCGGGCTGCGGGGTGCAGGGCACGGCATAGGGCCCACGCTCCTGTCCCGCGTCCAGCATGTCCCAGCTGGCCGAGCGCCTCTCGCTGCGGCCCAGCCCGTCGGCACGGATGTCGTTGTCAGTGATGGTGATCTCTGGCGTGACGTACCAGGAGCGGCCTGGGGGTCCGCGGCTGCCATCAGCATGCACCCGCTCAAGGATGGAACTCTCGGAGAGGGACAGGGCAGCATAGCGCTTGGGTGAGCTCGACAGGTTGATCACCACAGGCTGCCGGCGCTCCTCGGGGGATAAGGCACGGTGCTGCTCCTGGGTGAGCAGGTTCTCATAGCTGCGCCCGCGTTGCAGGGCCTCCTCCCTGCGTGCCCCCGGCGCCAGGATGTTATCCCAGGATTTGGAGTAGTGCTGTGTCTCCCGGCCCAGCCGTGGCGGGGTCACGCCATAGCTGGTGTGCCAGGAGGAGAACATGGCCTCGCGCCCGGCCTGCTGCGGGGTGAAGCGTGACACTTGCAGGGTTTGGTAGGGCAGCGTGGCCCGCTCAGGACAGTACCAGTCCCCAAAGTGCAGGGGCTGTGCGCTGCGGGGTGGGGGGCACGTCCGCGACAGCACCTCCCGCTCCCGGTACCTCCCGTAGTCCTCGGCATAGAACATCCGGGCAGAGGACCCGAGGGCCGGGTATGTCCGAGCGTCCTCGGCGTAGAGGGTTTTGACGGGGGTCCCGCGCGGGGCATAGAAACGGGGCTCATCCCCATAGAAGGCGCGGGCAGGCGCCTCCTGCACTGGGTAACCCCGTGCCTCCTCCACGTACAACGTCCGGGGCGGCATCGTGTGGACGGCAGCCTTGGCCGGGTCCTCTGCGTAGAAGGGCTGGGGCACGGCGTGGCGGCCGGGGTAGGGGTAGCTGGCGTAGCCGGAGCTACGGAGGGGCATGGCGGGGCTGGGGCACCGTGCTGTCTCCTCCGCGTAGAAGAACTTGGCGGGGACGCCGGCGGCTGAGAAGGTCATACAGCCCCTGTCGGGGTACTCCCTGAATTCCCGTGAGGCCGGCACCGGCACCGTCTGGTACGCCAGCACCCGGGGATCCGCCTCGTAGTACTCAGCGGGGTAGGGCAGAAGCGGGGCGTCCCCGCTGTAGGAGTCGCTGGGGGTGGGTGTGCGGGATGCGGACGCCTGCCGGCTCCCCGGCACGGCCAAGCTGCGGGCGGCGCCGGGGGCGCGGGGCCAGCGTGGCGGCTCCGGGCGGTTCGGGGCTGCCCGCTGGCTGCGCGCTGTGTGCACTAGCACCGCCTCGTCCGGCTTGATGTCCACCCGGCACTTGACGTGTGGGCTGGCGCCCACCTTGGCCCCCGGCCCCTCCTCGTAGCAGTTGCTGCCCAGGCAGAGCGGGGAGATGCGGCTGACGCTGCTGCGCTGCGGCTGCAGTTTGATGGGGTGAACCTCGTTGGCCAGCGCCCGCAGCGGCACCGGGCCGTCGCGGCGCGGCGAGGGATCAGGGCGGGAGGGCTCCCGTGCCACCCGCAGCACCTCCCGCCCGCGCCGGGCCGGCGGTGGCGATGCCGCCACGGTAATGGGCACCGCGGTGAAGGTGGACTTCACCCGTGGAGCGCTCTTGGAGCGGGCACGGCGCTTCGGCTCACTCCGAGGCACGGGGGCTCTGCCGACATAAGGGTCTTGCTTCGGTGGCACCCGCCTGCCCGGCGGCCCCGGCGTGGGCTCAGGCGTGCCGGGGCGCGGGCACGGGCGCTCCATGGCCGGGGGGGTGCCCAGCTCTTCCAGCGACTCGAGGAAGTCAAAACTCCTGCAATGGCGCTTGTTGAAGGGCTGCGGCTCGCGGGACAAGGATGAGGACATGGAGGCGTCACATTGTGCCAGGGGCTGACAGATAACAGAATCCCCAGGGGCTGCAGTGGCCACTTTGATGTCTTGGTACACTGTGGACACCAGGATGTCAGGTGGGTCTGTTCGTGTCATCTTAAAAGCAACTCTTCTCCCACCTGTCAGACGGCCTCAGAGGACGGTCGCCCGCCCTGCAAGAGAACACATGAGGCGCCTCAGTCCTGGCGGGACCTCAGATCAATCCCCATGGCTCCTGGCTCAGGGCAGGGAGTTGGCCACCTCTTCAGAAATGAGGGTTCGGGGGCATCCTAGCCTCCACTGCTGCTGTTAATAGTCAGATCTCAGGTGGGGGAAGAAGCTGCCAAAAATCTTCAGATCCAGGGTACAAATCACGGAGTGGCTGGCAGGCCACATGCGGGGGCAGCCGGGCAGCTCTGGGTGCCAGCTCAGTGCAGGGAGAGAACACGAGGCACCATGCCCTGTTCCTAGGCCATAGGATGCAGGGACTCTCTTGCAGCATCACAAGAATCAGAAGCTCTGAGCAGGGCTGGGGGGGACTCACTGCCAGGGTTTTCCTTAGGGAGTGTGTGCCCAGCCCTGGTGTGAGCACCTGAGTGGTGAGGGGTCTCCTGGGACTGTGTGCACCCACATCCCAGCACCAGCACTGTAGGCAGGAGCACGGCCCAGGAACGGGCACCACGACCACCCACCATGGTAGCTGGGAAGCCCCCACAGCATGGGGCTCTCTGGGGTGCGGGAGCTGTACCCCCCCACACGATGGCTGCACCCACTGTGGCCCACAAACACTCCTGTAGGGTGGCCACAGTCCTGGCTGCTCGGAGCCACATCACTCCCTGGGGCTTCCATGGGTGGCACTGGGGGTGGCAGAGGTGCCCCAACCCACATGTCGGAAGTAACTCTTCCATTTCCTCCCTGTGCCAGAAGGGATGTGCTGGCTCAGCACCCACTGGCTTTGTCCTCTCCATGTCCCATGACTATGACACAGCCCCTAGGCTGGAGGGTGAGTGGGATGGTGGCTCCAGCTCCCATGGGACACAGGGTCTGACACCCACCATGTGCCAGCACCCTGCACCCCACTGCTCCAGGACGATGCTGTTGGGTGGTCAGGGTGCGCAGAGTCCCCAGCCACAGTGTGACACAGCTGTGTGACAATGGGGACATCAGCACAAACTCCCTAGAGCGAGCTGGGGGAGCAGAGGAGGGGGTTTGCCTGCAGGACTAGGTTGGTGTTGGCCCTGACCTTCCCCACCAGCCCCTCCAGAGTTGCCGTGGGCTGTGACCAACACCGAGGGTGTTCTGTCCACAGTGGGGACCCTCAGCTGGCTGTCACCTCACCATGTGCTCTGAGCATTGCTTGTTTTGGTCACCACAGGCCTGAGAGCGCTAGTGGATACTGGCTGCTCCACAATGCACTAAAGGTGGGTGGCAAAGGCCACCAAAGGGTACTTGGCTTTAAAGAGCAGCAGAGGACCACAGGGAAGGTGTTTCTTGAAGGAAAGGGACTGACTTTATTTGGAAAGAAACATTGACTATGCAGGGATGGGGAGGGGGACCTGGATTCCCCTTCGTTACCCGCCTCAAAGCCGGGGGTTGCGGATGCTGGAGCTGAGGTGAAGCCAGTAGGGTTGGGGTGTCTGTCCATGGCATGAGCTGGGGAGAACAGGATGCCAGGAGGACAGAGGTGGGGGTCCCAGTGTCTCCCTCCAGGGCTGGGAGGACAGGTTTGCCCCCAAAGTGGTGGCCCAGCATTGGCCCCTATGCATTACAGCGTGTGGGCACTGGGCTGGATCTGGGCAGACAGCACCTCACACCGCAGCGATGCCAACGGTGGTGATGGGAAGCCCTTCCCCATGGTGTCTGGGTGGCTGGTGAGCAGGGGGGTCCTACCTGGTCCGGCAGCAGCGGGGAGGTGGTGAGTGGGCTGAGGTGGCGGCTCCATCCCAGCACTGCAAAATAAACAAGGCACATGAGGGTCCTGGGGCACCCCCAGCAGTGGTGCAGGGCCTGCTGCCGGGGCGTGGATGCCTTGGGGGCACAGGGAGCAGTGAGGCCATTGTGCACATTCCTGTGTGTCGGGGATGTGGGTGCTGTCCCACAGGCACCAGTGTGTCCCCCACCCACCCAGCAGCACCCATCACCCGTGGAGCCGCAGGGTTGCCATGGTTTCTCCAAATTATTCCTCCTCTGCGAGGACAGCGTGGGTGAGGACAGCGTGGGTGTGTGAGGAGGCTGCGTGGGGGGCTGGGACTCCACAGCAGTGCAGGGATAGTGGAGATCCTGCACAGCCACAGGCACACCCCCCGACCATCATGGGGGGCGGAACTGGGATGGTCCCACAGTGCTGCCAATGCCACTGCACTCCCACACTCACCCACCTCTGACACTGAGTCCCCTCCAGAGGGAAAGGGTTTTGCATCCCTTCTGCTCTCCAACCCCCCCTGCTCGTGGGCATCCCCGTTCACCCTCAGCGCTGCCCACTTTTGGCAGGCAGCAGACTCCCTGCCCAGGGTTCCCACCCTCTGTCACCCCGTGGATGCTGACACCGGCCAGCAGCAATTTCAGAGGAGCCACTGCCCGTGGAGTGGGCGGGAGCCACCCCTGTGGGGTCCTGCCCTTGTGCCTAGCCCAGCCCCCCACAGCCCCACACGTGAGCACCGGCCGTGGCAGCACGAGGGGCTGGGGACCAGGAGCGACCCCAGATGCCAGAGGGACCCGCAGGAGGCTGCCGGGAACTGGGTTGCTGCCTGCACGTGCCACGTGTGGGCTGCGAGGGGTGTGTAGGGGTGGGGTGCACTGCCCCCTGCCAACGCACCCCACACTGCCTGTGCACTGCCTGTGCACTGCCTGTGCACTGCCTGCCTGCTGCCTGCCTGCTGCCTGCCTGCTGCCTGCCCCATGCTCACGGTGTGTGCTGCCTGGGCTGCCCCTGCCAGGGCACTGCCCACACACTGCTCAAACTGCCTGTGCCCTGGCCCGAGCTGCCTGTGCACACTGCTCTGCCAGTGACTGCCCCACAGCCTGCCCATGCTGCCCTGGACACTGCCAGGGCACTGCCCACTCACTGACTGTCCCTGCACGTGGCAAGGGCTGCTGCCTGCACACCCTGCTCTGGGGCACTGCCTCAAGTGCAGGCCGGTGCCCTGTGCATGCTGCCAGCACATTACTTGGGCATTGCTGCCCACCCTGCCTGCTCACTGCCCACACACATCCTGCTGAGCAGGCAGCAGCGCTGCCCAGGGCACTGCAGCAGGTAAGCTGCCTGCACACTGCCTGCATGCTGCCTGCACATGCAGAGCACTGAGCATGCAGCACTTCCCCCCCACCCCTCAGCAGCCCCAGCACACACTGCACTGCACCGGACCCACTGCCCCCATACGGCCCCGTGGGCACGGCCAACAGCACCTACACTGCCCCCAGCACCGCCCTGAGTGCTGCCCCGAGCACAGCAGCGGCACCTGTGTCTGGACATGCAGCCAGAGCAGCATCTTGCAGCCGCTGCAACCACCCTGCTCGAGCAGATGATGCTGGAGGTCCCACCAGCAGCTGCTGTGGGGGCAGTGCCTGTGCGCGCTGTGCCCTGGCACTGCCAGCACCGCTGCGCACAGGCCTGTGTGCCGTGTGTGTGCCAGCAGGGCACTGACGGCCGCTGCTGCCTGCGCATTGCCTGCCCCGGGAGCTGGCAGCTGGCACAGCCCGTGGTGAGGTAGCCCGTCATCCCCCCGGCCCCTGCCCCGTGTACATGGCAAATAGACACTTCCCCCTGTGCCGTCCCCAGGACACCCCCCGACACACACACGGTGCCCTACACCCCTACGGCTTTGCCCGCCCTGCACATCATGCAGCCCCTCCACACAGCCCTGTGCCCCCCAGCCCTGTGGCCCTGCCTGTGCCTCAGAGCCTGTGTGCCCCCGGCACTGCCACATCCCCTCTCGCCCATCCGGAGCCCCCCATGCACACACGGCTGCCCAGCCTCCACCCTGCCTGTGCCTCCGGAAGGCACCCCCAGCCCAGGAGGGTACCCCCGGTGCCGGCATCCAGGTTGGTGTCACCAGCACCCCAGGGTGCAGGGGACGCCCTGACTCCTGGCCCCTCTAGTCCCCCACCCTGCAGGGCACCCGCAAACGGGCACGGCCGGGCGGAGGGGGGGCTGCGAGTACCCCGGGGGGGGGGGGGGTTGGGGCCGGGGCTGGGTGGAGAGTGCGTGGGGCGGCCCCCAGGGGGAGCGGGGCTGTCCCAGGCACTGTCGCAGACGCCGGGGCGGTGACCCCGGGCACCCCCACCCCGCTGCGCACCGGCACGGGGCCCGCCGGGCCCCGCAGGGTGCTGAGCCGGGCACCGGGGGGAGATGGCTCGGCCCGGGCACTGCGGCGGGATGGGATGCAGATGGAGATGAGGATGGGATTGGAGATGGGATAGGATAGGGATGGGAATGGGATGGGGCACACGAGAGGATTACGGGGATACGGGTAGGATGGGGTGGGATGACTCGGCTCAGGAGCGTGGAATGGGGGTGGCCCCCGGGGGGCTGGAGAGGTGGAGAGCGCACAGGGAGATGGGAAGAGGGATATGGGGCACAGCAGGATGGTATGGGGAGAATGAGGGGAGCCAGGGGGTTGGGATGGCCCGGGAGGATCTCGGGAGGATGAGATGGGGATGTGGAACACGGGGGAGTGAAGCGGGAGGTTGGGATGTGATGCGATGCGATGATCCTGGGAGCCACGAGGGGATAGTCCGGCCGGAGCCCCCGGTGGTACGGCAAACCCCAGCCCCCTGCCCGGGACTCCCTTACCTGCTCCACGCCCGCCGCCCCGGCAGCCTCCGCTGCCGCCGCGCTAGGCTGGGGATGCCGCCGCTCGGGAGGCCATGGCCCGGCTCCGCCCGATCTGGCTCGGCTCGGCTCGGCAGGGCACGGCTCGGCCCAACGCTCCGTCGCCGCTTGTTTTGCCATAAATATGGCAGGCGGAGTTACCAACGGGGCCGGCACCGGCACCGGAGCCTCCCCCGGCGCCGCCCCCGGGCCGGTCCCCATCCCCATCCCCAGTCCCACGCCCGGCTCCGCTCTATCCCGGTCCCATCTGCGGCCCTGTCCCCGCCCCTCGCAGCATCCCTGGGATCCCCCGGGCAGGGTCTGGGGGACGCCCGGTGCCGTCCCTCGGGGGGGTTCCCTGCACCGTGGGTGTGGGTGCCCGCAGGACCACCGGTGTCCCTGGGCACCAGAGATTTGCAGGGGGGCTCAGTCCCATATCGTGTTCAGAGATCCCACGGCCCGTGCGAGCCCCCTCCCCTTGCACCGGCAGCCCCCCAATTCCATCAGCCCCCCCAGCGCCAGCACCCCTCAGTGCCAGCATCACTCCAGTGCCAGCAGCCCCCCAGCTTCAACAGCTCCCCCAGTACTGGCAGCCTCCCAGGCCTGTCCTGCCTGACCTTGGCCCATCACCATGGCCCTGTGCAGCTGGGGCTAAGTGGGCAGGGAAATCCCCTGCTAAGCTCCTCCATGGAATGGCCTCGTTTTCCCAGAGGCTCCGGGACTGTCGCTGCCTGTGGCAGCCAGAGGCCATGGGGATCCTCAGGGATGGAGATGGGCAGACGTTGCACAGAACAGCTCCCAGCATACCTGGCCAAAGCAGCTCCCAGTACAGCACGGCTCCCACATCACAGCTCTGCCTCAGTTTCCCCATCTCCTCCTTCCTTGAGCCACCCTCTGCTGCCCACAGCCCCAAGGGCAGCCCCAGCACTTGTGGGTGCCCCAGCATGGGCATGGCCCTGAGGACCTGCCAGGAACTGCTGTGGCTCTGAGCCCTGATCCAAAGCAGGTGCACCGTGGGATTTGCTTGATTCAAAATCCCTGTAGTCAAGACCCTTTCCTCCCTCCACTGCGGCAACACAAACATCCTTCCACCATCGCTGCTGCCTGCACCAGGCAGAGCTGTGCTGGGCAGCCTTCCATGGGCTGGCACTGCTGTGATTCCTGCAGGAATGCCCCTGGTGCTCTCTGGGAACTGTGGGCACTGCTGAGCCCACTGGGACCAGCAGCATGTGCCCTGCCTGGGGCCAGGCTGAGCTCCAGAAACTCATTGCACTCATGAGTGAGACAAGAGCTGGGGGGAGGAGCTGGGAGCAGGGTCAGCCTGTCCCTGCTGCACACACTGGGCCAAGAGACCACCGGGGCCCCCTGTGCCATGCTCAGACGGGCCCCATCACCCCCCCAGCGCTTCCATTTTCCTCTCTGCAGGACACAGGGCTCTGGCTGCTGGTCTGGCCGCTCCTGCTGCCCCCGGCTTCCTGCCCCCGCAGTCCCTGCCGTGCTGCTCCATCTGCTCCTGCCTGCTGCTGCCCTGTGTCAGCCATCCCCCTGCCAGGGCTGAGCACCAGTGGCACCGTGACGCGGCCGCTGATGCACACGGGAGCACTAGCTGGGCTCTGTGTCCCCCATGGGTGTGATCACCCGAGGGATGCAGGAGACCATCCCTACGGGAAAGCAGGGTTTCCCAGCATGGAGAAGGATGCTGCCAGGTGGGCACAGCAACACCTGCCCTGAGGGCATCTCCTTCAGTGCTACCCTCTGTCCATGCAGCTGTGGCCTCCCTGACACCTGCATGGATTAAGGTCACCTGTCCAGAGCTCTGTGCTTTGGAGCAACCACAGCTCCAAAATCAGGGGACAAACTGGCTGGACCACATCCCCCAAGTCCCATGGCAGGGGACAACGGGACCATCTGCTCCCCCTGTGTGGCTGCTATTCCAGGCTGCAAAGTGCTGAGGGATCCAAATGGACCACGGGCATGTCTCCATACACCGGACATGGCAGCGTCATGGCATGTGCAGTGGGGCTGTGGACACTTTCTCCTCCTTCACCTCCTCCTCCTCTTCCTCCTTCTCGAGCCAGTGGCAGCCTGGGGGAGAGGGGAAGGGGAAGATCCTACAGAGGAGGTTGGAGCAGAGGGCTGTGGCTGTGCTGGCTGCTCAGAGCTGTCACCTTCCCGAGCACTGGGCCATGCTGTTGCTTTGGGCTGTGACACCCTGGGCACCCGGTCTGGGACACACAGGCTAGGGGGACAGCTCCAGCCCAGCCTCAGGTGATGAGAATGGTTGAGTGGCTGGGAGGGAGCTGCCCCCCACCTTGTGCCCACTGCCCACAGGGGTGGCAGCCCCTCAGATGGAGGGGATCCCCTTGGCACAGCCACGTGGGCAGCAGAGCTCTGCGGGGAGGGATGGGCCTGTCCCTTACTCCTTGCAGAGAACAGGGGTGTTGGGCCCTTGCCGTGGCTGGGCGGGTCCAGGCTTGTTCCTGGCCGAGCTGCCGGGGCCCTGTCCTGCCAGGAAGGGACACATGAGTGGCCAGAGGGATCACACGAGCCAGGGCTTGTTCCTGCAATCCTACAAGGAAAAGGCCAGCCTGATGCCTGTCCCCAGCAGAAGCAGCTCCTGTCCTTGTGTGTGGAGTGCGTGGCTGTGCTGCCCTGCCCTGGCTGGTCATTAGGACCAGGAGCAGCCACGCTGGGCCCGTGTGGGGGCAAACTCCCCTTTCTGCGGGAGTCTCTGCCTCCTCGGTGCTGGGTCCTCCCCCAAGCCCCACAGAGAGCAGAGCCACAATGCACTGTGTCCCTGTGACTCAGTTTCCCCAGCAGCCCTGACAGTGTGTCCCTCGTCAGTGTGTCTGCATGTGACAGACTCAATTCTGCCAGGCTCTGTCCAAGGGGGAAACTGAGGCGCGGAGGAACAGCGTGCCCACAGGTCACCTGTGTGGGTCTGTAGTGATGCTGGGCACTTGGTCAGACTTCAAGCAGGGCAGATCTCAGCTTGGGGGGATGTGGGGGGCTGACATCTGTCCTGCACAGCTGCAAGGCTGGGTGGGGCGTGTATCACCAGCCCTCCTCAAGGACCAGCTGGGGCCATGCCAAGAGCTCAGTGTGAGATTTGATGCTCAGGACATCAGATCCCCTGATCCAGCCCCCCGTGCCCCTTGGTGCAACTCAGAGCAGGAAGGGGCCACCCAACACAGGGACCCCTCCCATGCCTGCCCCAGGGATGCTGACCCTGGTGGGGCCTGGCAGGGCAGCAGAGGCCAGTCCCCAAACCTGCTGGGCAGGGGTTCTTCTGGCCTCAAACCTCAAGTCACATCAGGAGGCAGAGGGACAGGGAGGCTGGTGGGGACCACAGGGACACGGTGTGGGGGGGGACGACAGCTCTGACTGGGTCAGCATAGAGCAATTTTGAAGCTCTAGAAAGACCTTTCTGAGCATTTGCAAAACGGTGCACCCCTCTGTCAGGAGGGTCAGAGCCTCACTGGGAGGTAGGTATGGGCAGGAGGTGGGCAGCGAGGGGAGGTTTTCCCTGGGATCCCTGTGGCAGCAGCACCCACCCCAGCAGGGATGGAGGCCCTCCAGACACTGATCCCAGCTGTAGCACTAGCTGCCCCTGGGCAGGTGACCCTGTCACCTCTGTGTGGCAGCTGTGGTGAGACAGAAGGTCAGATGCTAACCAGGGAGAGCTGACAGAACAGAGAGGTGGAGCCCCTCTTCTCTGGAGACAGGCTGAGAGAGCTGGGGGTGTTCAGCCTGGACAAAAGAAGGCTCCAGGGAGACCTGAGAGCCCCTGTCAGTGCCTAAAGGGGCTCCAAGAGAGCTAGAGAGGGACTTTGGACAAGGGCCTGGAGGGACAGGACAAACGGGAATGGTCTTAAGCTGAAGGAGGGCAGGGTAGACTGGAAATTAGGAAGAAATCCTTCCCTGTGAGGGTGGTGAGGCCCTGACACAGGTTGCCCAGAGAAGCTGTGGCTGCCCCAACCCTGAAAGTGTCCAAGGCCAGGTTGGATGGGGCTTGGAGCAACCTGGGCTAGTGGAAGGTGTCCCTGCCCATGGCAGGGGATGGAATGACATGAATTTTAAGGTCCTTTTACAAAACCAGTCTGTGATTCCACAATCTGACCACAAGCCCCACTGGAGGTCAGTGGAGCCCATCCCCCTTGGAGCAGCAGGACTGCCAAGAGGGATTCTTCCCATGTGGTGGGACACTGCCCAAGGGAACTCCTCGAGGCTGAGAGTCCCCACCTTACTGCGGAGTGATTGCACATTCCACGTTAGCTGTCCTAAAATCTTGAGAATTCTCAAGGCAGTCAGGCAGCACCAATTCCATCTGACATCATGAATGTGTATTCAAATGTTGGGGAAGCTTTAATTGGTTTATCTGGTTTATAAAATAAATCTTGTTTGAATATACTGTTTGTCTCTATTTTATAAGATTCCATAACCCTCTGGCAGCTCCAGTCTGGCAGTGGGACTGGGGCACTGATGTGGTGCTGCCAGGGGAACCCAGCACGGCCCACTCTGAGAGCAGAAGGAGATGATTAGAGAAACTCTGAAGCAACTGGGGAAAAATACCTGGAAAGATGTTAAACACAAAGGAACAATTTCCACCTCTGTCCTGTGCCAGGCACGTTACTGAGGGACGGCGAGACAGCACATCCTCACCTGATGGACCGGGCAGCCAGGCCAGTGCCAGCTGCGCTTTGGGACCTGTTCCACAGGACATGACAGGCTGGCAGATGTCAAGCAGCCAGTAGGTTCCCAAAATGCCCATCCTGGGGAGCCGGGGGCCAAGCTGCCCTCCCATGGGGTGCCCTTGGCAGTCCAGGGGACAGGGCGGGCTGATCCTGTCTGCAGGTGCCCGAGGCTGTCTGGGGTGGGGGGTGTGTGACCTGACAGACCGCGGGTGGCAGTTTGGGCTCCGCTGCCCTGGGCACGGCGATCCCCGTGTTGGCTGTGCTGGGCAGCGTCCACGGCACGGCAGAATGGGGGAGGCTGGGCAGCTCAGCACGGGGCCCGCGATGGGAAGCGACAGCGCGACGCAGGCACCACCAGCCTGTCCCCGGGGCCACCTGAGAGACGGGACCGGCGTCAGGGCGATTGCACCCGCGGGGTGACGGCTCTGCCGGGAAAGGGCTGGGCACGGCTCGAGCCGAGCGTGAGCAGCTCCAGTGAGGCAGCTGGAGGAGGCCGCTGGCTCCCACTTGGCTTCCCGAATGCAGCAGAAATCCCTGCCCGACCGCGGCGTCCAGGCGAAAGGAGCAGGTCAGGTGCCCTACGGAGCACTGGGAGGCGATGCCGGATCTGTGCCGTGCCCCCGTGGGCTGTGATTCCATGGGAAGGGGCAGCAGCTGGGGCTGGCCAGGCCTGTGGGCAGTGGGGTGGCTGCTGGCTCCTCCTCACGGGTGCTGCAACCACTCAAGCAGTGGCGAGGGACTGCCCCGCTCCCTCCTACGCTGCTCAATTCACAGCAGGGATAAAAATTTGATACCTTCCCTTTGCTCAGGCTCTCTGTTTCTGGCACGGGCAGTCACGGTGTGGGGGCACAGAACACTCACTACAGGACCAGCTCTGGGGGGGCCTGAGGAGGATCTGGCCGCTGCCACACCCCTGCCCACAGGAAAGGGCTGAGGGGGGAGCAGCAAAGGCAGGACTGGGGGCACACAGAGGGCAGGGCAGTGGCATGGGCCTGGGCCTCTGCCCCCACCGCAGGCAGCACCACTGCAAGCTGCTTCGAAATCCCCCATTTCCAAGGCAACGTGGGGATCCCACAGCTGGGAGAGGCAGAGCTGGAATGGGATGAGACACTTGCTGCCAGCCCCTTCACCTGTCTGGGGGCAATGCTCTCCTTTTCCAGAGCTGGCTGGCATCAGCGTGATGACCGGCTGGGGACAGGAGGGTCTCCCCTCCTTTCAGCTTCTCTCCTCCTTTCTCCCTCACATCCCCTCCCTGCCTCCAGCTCTGAACCTCGGGAGGAGCCAGGCCCTGCTGCCTGCTCATAGTCTAGGGAGGGAGCTGGACCCTGCCCTGCAGCCCTCATAGCTTTGGTGGCACACAAGGGTGAAGTGAATCCTGTAGAGCAGCTGCTGAGGGGTCCTGCCTGCACAGAAAACTGTAACCCCACATTCCTGTTGGCCTCCTTGGGAAGGACTGGTTGGTCCTCAAAGGCCAGCAGGAAACCAGTCTGGAGGTCAGGCACAGGGTATTCATCTGCTGACCCACAGCAGGGCCAGAGGTAAGAAGACGCCCTGTTTTGGATGCCCTTGTCCCCCACGGTGGCTGCAAGGAGGGATCTTGGTGTTGCCCTGCCACCAGTGCATGGTGGGGGTTGTGCCTCAGCACGGGGCAGGGTGCTGGGCATCCCTCCAGCCCACCCCAGGGATGCCACACTCAGCATTGGTAACTCGTGCCCCTCGCAGTGACACCCAGAGATGGCTCCAGCACTGGCAGTGCTGTTGGCAGCCAGGCCAGGTGGGAGTCACCACCTCGCACCCTGTCACAGAGCCGCTGCCTGCTAATGGCACAGGGAGGGGCGTTTCTCCGGACAGCTATTTTCCCAGTTGGCTGGCTCCCTCCCACAGCCAGCCTGCAGATACCAGCTCAGGCTCTGGCTGCAGCTGCCTCAGGCATTGGGAGCGTTCTCAGTGCTAACACACGCCAACCTGGAGGAGGGAGACGCAGGACTGGCATCCCACAGGTGTCCCTTGCCACCAGGAAACACAGCATCCCTCTCTTCCTCCATCTTCCCTCTGTGGTGATGGAAAGCTGCACCACTGCCTCCCCTCTTTGCTCCTGCCCTAAGGCAGAGCCTGCCAACAACCTGGGGATAACCAGGAATTTTAGGGGTTCCCAAGCTGGCTGGCTGCCCCACGGCAGTATCCTGCATGCAGCTCCGAGCAGAGCACATATGCATGCAGACACTTCTGCTTTAACCTGGAATGCTGTCCTGTTCCCAACAGGCTGCTCCGTGCCTGAATCCCCAGTTTAGCCAACCTTGCCACACTTCACCCTGCCAGGGCCTGCCTGAGCCCGTGGGACCCAGTGGGATTGCCCACGATGGCTCACTGAAGGTGCCAGAGGATAATCCCCTTTACTCAGCAACTTCTCAGCCAAGGGGTTGGAAGAGGAAGTCTGGATACTCACCGAGGAGTACCTTCAGGCCAGGAACACGCCGGACATGCCTGAGACACTGCAGGCTGGTTTTGGAGGCAAACCTACAAGTTAAAAAGGCTCAGCCACTTGCTCTGGTATCTTTACGCACCAGACTGAACCAGTGCTGGATTAATTATATTATGTCATGATTGAGGCTGTTGCTAGGCTACGGCCCCGGTCCCTAAGCCCGTCCTACTGCAGGATTTCCCCAGCATCACTCATCTGGCTGCTCGGGGCATCCCAAAGGACAGGCAAGCACCTTGGGCTCTCTGACCAGCTGGACCCTTGGATGCAGGGACGCTGCAGGCAGCAAACCCAGTGTGCCCCTAGGCCAGCCCCTGCCCAAGTCCATTCTGCACCAGGCCTGGGGGCAGCCAGGTTTATCTCCGGCACCACAGCCCCCCTGAGCCTCCAAGAGCACCCACAGCCTCACACATTCATTTTGTGTCCTGCTAAAACTCGAGTTCCAATGACCTCTTCATGTTCACTGCTGGGGGGAAGGAAGCAAATTCTCACCCTGGGGCCTTGGCAAGCCAGGAAAAAACCTTGTTATAACCTTATGGGAGCAACAGAAATAGGGTGAAGCTGTATCCCCCAAAGGGCAGCATTGGGGCACTCCTTGCACATGGCCCTTGTCATTAACTATGGAGAATGACAGAGGCCACGTGCACTGGTGAGCCAGGATACAGCTGTGGAAAAGGCCAGTCCCATCCCAGGGTCAGCAGGAGAGGGATTGTATGGGAATCATTAAGAACCAGCCCTGGCATGACCTCAGCTGGACTGGCACGACCACAGAAAGATGAACTCTGAAGGGAATTGGTGCCAATGGGCACAGCTGTGGGATGGACTGGCCCACAGGAAAATGGCAGAGCAGGGATAGAGCCCCTTTGGCAAAGGGCTGGGAAGAGGGAGCAGCACTTAAACCACAGTTCTAGCAAAGGAACAAATCAGCATAAATTGTCCAGGAATAAATCTGGATGGCAATGATCAGACAGCTCTCAAGCCCCAAGGCAGAAGCTGATGGACAACTTTCCACAGGGATTATAGAATCAGGGAGTGCTTTGGGTTGGAAGAATCCTTAGAGATCAGCTGGTTCCAGCCTCCTGCCACGGTCGGTGAAATCCAGGGATGCCAAAAACTGATCTGGAGGTGGGGGCTGCAGGGGCCCGTCAGCCTGTCCTGGTGCTGGTTCCCTACATGGTGTTTGACAGGGGAAGGAGGCAGCCACAGGCCAGGCATCAGAGCCACGATCCCTTCAGCACAGGCCCTGCAGGGCTGGGGCACACAGCTCAGCAGCTTGGATCTCCTGCAGGGATGACTTTTGTGACAGCCACTAACACAGATCAACATAAGGAAGAGCTTTTTTAGCAGGCAGGGGCAGCCATCTGTGCAAATGAGACCTGGGCCATCAGGAGGGAAATGCTGTGCACACAGGAGGAATCCCTGGGGAGAACAGGTACAGCACAGAGGAGTCGGGTCACTCTGGGGCAGCTGGAAGGTCTCCCCAAAACCAGCTCCCAGCTGAGGAGCCACAGGGCTGCCAGGCAGCCAGGCGAAGCCTGCTGAGATCAGAACGTCAGTCAGGACTCTGACTGCACCACGTCCCACCACAGCAGCTGCATCGTCACACACTGGAAGTGATGGGAGCTGTGAACTGTCACATCAGATTGTCCCACTCCAAGGGGGGGTACAGCAAGGAACACTCCCGAAATAAACACCCCACAGAGGCTGGGGCAGCACCTGAGCCATCATGGCTGGAAGGACACAGGGGGTGGGAGCAGGCACCCACGGAGTTACTCTCCTGGCTTATCTCGAGTAGTCTGGCTCCCAGCTGGCACAGCAGAAGCCAAGATGCAGTCGGATGGTGGCCAAGGGCCCTGTGGATCCCAGCCAGGCAGGGGAGAAGGCAGTGCCCTGTCCCCCATGGATGAGGCTCCCTGTGCTGTGCCGAGGAACCAGCCCCAGCTGAATTGCAGCAATCAATTTGCTCTTCTCCCTCCTACTGCTCCAAACCCAGGGAGCAGTAATGCTGCAGCTCTGGCCAGTGTTAGCTTCAAGAAACTGCAGCTCCTTAGCCTCAAGCTGTTGATTTTTTTTGGGATGACTGATAAAACCCAAAAGCAAATACGCTGGTACCTCTACAGATGCTCAGAGGAACTATTTATATCGATGTGATCCTGCAGAAGCTTCCCCCTAATGACAGGCATGTACACATACTTTTTATATTTAGCTTCTTTGAAAGGCTGGGCATGGGAGAGCCTGGCTCAGACAAGGCCTGTTTCCTTCTCCCCTCCCTCACACTTGTTGACTCTGGATCACACCTCACGCTGTAGCCCGAACCAGTTCAGCATCCCCTGGAAAGGGGAGAAGCCTAAGTCTAAAAAGACCAGGTTGGACAGGGTTTGGAGCAACATTTGGTCTAGTGGAAGGTGTCCCTGCCCATGGCAGGGGGATGGAACAAGATGAACTTTAAGGTCTCTTCCAACCCAAATCAGTCTGTGATTTTGTGTGTATTATAAAAAGTGCCTTCTTGCTGCTATTCCCTTCCACACTCCTGCTTCACCCACAGGGTAGGATTTCTCTGGCCTCGCTGCAAAAGTCAAACCATGCCACACACCCTCCTGGGGCTCTAGTGTAAGCAGAGCCAGTTCCCACATCTGCTTTTCCTCTTTACAGGAGTATTTTAGAACAAAATGACTGATCTTTGCTTGTTTTTGCCACAGCTCCTTGTGCTGACAAGCCACAGGGAGTGTGAAGGCTCCCACAGTGGCAAATCTGGCCCAGGTGCCAGACAAACTGAGGAGAGCACTGGTGTTAGGAGGGACAGGGCACCAGTACAGCCCCCTGCTAACCACATCTGACCAAACCACCGACCCTTCCACACTTGGGGAAAGCGACAGCTCCCTCAGGGTAGACTTCGGTTTTGGGGAAAGAGCTCACGGTTTTTACATTCGGCTCCTTTTTTTGGACTGATTTTTTAATTCCATGCCCCATCCTGTGAGGTTGGGAACACAGCAGCCTGGGGAGGGGCAGGGAGACACCCTTCTGTGACAGGGTGCTGAGGGACACATGGTTCCTGAGCCCGGGCAGGAGAGCTCTGAGGGAAAAGAAGATGTGCAGAGGCAGGTGTACAACAGAGCTTTATAGTCAGAATGGACTGTACCAGGGTTTCTCGATGCAGAAATGGAACATGACCCAGAATCCTGGTGGAACAGAAATGCTTTCAGGACTGCAGCAGCTGAGGCTCAAGTGCCCACCTGCCTTCACGCATGAGGGGCTGCAAACCGGTCCTGTCCCAGTCTTCCTTTTCCTCCCCAGATGTGCAGTTTGAACAGTCCCATGCAATTTCCCTTCAGTGTCATGTGGAATGCTCAGAGGAGGCAAATGCTAATGGCAAACAGACCTGAACGATACACTGCTCATGCAGCAAAAAAACCAATTTGTTTTATAGGGAAATGGTTACAAGTGCATTTTGTGGGCAACAAAAAAGAAAAATGGAGCAGGAGAATGCCTGCTGGTCAAGACAGCTCTGGAGTGGATAACGGATCAAAAGAACACATTGCTTGATAGGGACACAGAAGGAAACTCCAGTTTGGATTTCATGGTTGACATTTTACAACAAAAAGGGGAGAGAGAGAACAAAACCAAACCTCAAATCAACTTACAAGCAAGAGGGAAATGAAATGCACAGAACCTGGAGGGAGCTTCACCGTCTGAGCTGAGCAAGGGACCCCAGAACCAAATCAGGAGGAGCGCAGAGTACTGACCACTCCATCAAACACAGAGGCTGCTCACTGAGGCACAGGTGAGCGCCATGGGTGGCTGTAGTGCCCATCCAATGGCTGCTGAGCAGGTACCAATCCACAGGTTTAAGTTCAAAGCAAAA
Source organism: Pseudopipra pipra (assembly GCF_036250125.1). Classification (NCBI taxonomy): domain Eukaryota; kingdom Metazoa; phylum Chordata; class Aves; order Passeriformes; family Pipridae; genus Pseudopipra; species Pseudopipra pipra. The sequence continues at coordinate 11,353,959 of NC_087568.1, read as the reverse complement.
ACTAAAAGGCTTCCCAAACACGAGGCAGAGGGGGCTCTGCTTGGGGCAGGAAAGGCAGCACGCTGGCTGGCTGCAGTATGGACAGAAGCTGGAGCAGGACGGACGCTGCTGAGCTGCAGTGCTGGTCCCTCTCGGTGCAGAGCGGCAGCTGGGGCTTTACAGCCTGACTGTAAAATGCCTGAGAAGCAAATGCCTTGCCATGCCAACACTGCCCTGTAGCCAATTCTGAAGCTCTGGATATCTTCATTTCCATATGGAGTCATGTCCCTGAGAGGTCCCGGCGGGAGGGGATTCTGGAATATGCAAATTTAAGAGTGGGAAGTGCAGAAAAGCACTGATTTTTCTCTCTCTTTCAGGTTATCTTTCCACTTTGCATTGTTTTCCCAAACTGCATAGCAGCTTACATGTAGTGTCTGAGACACTGGGGCCACGGAAATCAATGGGCTTCATGAATTCCAACAGCAGCACCAGTGAGGGCTAATTAAGCTGCTGTGCAGAAAGGTCCCGTTCAAAGGGCTTCAAAAATCACACACACTCTCACGCTGGCTCTGCGCCTGCTACTTTAGAGAGCTGTACCATAGATGATCTGCTTGACTTAAAGCTCATCAACTGCTGGGTGAAGCTATGGCCAATATCACCTTTCTCCTTAAAAAAATAGGAAGGATAAGAAGTTAAAGACTTGAGACAGTCGAGCACGATGCGTTCATGCGGCATGTTTTTGTACTCCTCTTAACAAGACAGGAATTTCAAGTGTGCAGGAGTGGAATGCAGCAGGGACGGAGCAGGAGGCAGGTCCCCTCACGCCCACACCCTGCCAGCGACCCGACGGGGCATCTCTGGAAGGAGAAAAGCTGACAGCCTGGAAGCCGTACCCTGAACCTTCCCCTGGCTCATGTACATCTCAGCTGCGTTTGCTTTGTGTAACGATGCACCAGGCCAGCACACACAGATGTAAAGCTTTTGTTTTGCTCACTCTGGTTTGAGAGAATATACATTAAATGGCCAAAGCTTTACACATCTGTGCCTGTCCTGGGGTGACTCGTCAGAGAAGATGGAGACAGCCACGGTGCAGAGTTCACAGCCAGCCTACAGTTCCTCATAGTCCCCCCCACCCCGTGGCTTGCTCATGCTGGCTCCTCCTCCGCCAAGAAAAGCCTCAAGTTCATCTATCTCACTGCTTTTCTCCTTGCTCTTCTTTTTCTTTTTCTTTTTCTCTTTCTCCTCTTTGCTCTCCTCCTTCTCTTTGCTCTTCTTGTGTTTGCTCTTCTTTTTCACTGTCTTGTCCTCTTCCTGTAAAATGAGAGCATTTTTATTAGTAAATCCTCTGAGTATTTCAGTGACCCAGGATATACTGCTCTGACACTTGGCTCTGATGGGAATCACAGAATGGTTGGAAAGGACCTTTTAAAGATCACCTAGTCCAAACCCCCTGCTATGGGCAGGGACATCTTCAACTGGATCAGGTTAGGGTGAAGCATCTACTACTAAGGCTGGCTTGGAGTTAATTCCAGAAGACCATTCTGCAAGCTTGGACAGAAGAGTGGACAGACCACCTGGCTTATATGTAGCAGTGGTCTGTCAGGCAGTTTGTGCCCAACAATACCACGGTATTGGACAGGCAGAAATGGCACAGAAAAAGACTCCTGCAGACTTCCCTCGCTGTCCCTGAGATTAGGTCTGTTGGGGACACCCCTCTGCTCGGGAAAAATCTATGCTATGAACACTCTCAGTTCAGCACAGATGCACTGCTCTGCCTCATCCTGTATTTTACAAGCTCAAACACTCCCTTTTCAAAATTCTCTAAAAGCTTGATTTGAAGCTCAATGGTCTGCAGAGCCTGGGAGGCACACACCAGCTGCAGGATGTGAACATGGAAGGGAGTCCACCTGGTCCCCAGAGGACACCACAGAAGGCCACCCCTGTTCTTGGATGGTAGATAACATGGCAGATCAGCTCTGAGGAATTAAACAGTACCTCTTTGCTTTTCTTTTTCTTCTTCTTTTTCTCCTTAGAAGGTTGTTTATCTATTAAAACAGAAAAAAACATTGTTTTTACTCAATTTAAATGGTAAGAGATGCAATTCTGCCCTGGACCCATTTCTGAGAACAAAATACTCCATCCTGGAGCCATGGGCAACGGCAATGCTGACATCTCAGGACAAACTGTGCCCCTTTAGAAACCAACATAGGCTCCAGCACTTGCACCCTGACTCAACAATATGCAACTTGTTTAATTATGAGCATTATCAACACTGACCCGGCATTCACTGTGTCACAGCTACTAAGAAACAAATCTAGAGACCAGCTTTACAAAATGGTCCGAAGGCCAAATTTGGGACTGGATTACTATTTCAAGAACTGAAGAAGAGCTCCCGGGAACAGTTTTCCTCTGATGGAAATCCTCCCAGGCATGGTTTGTGCTTCTCTGAGGACAACTGAGGACATAGTGCCAGCAGATAGGACACCCTGACCGGCCAACACTCACTGCTGCTCACACTGTGTATGGAAATTACATCCCCAAAGCAACCCTGCTGCAGCCCTACTCTACAGGGGTGAATACTATTAAATGAGTCCCAGAGTCCATCACTGTCACAACATTTGTCCCATGTGACTGTGGCTGCTGAGCTTCCACTGTCTCTGCACAAAACCTCCTTGAACAGCAGGGTATCTGCTTGGCTGTTTCACAGAAGGCTTCATGACTGCACCACATTTCACATGTGCGATTTAACTGTCACTCTTACCTACGCAGCCCTTTTTCCTCAGCTGCTCTGTAAATGGAGAAGTTTAATTGCCAGTCAAGTTCCAAAGACTGACGACCGAGAAACAGTTTTATATTTATCACCAAAAGAGATAGGAGGAACCCATGGTGAATTATTAAAGATGCTAAACTGAAGTTAAATTATTGACTTGGGCCTCTGCAGATGCACTTGCAGTTATTTCAAGCTCTGCTGTTCAGCAGCTCAGAGCGACAAGCTGATGAAGCCATGGCAGCCTGTGATACCTTGCTCACACTTTTGGAACAGCTCTCTCTGGTGCTGCTCACAGCTTTCTTCCTTCCTTAAGTCTTTAACTTCCCATCTTTCATCGTGACATCAGGGCGGTCTATAGAAGTTGCTCTGCAGTAACGCCTAGACAGCAGGAATTATTTGCACAAGTAAGACTTGTTCCCTCGGGGAATGGGGGGAAAAATACAGCCCGAGGAATGCTTAGGTTGTGATCAAGATCCCACCCCATTTTTCCCCAAAACAGAAGAGGAGATTGGCAGGGTATGTCAGAGCATTGTGCTCAAGTTGATCCAAATTCTTGAGGAGGTGGACACTGCAATGCTGAATGGCACTTGCCAGACAGGCAAGGCTAAGCAGGAAGCCTTACACAGCAGCAGCTTGTGAAAGATGTGCTTCTGCTTTCAGCTGGGACTAAAATAATACATGGCTGGTACCATGGACAAGCCAAGTTCCCTGTCTCCTCATGGGGAAAAATTTAAAGCTACTCATGCTGTGTTAAATCAGATTACAGACTCACGTAGGGCACTGCATGAAATTAGAGGGTGTTTTATTTAGTACAAATTGGTTTGCTGACACCCTGGAACCACTTTGGAAAAAACAGATGCCTGACAAACAAAAGCAGCAAGAGTGGATATAAGGTGTGAACTTTACCTTCCTCGCTGCTCTCCTTGGGACCAGCTTCTTCCAAACCCAAACCAAAGAGATCTGAGTCATTTTTCAGTTTAAATGAGGGGACTGTTGATTTCACAGGTTGGGGTGGCTTTGCCAGCGAGGTATCATCATCAGATACTTCTGAGAGATCTTCCCTCACTGGGAATTCATCCTAGAGACAAGCAAAGGCAGGTAACACTGACAAATGCTTCAACCAAAATCTCTAAGCATTTAGTACACAAAAATGTCAGATGTCAGCAGGTGGGCAGGAGGGAAGGAAATGGCATCTGAACTGAGCTGCTACTGCCTGGAAATCAATGCCCTCCTGGATCTTATGAGCTCTATTTCTTGCCTTGGTAAAAATGGTCGCACTGGTACTGGCAAGGGTGTTCTGAGAACATCACACTGGGGCTGTCAAAATCAAATTCCCAACGTAAAGGGATTAAATGAGACCTTCAGCTCTGTTATGCTACCAGCATCATCTTTTTTCTGCCCTGGGGAGGCACCTCTGTTTTGGGAAAATCAAACCAAATAGGCTGAAAACTCACCTCCAGCCCTGAGAGACAAAATCTTTCTGCTGTGCAGCTCTGTGGGTCTCAGGTACCAGAGGCAGCAGGGCCAAGGAAGCAGAGTGTGTTTGCAGAATAACTCCCTTCATCGAGCTAAAAGGGAATGTGCTCCCAGGGCAAATCTGCCCCTTCACTGCGGGATAAAACCCAGGATGCTGCAGAGCCTGGATACCACCCAAAAATCCTCCGTCTCTGTATGACGGGAATGGAAATTCAGTTTAATGATCTTCTGATACTGTCAACTGATTCTCTTCAGAATTTGTTATCCAACCTTTCCATATACCTTATATCCCTGTATACCGACTGAACACAGCCTTGCTGTGCTGCTGGTCGAGGCAATGCCCCACACCTTGCTAATGGTGATGGCTTTACCAGTTTGCCTGACCAGTATATCTTGCAGTGGGAAAACATTCACCTGTTATGGGGCATTCCCTGTGTCAGGCATTCCCTGACACTGTTGCACTGACACCCTCACCAATCCCTTCTCATCAGCACATGCAGGAGATACAAACTTGCTCCAAATACTTCGCTTTCATATTAAACTGCCAAGAAAAGCAGGAAATGAAAATGCAAAATGAATGGAAAATTACTTAATAAACAGCATGACACATAGGCAAGGTCAAAGAAACTGGGACAACCGCCCTTTCTACAAGATTCTGGAATGATGCAGACACAGGGAACCTCCCTGAACACCAGCTATCACAGACACCAGGGCACCCCTGAACAGCCACTGCCCATCACAAATCACTGTCAGCAGTTTCCAGGGATTGCTCTGCAGGCTGCGAGTACAGGTCACTGAAATCAGGGATATCTTGAGCCATGCAGCAAGTTCTGACCAGCTCAGAGAAGATGGGTGGGAGAAGTGTTTTCTTCATCTGTAATATGGGGGGCTGTGGGGCGACTCCTGGTGTACCCTGTGTTTGAGCAGACACCTGCAAGCATGTGCTGAATGTTGCAGAAATTACAGCTACCTTGGCTATCCTGGAAAGTCCTTCCCAGGCAGACTTCCTTCTTCCCTTAAGGCTTTGCCAAGCAAATTTTGTGATGGCCTTTTGATTGCTGGATTGACTGCAAGAAGCTCACTCTCTCTGGCAGAGACACACTTCTACATGTTAAACTTTGGATGAAAACCCAATAGCTTTGCATTTTGTACCTTCCACACTGCTGCACTGGTTGTGCTTTGGACTGGCTGAGAATAAGCAGCACAGTAAAACACATAAGCACAAATCTTGTTTGTGTTTGCAAATACAAACCTTGTGTCAGGGGAGGTTTCAGTTGGATATTAGGAGAAGGTTCATCCCCCAGAGGGTGGTCGGGCACTGAACAGGCTCCCCAGAGCTCAAGGAGCGTTTGGACAACGCTCTCAGAGACAGGGTGGGATTGCAGGGCTAAGGGTTGGACTGGATGATCCTTGCCCCTTCCAATTCAGGGTATTCTACAGATCTGTGATTCTGTGATTCTTGTTGCCATGTGGCTTTCACATTCAGAGCATTGGTGGGTTTGTGCTTACATCAATCTCTGCAGGTTGCTTAGCACCTGCCTTGCTGCGACTGCTCCTGAGGGAGGGGAGAACAGATGAAGACTCTGCTCAGGGAGATGCCTCAACCCTTCCAGCTCAGCTCAGCATGGCTCACAGCAACACAGGCATATTATTTACCATTTTCTTCTTCTGGCTGTCAGAATCCTCACTTTCAAAGTCTGGGTCATCCATAACAAATGAGAGCATCTGAGTAGCTATTGGTCCCTCTTGATCACTGTCAGACTCCTCAGGCTTCTCCTCTTTGACCACTTTCTGCTTGGAAGCAAGTCCTTTGCTTTGGGAAGTGGCCTTTGAGGCCTGGGCTGCTGCTGCAGGGCCAGGAGCAGTGGCTGCCAGGCCAGTGTTGACCTTGCTGCTGCTGTTTCGTTCAGACCCGGAACGGGAAGGTAAACTGTCAGGAGGCTTCGGGTCAGTTGCTTTGGTCAAAATTGCTTCACTCTGTGGTTTCAGAGAACTTCTGGAAGACCTGAGAAGAAACAAGTTGTCAGAGCCTGTTCACTCCCATTCTGTGGAGCAAAGCACAATTAACAGCTGAGACTGCCTCAGGGGCTGAATTGTGCACCCCACTGGGAGAGGCAGTTCATCCTACCTGGGGGGGGTGGGGGGGTGGGGGGTGGGGTCAAACACACCACTCAGGCTGAGGATAACCCTGGTGTCTCTGTGAATGCTGAGGCACAGGTGTCCATGCCAGCACATCGTGCTTGATATCACCCACAGGATGTGGTTTGTGGAGAACATGACCCAGCTCATTGCTCCCCAGCACAGGGTGTAATGAGTGACTCCACTCCCTTCACCCGAGACTTGACTCCTCTCCCCTCCCCACACCACTATGAACAGCCATTCTGGCGCCCAGTTATGGGCTCTTGTTCAAATTTGAGGAAAAGGCTGGGCCACTCCCAAGTAGAACTGTCCCAGTGGCCACAGGAGCTCAGTGCTCTAAGGCACGGGGCAGGAAACACTGCACAAAGCAATTACACCTACAGTAACTACAGCCCCAGCTCACAGCTGAAGGAACAAGCTCACAGAGACACCAAGACTTTCCAAAGGCTGCACACAGTCAGTGCAGGACTGAGAAGAGGCCAGCACAACCCCACACTTCTGCCTGTGCTTTGTACCTTTTTTTTTCCTGCTCCGTGTTTTTGTCTCCATCTGGTATGAGGATGACCTTAGAGTCCTTCACCTCTTCCTCTTCCTCCTCCTCACTGGAGAGGGTGATGTTCTTGCTGGGCACCCGTTCTCCTGCCAGCACTGGTCTGCTGGGAATTTTGTCATCCAGATCCAGGTCATCTTGGAAACCTGCCACCATGGGGTTCCCCCCGGCTGCCTCTCCATCGCTGCAAAACAGACAGTGATCAGACACCCACCCCAGGGTGGGCTGGACAGACCTGCCTCCCCTTGGACAGAGACTGACGCTGGCCTGGCTTTTCCAGCCAATTTCAGGAGCAACGTTCTCAGCCCAGGGCAGCTGATGATTAAAGGGCTGGAGCTCCTCTGCTCTGGAGACAGGATGGGAGAGCTGGGGGTGTTCAGCCTGGACAAAAGAAGGCTCCAGGGAGACCTGAGAGCCCCTGTCAGTGCCTAAAGGGGCTCCAAGAGAGCTGGAGAGGGACTTTGGACAAGGGCCTGGAGGGACAGGACAAACGGGAATGGTCTTAAGCTGAAGGAGGGCAGGGTAGACTGGAAATTAGGAAGAAATCCTTCCCTGTGAGGGTGGTGAGGCCCTGACACAGGTTGCCCAGAGAAGCTGTGGCTGCCCCAACCCTGAAAGTGTCCAAGGTCAGGTTGGACGGGGCTTGGAGCAACCTGGGCTAGTGGAAGGTGTCCCTGCCCATGGCAGGGGGTGGAATGACATGAGCTTTAAGGTCCCTTCCAACACAAACCAGTCGGTGATTCTGTGATTCTATGCAGTGCCAGCCTTCCTTTGCCCACTGCCCAGCTCAGGCTGGACCTGCTCCCTGCAGGCTGCAGCACTGGCATGAGCCCTGCACCAAACAGGCCACATTAGGATGTGTCACACACCAGCTGCCATCTCTCAAGCTGGAAATAAGTGGCTGGAAAAGGTGAGCCTCACTGGTACAGAGCAGCCTGTGGCCTCAGTTCCATCAGAACATGGAGCTCCATCCAACACGCAAGGATCAGTCAGTCAAACCATGGGAACTGCCTGCTTTCATCTCCACATCCTGTAATTAAACCTGATCATATGCTGTCACTGCTATGGGAACTCACTCAGCTATCAGCTTCTTGGAATCGTTTCTATTTCTGTGGTGCTCCCTGAAGCAGACAGATATCGAGACCATGCTTTACCATTCCCGAAATTAAATTAACCTAAGGACACACATTCAGAGCTGGAAGTCTGTCAGCCTCCCTGGATGTAGCACAGTTCTGTGTTCAGAGGCAGCTTGATTGAGAGCTTCGCAGCTGAGGATTCTTGTCTGAATGTCCCCAGGACTCAATTTTAATACTTTCTGAAGGATTTGCTCATGTCAGAAATATAGATTTTCCCCAGGCTCAGCTGATGAGCCTTTGTATCACTTTTCCTTGTTCTACTTGCTTTATTCACAGAGATACCTAGCTCCTCCCCAATAACCCACCACACACAAGTCACTGTCCTTTTAATGACACCACATGGATTATACAAGCACAGTCTTCATTTTTACACAGAGACAAAAAAATTGTTATAGCTTGGAACAGATTAGATTTTAGAGACATAAACAAAGTCCTTAAACTGGAAGAAGGTGGTGTTCCCAGTCAGTCGCACAAGGCAAGCACTGGAAGACAGTGGAGGATGGTGTGCTGGTAAGAAGAGAAATGCCCTAAACACTGTCAGGATGATGGTAACTGCTCACTCTGACTCTTCTCATACAGTTGGATATCAGCTTACAAGTCAGTTTTAAAGAGTTAATACATCTGCCAACAGACATTGGAGTTATTTGTGACAATGGGACACCAGGCTGATGACACCTGGTGCAGCCAGAGTGATCACAACCAGTGCTTGTCTGGGTTGGAGTGCCAAGAGCTGGGCCAACATCAGCCCTCTCTCTGTTTCTGGTGTGGATCCCTCTGCTCTCAGGACTCAGTGCAGCGCCTGGCTGAGCAGGGACAGGCTGCTGAAGAGCCCCTTCATCACTAACACTGCTGTTCTCACGCCGAGCCAGGAAGCAGGCACACAGCCTGGTCACACAAAGGAGAGGAAAACTGGTGCCCAAACCAGCCCCCAAGGCTGGAGGAATTACAAGTGAGCGATTCCTGACGTTTGCAAAGCACTGGCAGGGTTTCCTCTTGAAATGCACCGAAAAGAAAATGGAGTGGCATCCTAAAAATGGCAGGATATTATTCTGAACTAAAGACATTGCATTTCTTTAACACATCACTACTCTATTAGGCTCAGGGGCTCTTCAGACATTGCTGTCACTGTCCTACCACACACCATCCAGACTTGCAGCCTTTCAAGCATTCCCAGTCTGAATGGAACATCCATGTTTCTACCCCCCCTCGCCAAAGTGGGTCACCTCCCTTTGCAGTGAGTGCACTGCCTCCATGTCTAACCAATACAGATCGCTGAGCGACAGCTTAAGAGCAGAGCAGTGGAGTGAACATACATCAGGAAAATCACTGCTGCAGTATAAACAGGGTCTGACAAGGCAAAACTAGGATCAGCTTGTGGTCCTGAGGTTCCAGCTGGAAGGAAGGCAGAGCATGTAAACCCAAGCACGTTGAATGGGTCTCTCCAACCCTTGAGGCACTGCCAAGCTGGCATGAGTATTGAGCCAGTGTGATTGTGGGCACAGATACCCCCCAAAAACTGACTACACTGGCTGAGGTCTGCTCTGATCACAGAGCCTGCTGGGGTGTCCTCAGTGACAGACTGGCTGCTGGGGAGGAAACAAACCCTGCTGCAACCTGAGCTCAGGGCCTCACACCTGGATGGGCTGTGTTCCCACAGCCCCAGGGCAGCCACCAGAATTCTCTTGCCATGTCCTTTTTTGGGGATAAAGAAAGAGGAAAAAACCCAAGCCCTAATAAAGCAGGTAAGCTGAGGGAATCCCACATCACAGGATGAGCCTGCATGGCTGTGTTCTAGGAGATGGAGGCCTTCTTCAGTGAACCATTGTCCTTGGCTTCCCTCCCTTGGGCTGGTGCAGCTGGGCACCACTATATGCACAAGAGATCCGTAAAAGCAAAGAATCAGTTCAAAGCCCTTCAGATGCAAGGACATAGCAGCCTAATCAACATTTAAGATATAGCTAGGGATGCTGAGAAGACAGATCAGGAACACTGCCAGGTACAACATAAACTGGCTTTCAGACACCTCCAGACTACCCAGGATCCAGGCCAGCCTGACCCAGCAGGAGCCAAGGCAGGAGGTCCTTTGGAGCAGATTAGCTCCTTCGGTGCAGTCACTTACACAGTGGCTCAGAGTATCAGGTTAAAGAGCAGCAAATTAAGTTCTGAAACAGCAAACTGGGAGATTGAAATACCTTCCTAATTAACTGGTAAAGAAACTGATCCGGGGAGTTCTCTATTGCAAGTCAAAGAACCATAACATACCATTAAACAAAACCCAGGACTCCATTCATCTCCATAGGCCTGTGCTGGGATTTAGCTACAGCAACCCCAAGAGCTGTCACTAAATGCTGGAAGGTTCCACAGATGTCTGATCCTTAGGGAGAACAGCCCTATTCCACAGGCAAGAGCACATTCCTCACTGAGAGGAATTTCAGGAAAAAAAGATGGTTTTTAATAACATTGCTGCTCCATATCAATTCTTGCTCCATTATTTTAGAGATGTTATGGAGCAGGGAACGGGGGAAATTGACAAAACATCATTGCAAAAGAATCAAGAATTCCCTACTTCAACAAATGCCAGAATTTACAGCCTTTCTAAAGCTCAACAAGAGCAAACAAATTCTTACAACTGGCAGCAAACACACCCCGGAGCTCAGGAAGCAGTTTAGTGACACAGCACAACATCCTGCTCACAGCCAGACCAGACCTTGCCCTCCTCCATGGGAGGGAGCAGCCTGAGCACACCAAGCTCTGCCTGGGGAAGGATGAGGAGCCAGCTGGGAGCTTAGGGGTCAGGGTTCCAGAGAGAACTGGTAAAGGTGACACCACAGTGGGTGCCTGCAACAGGTTGCCCAGCTGGGAAGAACAAGCGCATCAGGCCCTGTACAAAAAAGAGAGGAGCAGCCCCGTTCACAGGCCAGTTCACAGGTCCTGGTCCTCATGGACTTCAACCAACTGAGTACCTGCTGGAGGGACAAGACAGCAAGATGTAGGCAACCTAGGAGGTTCCCAGAGCACACTAACGGTCACTTCCTCCTCCGAGGGATAGAGGAGCCAGTGAAAGGTGCTCTGCTGGACCTCACACCCGCAAAACATGGGGCACATGTTGGGAGAGCAAAGGTCAAAGGTAGCCTTGGTGAAATTCAGGATCCTAAGGGCAGGGAGGAAAGTAAAAAGCAAGCTGGAGCTCAGGAAAGCAGACTTGGGCATGAAGTCTGCTTGGAGGCCAGAAATCAGAGGTGTACCCAGGGATTAATATGGGGCCCAGTCCTGTTTATCACCTTCATTAATGACTTGGATGATGGGGCAGGGTGTACCCTCAGCAAGTCTGCACGTGATCCCAAACTGGGAAGAGTGACTGATGCCCAGAGGGTCATGCTGACACTCAGAGGGACGTGGACAAGGCTGGGAATGGGCTGACAGGAACCTCATTAAGTTCAACAAGGGGAAGTGTGAAGTCCTGCACCTGAGGAGGAACAACCCCACACACCAATACATGCTGGGGGTCACCAGCTCGACAGAAGAGGGCCTGGGGGTTCCTGGGGGTGCCAAGCTGAACAAGGTGCCTCTGCTGCCAAGAAGGCAAATGGTATCCTGGGCTTCATGAGGCAAAGCAGTGCCAGCAGGTCAGGGAGGTGATCCTGCCCCTCTGCTCAGCGCTGGTGAGGCCACAGCTAGAGTCCTGTGTCTAGCTCTGAGTGCTCCTCAGTACAAGAGACACATAGGCACACCAGAGAGAGTGAGTCCAATGAAGGGCCATGAGGATGAATAACTGATTAACTTACTGGAGCAACACTCACAAGAGGAAAGGCTCTCCCATGTGAGAGTCAGGACTGCTTAGTCTGGAGAAGGCTTGGGGGGGACCCTGAAAGGGTATTTAAACAGCTGAAGGAGGTATAAAGAAAGTGGAGCTAGGCTCTTTTCACTGCTGCTTGATGCCAGGACAAGAGGCAAGGGGCACAAACTGAAATACAGGAGATTCCCCACGAACATCAGGAAACACTTTTTCCACTGACAGCGTGCCTGGGCACTGGAGAGACTGTGGGTTCTCCATTAATGGAGATATTCAGAAGCCATCTGGAAACAGTTCTGGGCAACTGGCTCTGAGTAGCACTGGATGAGGAGGGAGATTAGACCAGACGACCCCCAAGGTGCCTTCCAAGCCTGTGAATGTATCTCTGCTCCACATACAAAACCACAGTGCGCTGAGGTGTTCTCAGAGCTCACTGCAGGGTTCTTGCTTACAGTCACTGAGGCGATTCCTCTGATTTGGGTAAGAGAACTAACTTCACAAAGTCTCAAACCATGGCCCATTCTTCTGCCACATCTTCAATGGCTCTTCACTTTCAGAGCCTACCTTGGCTCTAGTGCACCCAGAAGGAGTGCGGGTGAGCTGTGTAAGCTCAGCACTCAGGCATCTGCTTCAAAATGACCAGGAGACCTGAAAGCATCTTGCTGGTATATTCTCAGGCCTTGTTCCTCACTCAGATACAGGGAGAAAGCAGCTTCTAGGATTTAATTTTTTTAAAACCAATAAAATCTCCCTGAGGTTTGAGTGGTTTCATAGGACTGTGTTCTTTAGGTCAGAGATAAATTTCTGCAGCAGTAGATTTTGTTGCAATTACAACCACCTCCTCTCTGCAGCAGAAGCTGATTATTGAGGACAGCGCTTACAGAACCTGTATGTTGTTACCGGGTACCATGGGGCTGTAACTGGCATCCTGAAAGAAAATGGTTATTGCAGATGAAGGTCAGAGCCACATCTGCATGTCTGAATTTCAGCACATCTGGCTTATTGTGGTAGGCCCCTTTTGGCAAGAAATAGAACATCAAATTGCCAGACCATAGAGAAAACTATGTGATCTACAGAAGAAACCAGAGCAAGCCAGGGATGCCAGGCTGCAGAGGAATGTCAATTTGCAGGGATGTGCTGCAAGGCCTTCTCCCAGGGAAACAGAGCTGTTCTGACTGCACTGGGTACCACTGTCAGCAAAGGATGAAGCTGTGAACAAGTGTGGACTCTGTGAAAGCCCAAAGGGGTCTCTTTTTCTGCCCCCACCAGTTCACTGACACTGGAAGGCTACCAAGACTGGGGACAGAGTGCAAAAGGACATCAGAGCATCCAAAAACATGTCAACTCTAAACCAAGGAGCAGGGTTCTTGCACCCCTGTTCAACACATTTGCCTTTTTATACAGTTTGCCTGTACCTATTTGCCTCTACTGACCGACGCTCTGGAGCAGAGAAGCCCCTGTGAAAGATCCAGCCTCCTGCCCACAGCAGAACTGCAGCTCCAGAGCTCTGAGGGCACTTCCCTTGGCCAGTCCCTTGGCCAAACCCAGCATGGTCAGATTTGGCTTTCACGACAATTTCTTGTTAAACACAGAAAAATATCCCAGCTCAGCCACAGCCATGAGCAAGACACTTTGTAGGCCAGCATGCTGCCACCAACCAATATTTTTTTCCTTGCCTTTTTTTTTTCTTTAATAAAACATCCACGTGTTCTGCCATCACAAGGGATGATGATTCAGGCTGACCTGCATTAGATAGAAATCGAGCCTCACACACAGCACTGATTTAAAGTTGCTGTGGTTGAACTAGAGAACACTGAATCATGACAAAGATGTCAAAAGATGCAGAATCCACCACATTCACAGATTAGCAGTGTCAGTGTTTAATTACTCTCTTGGTTAATCCAGTGTTGATGACAAGAGGCAGCAGGCAAGGAACATACTAAGCAAAGGGATGCAGAGCCTGTGAGTATGCTTAGGTCACCTCTTAAGAGACAGTCTGCTTTCAGACAGCTCACTACACATTCTCTTGTCTGAGCAGCTCAGTATACACAATGCCCTTTCCCTTACTTTTTGGTTAAAAAACATCAAAGCCAGGAAAATTAAAAAAGGGAAAAAAAAAAAGAAAATCCACCTTATGGCATAAGCACAGCTCTGCCATTTGGAGGAGATAGACAGTTACAGAGTCACAGACCAGTTTGGTTTGGAAGGGACCTTAAAGCTCAGCTTATTTCAATCGCTCCGCACTGAGCATCTTCAACTGCAGCAGGTTGCTCAGAGGCCCATCCAGCCTGACTGGAAATGTTTCCAGGGATGAGGCATCCACCACTTTTCTAGGCAACCTATGCCACTGCCTCACCACCCTCACGGTAAAAAACTTCTTCCTTATACCTAGTCTGAATCTCCCCTTCTTTAGTTTAAAACAATCACCTCTGGTCCTATTGCAACAGGCCCTGATAAAAACTCTGTCCTCACCTTTCCTTGAATCCTGAAAGGCTGCAATAAGGTCTCCCCAAAGCCTTCTCTTCTCCAGGCTGAACACGCCCAGCTCTCCCAGCTTGGCTCCAGAGCAGAGGGACTCCAGCCCTTGGAGCATCTCCTTGGCCTCGTCTGGACTCGTTCCAACAGCTCCACGTCCTTCTGATGTTGGGGTCCCCGGAGCTGGAGGCAGCTCTGCAGGGGGGTCTCACCTGAGGGGGCAGAGGGGCAGAATCCTCCCCTCCCCACTGTCCACGCTGTGGGATCAGCCTAGGGCACAGGGGGTTTCTGGACTGGGTCATATTCAGCCTCTCCCCCACCAGCACCCCCAAGTCCTTCTCTCCAGGGCTGCTCCATCTGTTCATCCCCAGCCTGGATTGATACCAGGGGTTGCCCTGACGCAGGTTCTACACCTTTAGCTTGGCCTTGGTGAACCTCATGAGGTTCCCATGGCCCACCTCTCATGTTTGTCCAGGTCCCTCTGGATGATATCCCGTCCCTCAGGAGTGTCACCTGCACCCTCAGCTTGGTGCTGTTGATAAATTTGCTGAGGGTGCAGTCGATCCCACTGTCTGTGTCATGGATGAAGACATTAAGCAGCACTGGTCCCAGTACAGACCCCTGAGGGACACCACTCGTTTACTCATCTTCACCCGGGCTTTGAGACATAGATCACTACTATCTGGATGTGATCATCCAAACCATTCCTTATCAACCCATCAAATCTCTTGCCAATTCAGACAGAAAATGTTGGAAAGAAACATTAGACATAGACAAAGAAAAATAAAGGCACCCCTCAAGAGGTTTTTGGAATCTGCAGGCAACCATGCAGTGACACTCCCAAAGGAGCATGACCCTCTCCATCCTTCCTTCCAAAATTCCACAGAGCTATGGATTGCCCCCAAGTGCCTTTCAGCAAACCCCAGATCCCTTTATAGTGTCTCAGGAATGGCAGAACCAGGTCACAAAGGAGCTTGGCCATGCTTTGGGCCTCTGCAGAAGGGAAATATTCATTAAGGAAAACATAATATCCCTGCAAAGTGCACTGTGTTCCAGAAGGAAAATACTGCAAATAATTCAGTGTGTTTGGCCAGAAGGAAAATCCCTTCCTGATCCAAAGGATCCAGTGGTTTAACCTGTGCACAAAGCAAGACAGCAACACCAGGAAGGTGATAACCTGCTTTTCCTGCTGTTCCTCCTTTCCAGGGAGCAGTGTTTGTCACTAAATGGGAGACAGTGAATGCTAGGATTGACCATAACGTACCCAGAAAAGCTCAGGGACAGCTCTGGAATCACTGTCTGAATGGTTGCAGCAGGTTAGCCAGGCTGCATATCCAGGTGTGTCCCTGTCCCACCCTCCCTCCACCCTCCTTTCCTTACCTTTCACTATCCACACGGTGTTTGGCCTGTGCTTTCCCTTTGTCCTTCTGCGGTGCCAAGTCTTCCAGAAAACTGTGGTCCAGGCTGTCCTCGGGAACAAAGTCCTCCACGCTCTGTACCTTGGCAGGGGCTGCAGGGTCAGGGGGAGGAGTGGCAGCAGTAGGATCTGCATTAGTGACAGGAGTTGTAAAACACGGGGGTCAACACAAGCAAGACAGAAATTGGCTTTTTCCAGATCTGTGCTGCCCAGGGTGGCAGCAACCATGAGGCAGAGGGAGGTTATAAACAGGATATAAATCAGCCCAGAGTCTGGCATGAAGGCACTTACAGATCACACATGGCTGCTGTGGTTTAGAATTGAAAACCTCTGGCACGGGCTGGCTCTGCTCTCCAGGGAGGGCTGCAATTGCCTGTACCACAGGTTTTATACCTGTGCTATGTGCACTGCTCCTGTGGGATGTCCCCTCACTATTCTCTTACCTTTTCCAGACTGTTTGGTTCACTCTCTCCTATCCTCTTGCTTTTTTCAGCTGTAACTGTCCAAGGCAGAATTGTTCACCCTGTGCTTTTAGATATCCTGTGTAACCAAATGCTCAAGAGCTATCTCAAGAAGAGGCTTACTTTAATACAGTTTATTTGTAGAGACACCTTTGCCCATCTTTAAGGTATCAGGATGAAAGCTCATGAAATTAGCATAACTGAGAAGCCTGAAGTTAACCATTTTGGAATCTGCAGTATTCAACCTTTTTCCTCTGCCCACACTGCAATTTACATCTAGGCTCTTTTCTTTTGGATGAACAAGATTTGTGTCTTATTTTTTCCTGCTTTTTGCTCTCCTAGCACAGCTTTCAGATCACTTTTGCATACAAATGCTATCACTAATGCCATAGAATACCGTTGGTGTAAGCTAAACCCCAGCCAAAAGAATTAATTCTCCAAGACTTCAAGGAAAAGCTTAAATAGCAGCTCCCAGAAAAATCCAAGGATTACTTGGTGACAGTGATTTTTTGGCTGCTTTCCAGTGAACTAGTCCCTGGGTACATTCCAGTGGAGGTGCAGACTCTTGGCACACTACAGAAACCTCAGAACACCGACACATCAGCTCTTCCTGGCTGCCTTTTGTAACCCTCCCTAAGCATCCTGAGATACCAGGGCTGCAGGTCACAAGCCCAAAACAGTTCTCAAGCTAAGTGAGAGTTAAAGGAAAAGAAGAAAAAGAAAAACCCCAAACCCAAATGCTGTAACACTGGTAGTAGACCACTTGTCTCTTTTTTCCTACAGATCAATACAACAAAGGTTTTTTTATTGACAAGGAATTTCTAACATCTGCTCCTCTTTGGTCTTTGGTTTTTTTTTTTCTGGGTAGGAAGAGTCATAAACAAACCAAAATGGGTGCACTCTGTCATATCTGGGAAGAGGTTCATGATGCAGAACACTGTGTGCAGATCCATTTCAACATCTGAAATTGCAACCGGCGTTCCCAGCACCTCCTCCTTTCTCTCTGTATGTGCCTTGGCAGCACTGTGAGTTCGAGGGATTGACAGTGTGAGAGGGAAGGTATTTCCAAACGGTGACTCAAACCATGTCAGGATTTTTAGGCAGTGCCAGCTCTGCAGCTCCAGTCAGCTTTGCAAACAAAGTGAATGTGACAGGCAAATTAAGGTCCAGATCAGTAAAATGACATGCAACAAACCTCCGATGCCTCTGCCTCATCGCTCTGTCCAGCAGAGTTGGGACTGAGGGCTAAGCTGCTCCACGCTGCACCAGTGCTGAGGTAGGAGCTAAGCCCAACTCCCTCCTCCCGGAGCAGCTCTGAAGGAGCGTTATTTCCCCGGAGGGGGATCCGCTGCGGAGCCTGGACCTACGTGATCATTTCTGGCTGAATAACCTTTAAACCCAGCACTCCGCTGCTCTCTGCTACACACAGGACCCTCCAAGCTGACACACTTGTGCAAGGACAGCACTTCAAATGGCTTCTCTAACCATTTTTCTTGCTATTCAAGAGGTGTTTGTGCTCCTGGTAACAACCTGACAGTTATTTTATTTATTTTATTAGTGTCTCCTGTGTGTTGAGGACCTTCCTCCTGAAGCATGCCACAGCCACCACCCAGCTGGCTGGGCACAGTCCCCATCCAAGCCCAGCACAGAGACAAACCAAAATACTGATCAGGAGAAAAACAGAGAGTGACAGCCTCGCTGCACACACACTGGGCCTTCACACACTTGTCTGTTCAGCCTCTCACAGGGAAATAATGAAAATAAAACAGAATCACAGAATGTTCTGAGTTGGAAGGGACACACAAGGATCAACAAGTCCAACTCTTAAGTGAATCCATATGGGGATGAACCCATGGCCTTGGCGCTGTCAGCACCAACTCTAACAAGATGTGTGAAACATCCTCTGTCCCAGCCCAGAGACAGCGAAAGGCCCACAGGTGACATCCTGCCTGGACCTGCACCAGCACCTACCTGGCTGGGGAGGAGAGGGCTCTGAGGCAGGGGATGTCCCAAACAGCCGCGCAATAATGCCACGCTTGGGCGGGGGGGCTGCGGCCGGGGGTGCCGGCGCAGGCACGTGGGGCTGTGGGGCCTCGGGCGCAGGCACCGGTGAAAAGGATGGTGGGGGGTCAGGAGAGATGGTGGAGCTTGTGGCAAGTGCCGGCTGTGGGGTGCCAGGACTAGAGCTGCCTGTCGACGTGGAGCTCGGAGGTACGATGGGCGACTGGGAGCCAGAGGAAGGGCTCTGCCCGTTCGTTGTTAGTGGTGACGTGTGTCCTTGACTTCGGGCTTCCATCATTTCAAGAAACCTGTAGGGAAGACAAATTACAAATATAAGGAATCAAGAATCATATAATCACAGACTGGTTTGTGTTGGGAGGTACCTTAAAAGCTTATCTTGTTCCACCTCCCTGCCATGGGCCGGAACACCTTCCACTAGCCCAGGTTGCTCCAGGCCCTGTCCAACCTGGCCTTGGACACTTCCAGGGATGGGGCAGCCACAGCTTCTCTGGGCAACCTGTGCCAGGGCCTCACCACCCTCACAGGAAAGAATTCTTTCCCAATATCCCATCTAGCCCTGCCCTCTGGCAGTTTAAAACCATTATCCCTTGTCCTGCCACTACTTGCCCATATAAAAAGTCCCTCTTCCTCTTTTTATAAGCCCTTTTTATTTGTCTATGTGCTGAGCTGGGAGGGTAGGGGTCTGCTTCCAGCTGGGCTGGGAGGGTATGGATCTGCTTCCAGTGATGCTGTGACTCCCCAGGCCACATGAGTTAAACTCACCCAACCTGCATTGAGGTGTGGAGAATCCCAACCTGCTCTGCACTGCAAGATGAAACTTATATTTTCAACACTACTGGGAACTCCCTGGATAGACAGACTATATGCCAGGGTTTCGAATGCAACCTTAAGTCAGTTGTTGGACATATGTCTCTAAGGGACTATGTGCTATAGGAATGGCACAGTTTTAGATTCTGCAGAAGGGATCAGTGTTCAAGAAAACTCAACTGCTATAATAACTTCTTTATCAGTCAAGAACGGATTTGAGAGGAGAATCCTTGAACATCAAAAGAAAAGAGCTGTCCTGAGGGCTCAGCGAGGACTGAGTGCCATCACCCTTCTTTCAGTGTTCAGATGCACAGGCAGGCTCTCCCCCTGCACACACTCCCCCTCTGTGTGGGAGGCAGTGGAGCCAAGCAGCAGGAGTTCTGCAGCAGGCTGTGGTCCTGGCTGTGTTCCTGCCTGGAAGAGCATTAAAGCCTGTACTGCTAGAGAATGAAAAGCTCTTTTTCCAAAAGGAGCCCAAGCCTAACCCAAGCCTCCCTCTGCATCCTGCAGGGTCAGCAGCCTGTTCACAAGCTGTGAGCAGAGAAACACGGACAGAGAGACAGGCTCTTGCCATGAAATGGTCTCAAAATCAGATCTGCTACATGCTGCACAGCTGAGAGATACAGAGAGGACACCCAAAGTGAAGCATCCTGTATAAAATCCAGCACGTCACGGTCTCGCCTCTCATTTCATTAAGCCTAATGAATTTGAGCACAGAGGCTCTAGGTTCAGCTGGTTCTGCAAGACAGACTTGATTGTGCTTCAGGCAATGAAAATGTCAAAGTAAAGCTCCTCTCCCATACAGAGCATGACCTCGTCCTTCAGGGACCTGAGCCAGCCTGAACCTACCCTGGACTGACTGCTGAGCAGAATGCAAACAGCAGAGGCTAAGAGACTCTAAACCTCCTTGAGATATAATTTCCTATTTTAAGGAGTAACTTGATATACTTTTAAGGAAGAAACTAATATACTTTGTGACCAGCAGTGTCGGGAGCCCTGGGGAACAACATCCCAACGAAGCTGTTACTTGAATTGGAAAACCAGCAGTCCTTCCTAACTAAAGAACTGGCTAAAGTGGAGATCAAGGGCAGCACTAAAAAGCAGAACTACTGACAAGAGAAATCCTTGGCAGAGTTCCTCAAGGACTGGCTTTGAGATATATTTCAGCATTTCAGTGGAGCAGCACAGAGACCAGAGAAATGCTCATGAGGTGCAACTTGGGAGGCAACATCAGCAGAGAGGAGAATAGAGACAAGATACAGATAGAACTGGATGATCCCAAGTAACAGAAATAGGAAGAAATTAGGCAGTACAAAGGAAATCTTCATCTGCTCAAGGCCGAGGAAACAAGTGTTCCTGCTCCCAGTTCACCAGATGAGAATGGTTGGGAAAGACTCACCTCACTCATTTCAGAAGACTGGACTAAAGACTGCAATTGCAGCGGTGCAAGAACCTGGCTCTCACACTCTGTCCACTGCCTATCCCCTGAGATCACTGTCATAGAATCACAGAACCATGGAATAACTTGAGCTGAAAGGGACCCACAAGGATCATCGAGTTCAATTCCTGGCTCTGCACAGGAGACCCCAACAATCCCACCATGTTGCCTGAGTGTTGTCCAAATGCCCCTTGATCTCTGGCAGCCTTGGGGCCATGACCACTGCCCTGGGGAGCCTGTTCAGTGCTCCACCACCCTCTGGGGGAAGAACCTTTTCTTAATATCCAACCTAAACCTCTCCTGACACAGCTCCAGCTGTTTCCTTGGATCCTGTCACTGGTCACAGACAGCAGAGACTGGAGCTGCCCCTCAACTGCCCCTCGTGAGGAAGCTGCAGACTGCCAAGGCATCTGAATCAGTGCAATGCTGTGGTGGGCTCACTGATGCTTCCACTAGGATCAAGGACAAGGCTTATATGTGTATTCCACCCAGTACACTGGCTAGACCAAAATGAGGTCTTGGCAGAGCTAAGCTCAGAGCATGTGACACAGGATCCATTCCACATCCTCCCTCTCTGTGGATGAGTAGCTGTGGTGAGCTGTGCGACAACACGTTCCACTGAAAATGATGCATGGATTTGTCATGCACCAAAGAGAAAACATAAAGGAGTTTAACTCCTGCACTGAGCTCTGTGGAGACTGCATCGGGTTTGTTTGGAAGGTGCACAATACATCACACATGCTGCAAGAACATAATAGTGTGTACTCAATACATCTGTGTCACTGCGCTGCAGGGCCGAGCATCACACATCGCTCCTTTCCTGAGGAGAGGGGACCAGACGTGGTTCAGCATCCCTCTGGGCAGGGTACACACGGCATCGGGGAGGGAAAGGCAAACCAGGGGGCCCTGCAATTCAGCCCTCATCCAACAAAGCAAAGACTCTATATCCACAAACCATGTGACTTGCCACGGCCTGAAAAGCCGTCCAAGAGCTTTGCCTGCACGGGATGTGCAGCTCTTCAGCTCCCCGCCACATA
This sequence comes from Pseudopipra pipra, assembly GCF_036250125.1. Lineage (NCBI taxonomy): Eukaryota > Metazoa > Chordata > Aves > Passeriformes > Pipridae > Pseudopipra > Pseudopipra pipra. The sequence goes on along the minus strand of NC_087568.1, from coordinate 11,332,459 downwards.
CGCTCAGTGCTGAATTGTGCCATCCCTCCCCTCCCAGCTTTGATCCAGGGCTCCTGGCGAGCCAAAGGCAGGATGGCTGAATAGTTCTGCTTTGTGGTACTCACTCCTCCTCCTCCCAAGCCCTACTCAGGGTTAAAGACTCCTGCCTTCCATCTGTGAGGAGAGTCTAATCCCAGCTGCTCTACATGCATCCCCGTTCCTGTTTATAGCAACAGCAATCCTGGATGGAAGCCTGCAAGCCTGGTCACTGCTGCACCCACAGCCAAGGTACTGCTGCCAGCACCACTCGCTCTCCTGGCTGAGCTGGGCTCCCTGGCTGTCTGTGTGAGCACCTAAATCACCAACGCCACATGAAGCCAGAACGAACAACCTCTGAGTCTCAGGTCACTGGGTCCCACCATCAAGGCAACTGGGTGACTCAGGTAGGATAAGATGATTGTACTCTGAAGACTTAGGAACAAGGAGATACAAAGAATATATAGAGTCACTTTAGGATACAGAATACAAAGCTCAGAGTACTTAAAGCTGGACTCACCAAAGCATAGGACACTCTTAACAATACCAGGGTATTTGAAGATTTACTGTACTTGGTTCTACTAAAGCTGCTGATTTTGGAAACAACCTGCTTTGTTCTGGGAAAGTAGCCAGCTCCAGAGGGAGGGAAGGCTGAGACTACCACCTGTTTCTCCTGCAGAAACACATGAATTTTAAGAGCTGGAGGGAAAAAACACGCTACATAACTGAAGTATAAAGAATGTCATCCTTCCCTCTAGCTCAGCCAGGTTGGAGAGTAACACACATGCAGGCTTGGTCTGCACCTGTGCTCCTACACCTTGCTCACCTACAGCGTGTGAAGGACATAACAGGAGACAGCAAGTTCTTTCAATAGGAAGATACCAGTGGTTATTTGGGGACATCACAACACAGGCTCTTGCCCTAGCACAACGCCAAGGAAAGAAAGCTGTGGCACGTGTGCTTCATGTCACCTCCCTCATCTCCAACCAGACACGTGGCCCAAGCCTTGTGCTGTGACACTGGGGAAATCAGGGTGGTCTGACACTCGTTCTACATGGGCTGCATAAACCAGCTCTGCTGAGCTTTTATATTCAGATCTTCTTCTGTGAGGGAGGTGGGTGGAAAACCAGCACACATGAAACCCTGCCAGCAAGCTCGCAGTAATTTCCAGGGTGGAGGTGTCTGAGCGTCCTCCACACTTTGAAAATACTACATAATGCATGAATGCTTTCTCTGGCTTTATACACACTCCTCAGAGGCACAAGTGTGGCCGTTTTGGGAACACACTGGGCCAAACCTGTCATGTGTGTGTTTTTTCTCAGATTTTATATAATCTGTCCACTTCCTTGTTCTATCCATCAGTCCTTTGCAAAGGGACTCACTCAAAACCCTACTGTAGAACAAGCAGCTTCGTGCCCACTGGATGTAGTAGACCAGGTCCCAGTAAAGCACAAGGTAAACTCATGCCTGAGTACTCTTGTTCCGTTGGGATATAGAGACAGCAAACGTGCCACGCACGTCCAGGTGGGTCATCTGTCCTCACCCCATGGGCTCCTTGTTTGCCTTTCAGTCCCTCCATTTCAGACAAGTCCAAAATATCCTCAAACCCCTGAATAATTCACTGGAGGTTGGACCTGCTCGCAAGCAGAGACTTCTATGCAATTTTAAAGATGAACACGCTCTGTGGGAACAAAAATTCATCAGAGCCTGAGGTTACTATTGCTCTGCTCCCAGGGCAAACACAAAAAGACTTGTTAGCCTCACAACTTGCTAAAATGAACACAATGCTTGTGTTCATTTCCTATTCGAGATGGGAGCAGCTTTTTGGCTCCTGGTTCTAATGTACTGTGATCAATTTTTCAAATGTATTTCATGTGGCAAGAAAAGCTTTGGGTTATTTTATTAATTGTGAAAATGAAGATTAATTGGCTGTATGACATCAATTTAACTGGGGTTAGTGATGGTTAGATTTCCACATGCTTGTTTTGAGCTCATTAAAGGTACTGCACCTGATCCCCCCGATCAGCCCAGGCCACTGAATATGGAATCAATGGCCAAGCAGGGTTTAATCATGCTGTTGTCCTGTTTTCCACCTGACAAAATGGATGCAGCAGGGTAACCCTCTGCTTCATAACATACAGGACATGCACCATGTCCCCCACTTCTCTAGCAAGACCGATGATGACATGTTTAGATGCCCTTAATTCTTAATGCAGCACCCCACAAAAGTATGACCTCGTTAGAGTGCCATTCCAGTTCAGGCTGGCTCCTGACCTGTCTGATGGCCACAGGGATTCACAGCAAGAGCAGAGGATAAAGGTGGGGCATGGGGAAGAGAAAGCAGGGTGGGTTTACTTTCCCCACTGGTAGCTGGTGTCATTCTGGACCAGCCAAGGATACCAGAGAACAGGTCCAGCAGCAGCTCCTCCTGCCACAGTGCTGGTGTTACTCAGCACCACAGTCTTCCCAAAATTATGAGCTGTGCTCAACGTGGATAAAACAACCAGGCAAATAAAACCCCAACCCCTCAATCAATGACTCTGCAGTGACTAAAGCTGTCGCTGCAGGGAGCATGTATCCCCAAAGCAGAGTCCTCAGCAGGGCAGCCCAAATGCCCTTCTGCAGCCTGGCATCCACAAGCTGAGAGGAGACAGCCTCAAGTTGTGCCAGGGGAAGGTTTAGTTTGGATATCATGGAAAATTTCTTCACCAAAAGGGCTGTCTGGCCCTGGCACCATTCTGTGAGGGGACAGGCACACTGAGCATAAACAAGTTCTCCTTGTGACAGAAGATAAGCTGGGTACAATTAAAAATGCAGAAATTGAGCAAATGAGGTACAAATTCTGAACAGCATAAGATAAGTAATTGCTCTTTCTTTAATAAGAATTTAAGAACTCAAAAAAGGCTGAAATGTGTTTTTAGCAGCATTGAAAATGTAAAATCTGAGAAAGCACAGAGAAAGTACCAGAGCCAGAGGTGTGGCAGGCAGAGAGGAGCCTAAGCACAGGGAAGGAGCTGGAAGCATCTGACCGTGTCTCCCACGGGCAGTGGCTGCCTGGGATGGCTTACGTAAGGTGGATGAGGCAGCGTCGTGTGCCACCTCGTGTTGTCTCTGGGATCCACATTTTGGAGAAGTGATGTTTTTGTCCTCAGGTCCCCTGCTGCAGCAGGAGGAAGGGCTCTTATTCTCTTTCTGTTCTCACAGAGCCAAATTTAGAATCAGTCATTGTGACAGAGCAGCTACCAGACGTGCACAGGGTGAATGGAATAACCGAGATGTCCTAGCACTGTCACCTCGCCTTGCTCCATGGCCTGATTTTATGGCAGGAGAGCAGGAATGGCCTCTGAGGAAGTGCTGCAGCATCCACACCATGGCCTGTGGCCCCAAATGCCTACGGTCACCTCCCCTTGCTGTGCAATTTGGGTGACCCACAGCAGAACTCCCAGTGCTGTCCAAACTGAGGCAACAAACACAAGGGCCTTGTGACAGGAGGTTGTAGCCAGGTAGGGGCCAGTTTCCTCTACCAGGTAACAAGCACTAAAAAGGAACATGCAAAAGAGGCCTCAAATTGCACCGGGGGAGGTTTAGGTTAGACGTTTGGGAAAATTTCTTCACAAAAAGGGTGACTAGGCGTTGGAACAGGCTGCCCAGGGCAGTGGTGGAATCACTGTCCATGGAAATGTTCAAAAAACACGTGGATGTGGAATTTGGGGACATGGTTTAGTAGTGGTCTTGGCAGTGCTGGGTTAACACAGTTGGACTTCATGATCTTAGAGGGCTTTTCCAACCCTAATGATTCTGTGATCTGCCAAGGGTCACCAAGCCAAACCACATCAACGCACATGCTGCGTGCAACAGAGTGAGTGGCAGCAGGTGCTCACTCAGACATCCACTGAAGTAGCATATTAAACATTATAATCCCAAAATTATGGGCATCTGACAAGCATGGATGCAAGGATCTTCCCAAACCCTCACTGCTTTTAATATTTTAGCAACTCCTCTTTTGTCAGGCACCATGGCTGTGGTATTTCTGAGGCCATGTTAAGCTAATTCTGCAGCCTGACAGTGCCATCAGCTCCCCAGCAGCTAGGCAATGTTGTCACACTGGATGGCATGATCCAGTCTAATACCCACTGCTGGAATCAGGAGGTCTGGTCACCACTTTGCCAGTACCATACTGCTGCTGCTGCCGCCTTTAAGATCTGGTGTTTGACAGATGCTTCTCAGAGCCAGCCCAGTGCAGATTAACCCAGAGGTAGATATGGCATAAGATAGTTTTCATAGAGTTACAGAATCCCAGACTGGTTTGGGCTGGAAGGTACCTTAAAGTTTATCTCATTGCAAACCCTGCCACGGGCAGGGACACCTTCCACTAGACCATGTTGCTCCAAGCCCTGTCAAGCCTGGTTTTCTCCTGGATTGGTGAGCTGAAGTGACACATGTGGAGGTCCAGCAAATTCTAAAACTGATGGAAGGGTGAGAGGTGACGAAGCAGGAAGATCTTGTGCTGTGAGTTTGAAATAGCTCTGCCAACTCTTAATTCTTTTAAGTATCTTCCCATTACTGAAGCAGTACAAACAAAAGTATGGAAAACCATCTGACAGCACAGCCCACACAGCCCAGGCCCTTGGAGCAGGGACATCAAGAGAAATGCTGAAGGCATGAGGAGACTAACTGGTCCCTGAGGAATGAGGTGAACACTCTGGAAACAGCACTGTTTTGTGCCCATTGGGGTCTTTCAATGCTCTCAAAGGAAAACACACTGAACAAGGTTATAGAACTCGAAACTTGGGCTGAAAAATGCTTGTCAAAATGGCTGTGCATGAATATTTCATAATCATCGACTCCAACTCCCAAATAAAGCTACTGTAAATAATCCTTTTTCAATACATTCTGAGGCTGACTTTTCTGGCTCGCACATTGCAATAAAGGCCTTGTGATGGGAATTCATGGAATATGGATTCCTGTTCACTATGCAGATGTACTGGCTTTGTGGGGCTAAATTTGGCAAACACTGTTCCAAGCAGCAAGCACACAGTCAGGGCACAGAACAAACACAGGGGAGAGGAACCACTCACTTTTTCAAACTAGAAATGCACCCAGGAGTTTAGAAGTGCTCAATGGAACAGAAGACAGCAGTGTTGTTGCTATTACGTTCTGCCTATCACAAAACACACAATACACAGGAATACAACAGCCAGAAGGAGAGGAACCAGTTTGTGTACTGAGCCACTGAGAGCTGGAAAATATCCCCTTTCAGCAATTCATCTACAATCCCTTCAGCATGTGCTGGCTCCAGGTGTGCTGCTCAGCCTCACCTCCCCTGCCCTCCCCTGATCACATGCCTGTAAGAACCAGAGCCTTTCACAGGGATCCCCAAGTGCATGCTTTATTTCAGGTGATGCCACTTAAAAGTGACATTTTATCCAAAGAATCCCTAAACGTCACACACTAGACCCTTCAACCTGGCCACATGTCACAACTGGGGCTGCCCAACATTCACGTGACACCCAAACAGTTAGAAAAGACAGCTCAGTGACATACAGTTCGTAGTTTTGGTCTTCAGTCTCTTGCTGCACTGACAGCTCCTCCAGAGTTGCATCAATATCCAGCTGATTTGTTTCCAGCTGCCGCAGCAACGTCTCCCTCTGAGGAAAGGAAAACAAGCCAGGTCTGAGCAGGGAAGGCTCATTGTAACATATCTCTGAGCAGTGAGATCCTGTGTCACCACTCTACCACAGCAACGTGTTGAACAGGAGCACTGGCCCTGCTTACAGTGTCAACTGAAGTACAGAACACAGAGGAAGCAGAAGCAAAAGTAGATAATCCAGAAAGTTTATGTATAAGAATTGCCTTGTTCTGTGAGCTGTTCTCAGCCATAAATCAATAATGTGTGATTTCAGACACTGCATCACTAGTTACACTTGGATAAAAGATTCAGCTCCTGTGGAGATCAGTTGTGCAACCCATTCACTTGGGTCTTTAATTTTCCCTGTGCTAAAACAGCCCCTCTGTGAGCAGGACTCAGCTGATGCAAAACCTCCCAGTAATTTTCTTTTTGCTGTCATGGTAGATGAGTGAGCATAACTGTCAACCAAGCGACACTTCTGAAGTCCCTGCCCCTCTGCCTCCTGTTGCTGCCCCACAGATGGGGGACAGACATCCCAGTCCATTTCAAATGGAAAGTAAAGTGAGTCGGCTTCACTAATGTAACCCAGGGCAGCCCCATTCAGTCCTTCACTTCCCACATTTCCAACAGAACCCAAGCAAAAATCTCAGCTGAGGGGAAGTGCTGGCTTAACAGACTCCCTCCTCCTGAGAGCCCGGATGTCAGTGAGGAGAGATCAATAACCACAGGCATTAGGCTGAGCCAGCTCCAAGGGCTCTGCCACAGCCCTGAGCACAGGGCTGACACAGCATCCGTTCCTTCAGAAACATCATTCCGGATCCCCTGGACAACACTAGAGCTGTATGTGATACAAATCCTGCCCCAGAGCCCCGTCCCCTCTGCTCAGGCACAGCTGGCTGGCACACAGCTGGGCACTGGCACCCTGCTTGCCTCCTGAGGGGGCTCCGAGCATGGGGCATGCTGACCAGCTCACACCCTGAATTCTGGAGTCAAAAGCCACAATGTTCAGTGTCTGAAAGTATCAGTCCTCCCTCTCCCACTGCCTAGGCACTGTGTGGTCCAGGAGCAGGGACAGCTCGTGCTGAGCTCGGCCGGTGACTCACGGCACTGCACTGTCCCCGTCACAGCAGGTCCGTGGTGCCAGGGGTGCAGCCAAGGCAGGAGGAGATGGAAGAGAAACCACACGCTTCCTCCGCATTGCCAAGGTTTTTGCTTTTATAACTGCCTTATCCTCCAAGAACATTTAAGGTTTCCACTCTGACAAATATTTTTGAAGGTTGGCATCAGTAACCATGGTGAATTTTTAATTCCCTGTTTGACAACACATAAACTCACTGCAGGAAGATCCCACCAGACTAAAAGGCCAAAAGGAAATCTACTACATAACTCCCGGAATAAAATCCCTCTGTGAAGACAAACATTTGCATGAAGCAATGGTGTTCAGTCCCTGTGTGCACATGCTGCTGGCATTATGGTTTCACAGACATGACAACTTTGAAGACATCAAGACACTGTACAGATTTTAAGAGCAAACAACTCATCTGGCTCATTCAAACCACACCACGCTGCTGTGACCCAGGGCACAGATAGGGCACAGCCAAAGCCCTTCATGGAGCGGGCCAATTTATATCAAATTCTATCATGACTGATATCAGCAGACAAGGTTCAAGTAATTTTTATTTTGTATTATAAGACCAGGTAATTCATCACAGGTGATAACCCTTAAACACACTGAAATTTACTGGAAGGCACAGCCTTTCTTGAAATTTAAGAGCTTCTGTGATCATTTAATCTAATTTACTGCTTCATGTTTACCTTTGCCATTGTGTTAAGAGCTTGGAGCAATTCCTGTTTTCTTTGCTAGGTTATTTTTATTCATCAAATTCAAAAGCTCTCTTCAGACGGAAACTTGACTTCAATTAACATGTATGCAAAGAATTATGAAATCATTACTTAATGTCAATTCCCTTTATCATGGTTTACAGACAAGAAAGATTCAGAAAAATATGCTATACATATTTAAATGTGCTACACTAATCAGAAGTACTAATAAAGATTTTATTATTCAAATTCTAGATTTTACAACTCAAGATTCAAGAAAATCAAGATTTCAGAAGTAGTAGATGTCATCTCCTACGTTATTCAGGCAGTACGAGCAAAAATGAGACAAAAAAGGGCAAGTCTGCTGCTTCTTTGTCCCCAGTTTCCTAAGATGGGTGAAACAAATGCTGAGCAAATTAGCTGAGCAAACAGAGACAGAAGGGCTACTGCTCTCCAGGGCTTACCTTAGGCTCTTTGATAATGACTTTTATTAAACAAGTGGTTTGCCTTGCCTCACACTTTGGGATTGAGACACACATCAGGGTTTTATTTATTTCAATTTTCACAGATCACAGTAAATCAAGAATATAGATTTAATTAAGAGCAAGTTTTAACTAATTTTGTAAAAATTCGTCACTATTAGCAGACCTCCAAATATGTCAAAAAATGAATCCTATTTTACCATGCTGGTATTAAAATATTAAAGAAACAGCTTATTTTAGCAATAACCCAAAAGAAGGGAATAAATCATATGCTACAGACCAATGCTTTGGCTGAAAGCCACATTCAAGGGCTTCCTGGGAAAAGGCAATTTCAGCTATCTGCAGAATCCTGTCCCCTTCCAGTGCAGCATCCAGAGGCCTGGGTGACCTGATCCCATTTGTGGGCCACCAGCAATACCTACAGCTAAACTGCATCCTCAGGTTTGCCAACCCTGCCCCTGGAAAGGAACTGATAAATAATTGAAGAGCCCAGGCTGCCAGAGGGAACGTGCTCTGTGCTGGGGGTATGGATTTCAGCCCTGCTTTCTCCGTGAAAGATGCATGACTGTAAGCTGAGCACAGGAATGTGCCACTGACACCAACCCTAAGGGACAGCCTGGGTCCTCAGATACAGCTGGACAACTCTGCCCCTGGAGAGCTGCAGGGGATGTGCTGAGGGACACAGAAACCCTCAGGGCTGAGTAAATCCTATGTGCATTTTACACCTGGCAGCATCCCTCTGCCTTTACCCTGCTCCAAAGTACTTGGGAAAAGACTCCCTTCTGGAGCCTGGTACTGGCAAGAATCTCTGAAGGCACAAGCAGAACCTTTAGGAATTAAATCTAACTGCGATGTTCCTACAAATTCAGCATCATACTGCACTGGATGCTAATCAGGCCCAGGCCTGGTCCCTGTGCACTCCAAGGCAAGATTCTCAATGAGTCTCCAGGAGCAGCAAAGTGCTCCGAGCCAGCTACTGTGGAGCAGCAGAAGGCACTGCCCATAAACCTGTGGCACAAATGCAAGGGGCACTGGAAAATCCAATACAGCCCAACTCGGCTGAAGTTTGACATCGAGTAAAGCCCCAGTGCCTGGGGGGAAGCAACTAAAAGCCTCTGAATGTGCAGAGTCACCTCCCTTGGCACAGAAGGCAAGGCCGGGGACCTCCTGCACACTGCAGGGAAATGGAACAAGGTATTTCCACGGGGATCCTGTGCTGGGATTTTTATCAGAATGAACACCAAAACACCTGCCTGCAATCCCTGTATGAGCACAGAACTGCAGGAATTAGTTTGGACATTGCTGTTTTAAAGGCACAGCCAGGCAGCTCTCCTGGAATGACAGGCACAGGACAACCTCCTCAGGTCCCACCTTCTGTGCTGAGGTGCAAAGAACAGAGCACACATATTTAAAAGCATGGTTTACATGTGCCCATCCAAAACTCCCCTTGCACATTTTGGGAACTAAATTCTAAGGAGAAGTCTTCCCAGGCTTGTTTCTGCAGTATTGAATTATTTAATTACATGAAAGCCACAGGATGTGGGAGCCTAATTACGTGGCACTTGCACCTTCTGGGCTACCTCCACTGGCACCCTGAGCTCACTGAGCAGGAGAACAAATGTGAGCTGCTCACCCCATTCCCTTACCTCTCCTAAGCAACCACCACTGGAATCTCCAAACAACTAAAGGTTATATAAGATTTATTTTTTCTTTACCCTAAAGACCAAGATTTGTTCAAAAAGTTATCTGGTTTTGGTAACCTTATCAAAGTGTCCTAATTGCTTTCAGTCTCAGATTAATAGATCATGTTTACTTGTACACAGCACATTTAGATGAAAGGTCCCCTAAGACTCACACCCTGAAGCTGCTTCCAAGCAAACTCAATACTACAAACGCTTCAGAATTTCTTGCTCATTACTTTGGCCAGGGAAAATCCTGGTATACACAGACTGTCAACAGTATCACCATGAGCAGCTTCCAGAAACAACTCTGGCAGGAAGGTTTTGTCTCTTATCAACATCAGAGGAAAAAAAGGACAGATCCACAAAACTAACAAAAGTAACCTGGGAATTAGTTCTGCGTGATTTCCACCAGACACCCCTTTACCAGTGGAGCTGAGGTTATAAACCCAAACATTTCACCAGCACCATGCTGGCAGATTTCAATCTTCTCCTCTGAGCAGCAGGTTGGATTTATAGCTCAGGTTTCTACAACTGCCCCCTAAACAAATTATTGTTTGACTTGTTTTACTGGGATTTAATACATCCAGTTCTCTTATTCTAGTTCTTTCTGCTCTGCAGCCTGAGGACATGGTAACATCTACTAACATATTCCAGCTCCTTCTGAACTAGCATTCCAGTGGGGATTATTTGTATAGAAATACACACGGACACTTCAATTACTGGTGAAAGATAATCAACTGTCTATTTTTTTCCCATCCAACAGAAGACAATGACACAACATCATATGTGCCCTTAGAAAGCATAAACTATTGATCCCAAAGGATCCCAGCAGGATCACCCCAAAAGTGTCTCTTCTAAAGGTCTGCAGCTGAGAATCCCATCCTTCTCTGCCCATCTGGCCTTTGCCTTTCTCTTCAGCCCTCCCAAGAATCCTCAATTACGAAGAAAATATGAGATTAGATCCGTGTGCACAGGATCCAAGCAGATCTCTTACCGTTAGGGCAAATATTTTCAGCAAACAGAGGTTCCTGAACTGTTCAGTTCATGACCAAATCTCAGCTTGTCTGAGTTTTAACTGAAGAGAATTGAAATCCAAAGTTTAATAAACGTGTCTGTGCAACATTTTTGACTTGGTAACTGCACCACTGGATGCCATTTTCATGTCAGTGTTACTCATTCCCTTGGAGCCTTTCTCCAGAAGTCAGTATTGGGAACTCAGCAGAGAAATCCTCTCGCAACCACAGACATGTCACAGGCACCAATGTTCTAACACAATATTGCTATACCAACCCTAATAAAAACAAAAATCTACTCAGGATCCTTTAACACCAAAAGAAACCCCAAATACCAAATTTTTGCGATAGAGACAGAGCAAATACAATTTGTCCCACCCACCCAGCACACCAGGGCAATATCCCTTTCTTACCTGCAGCTGCAAGAAGGGGATGTTGAAGAATTTGTGCAGGTACTTGAGGCCAAAGCTGTTCTTCATGGAAGACTCAGCATAGCGGAAATAGGAGGAGCCAGGAGGCCTGTCCCAAGCAGAGAGAAGAACACTGTACTCAGGACAGACTGCACACACAGGGGCACTGGCTGAATTACACACCACAAGCAGCCCCACAGGCCATCCCCCCACCCCCAAATGTAGGCCAGTGGATCATTCTGCCTGGGACTCTTATTTTGTGCACAGCCAAAATTCATGCTTTGATCCCCTGAAGGGTGGTAGAAAGTGGCTGTTGGTGTGTCACAGTGTCAATGTGCCTCCTAGGCTAAGAAATACTCAGTCAGGACACCGGGATGTTGGTTTCCTATACTGGGGATTTACAGCTATACAAGTTTCTCATTTCTCAGTGACGGTTTTGGTTTAAAACTCCAAACAGAGTGACAAAAATCACATATAGAGATGAATCTGTAAAGAAATGATTACATCATGGACAAAGTCTTAAAAAGGACACCATTTCTGTGTGACTGACACAGGCATAAGCAAGTAAGAGATGAGGAAAATGAAAAAATTACCTTAAAGACATGAAATGACATAAAAAGGTACAATCTACTGAATTTTGACCAACAAATAGTATTTTATACTACATAACAGAGCACTTCAGACCTCTGCATAAGGGAAATTCTTGTCTGGCTGGTGACGGAGGTGTATGACTTGGCTGTGCCCAGTAAATGCTGTGTGGGGAAGCTCAGAGGCAGAGCAAGGAGACAGCTGCACTGGCTGGCTCTCTTGTAGCTGAATTACTTAGAGCAGAGAATGGTTGTGCCGCAAGAAGAGGATTCTTTCACATGAGGACTATTCAGAAAAAATATGACTTCTTGGGAACAGCACTTCTGAAAGGCACTTGCTGCCAGGCCCTCCCTGCTTTCAAGGAACACAGCAAACAACCTGCCCAGAGCAGGCTCCCGGATCAGAGCCCATCGTGTCAGCAGATGCTGCTGTGAGACACTGGGAGCCCAAAGCCAGGCCCTGGGGCAGAGGGTGCATGTGACATGGATGTGAAACATGGTTATCTATGGGTGATGTCAGATAGCAGTCAAGCCCTGCTGCCCTGCCAGGTGGCACAGCTCACCTGTTCAGGTTGTCAATGAGGTCCCGCACGTCACCGGGCAGGATGACCCGGTGCTCCCCCATGTCCCGGTAATTCCCAAGCACACACACTGGAACGTGGGTCGGTACTTTAGGAAGCTCCCTCAGAATATAGTTAAATGTCCTTCATCAGAGAAGAGAGAGAGAGAAAGGCAGATGAGTGGGAACATCCTTCTTTGAGCAGCTTCATGCACAAATCGTAGGGAAAAAAACCCCAAAGAATGTTTTTTCCAAAATTCTTCCAACTCTGTGGATTCTTTGTCCCCTCAGAGAAATACATTAAGGCTCAATATGTTTGGATCATTCTTTATCCCAAAACAACTTGATAAGTTCAATAATCCGCTTCCACCAGCAACCTCACATCTCCTACAGCAATGTTTCCCTCAGTCCTGCAAAACTGTGTGGGGTCAGTAGAAGAAAAGTTTTCCCTCCTTTCAACTTCCCCCAGACTCTCTGACCAACACCAAACCTGTACAACATTAGCTTAAATATAAAGCAGGAGCTCTTACCCCCTCCTCTTCCCACTCTGGTTTCCGTATTTGCCTCACCCTCCTCAGCAGATGTGCAAAATGAACAGTTCATTATTTCTGTACATTAATGCAGCCCAGGGCCTCTAAATAATCCATACTAATACCAGTCTTCCTGGGAATTCCTCAGTAGCATTCCCCTTTCCCTTGTGTTCTGGGGAGCAGGGATTTGTAACATGCACTTTGCACCTGTGATAGCGCTAATTATCAAGCCTCAGCCAGCAGTGTATCAGCAACTGCAGCACACAACCTACTGGGACACTGCTTGTTTGGAACAAGCCCAGGAGAGGGGTTTATTAAAACCCATGTCACAAGACAAAGCTTTTATTTTAAGGGATACAAGCTTGCTTCAACTCATTAGGCTGGTTATCAGCTCTCAAATCCAACTGGGAATCTGGAAATCTAGAAGTAATTTGTTTTGCCTAAATAAGGGAGAATCATGAGATATCACTGAAGGTCTCTTACCACTGCTTGGTGATGTCAAACATCATCACTACACCATTGCAGTTCTTATAGACATCCAGGAACTCTGCATCCAGAGCCATTTCTGACTCTGCCTGAGGAAATAAAGGCAAAGAAGCAGCAAATAACTTGATTCAATGTTAGGCTTGTACAGAACGCAACAGATACAGTGCTGAATAGGCAAACTTCTAAAGGGGCAACCACTGTAAGGAGTATCTGTGGATGTCACGCCATCATTATTGAAGTAAGACACGTGGTGGTTCCCAGCTTCCACTTCCCACAGGAGCAGCACATGAAGCACCTGACAGTGTCTGACAGCACATGCTAAAACCCACCCCTGCCCTTTTCCCCTGAGCTCTCAAATCCTGCGTTGGCAAGAAAACTCCATATAAGCTACAGGGTGGAGGACAGAGGGCACAACTCCCATTCCATCTCTTTGCTGATCCAAATATTGACTGTACTCCTTAACCTTCTGGTGTCCAAAGCCAGGAGGCAGTTTCTCTCATGGAGGACTGACAGAATTTATTAGCACCTGATTGTCTTCTCATCATTTGGACTCTGCATGCCTCAAAGTCCAGACAGTACTGGACAGTACAGGTCCCAACTGAGTCTCCATAGCTCCTGCTGCAATTTGGCGCCTCCGGAACAATTCTCACTCATTTCCCAGGAGTGGAAAACGCACCATGTTTGCAAAGGAAGAAGCAGCTGCGCTATTTGTTCTCATAAAGGCTTTTTCCACAGGAGAATATTTTAAGGAAAATTGTCCTCATCTGACCACACAGCCTGAGCAGCACTGGCACCAGTGAAAGGTTAACGGCCCAGCTCTGAGGTACAGCCAGGGCAAGGCATTGAGCGACTTCTTGAGGCCCCACAGGAAGGCCCTGACAAAAGGACTTCCTGCCACTGCCCACAGGCAGAGAAGTACAAAGCTGCTGAGCAAACACCTCAGCAGTGCAGTTATTTCCAAAAGACAGAATGGAAACCAGCAGGGAAGTTGTGGTGAGGGCAGGAGAAGGGCTGAAATGCACAGACCAAAGAGTGCAGAGCATCAGGGGTCCCACTGCCCCTCACCTACCTGCTAGGCCAGTCTTAGAGCAGAAACAAATACAGAACTTGCTCTCCATGGACCAAAAGTGGATGAAAGGCCTCCCCCTGAGAGGCAAACCTCTGCATCCCAGGTGACTCACCTCCTGAGGGTCATTCTCCAGTTTCAAACCATCTCCTCGTTTTTTGCATTTTCCTTAAAAAGAATTGTACAAAAAAAATTAAAGCATTACACTGGGCAGAGAACTGCAGGATGGGTCTGGGCAGGACCACAGCAGTTTGAACATAACCTTAAAGCAGATCCTACTTCTACTGTAAGCCTGGGGGATGAGAAGGGGTAGGACAGGCATGCCTTGTTGAGGAATCCAAGCTCCCCATGTCAAGAATCCCAGCTAGTCTATTCGAAGATGCAGTAAGGATATCTGGGGTAGCTTAAACCATGCTCTTCACAGCATAAAGCCCCAATGACTGAGTAACACAGGGTTGGTGCACTCCTGGCCACAAAGGGAAGCTGCTTTGTTGCAGTTTTTGTTGTATTAGTGTTGAAGAAGCAAAAGCTCATGGGGCTGCTCTGACTGATGGCACAACTGCATGTGCAGCCTTCCTGAGAGATGCTGTGATACTGCTGTGCTGTCACTGACCTGAAGCAAGAGGTCAGGTCATAAATGTGACCTCAGAGCCCATCAGGTGCTTTGGGCTGCCTCATGACTAAGGAAAAAAGGGGTGGCAGGTGACTATGAGAATTTAACAGCCAAAAGACAGACAGAACTTACAGAAGGGGAAATCCAAGTGAAAGCAAATAAACTGTGGGAACGGGGCTGTGGAGACAGAGAGGGCCTACATGTGCTCCAAAGGCCAGAGCCGGAGGGTTGGGTCTGGGCATCACTAGTGTAGGTGCAGAAAGGAAATCCTCCAAAGGTATCACCCAAAGCACACAGAAATAAGCCAGAAGACAGGTAAAACTCTGATTAAGCTCCCAGAAAAGTGCAAGAGGCAACAAGCTACACACTTGGAGAAGACACTAGAAAACCACTCTAGAGTCTTGCCTCGCAGTCCCACAGCCATGGGTCCACCTGGAGCAATTTACAGGTTTCTCTCCAACTCATCTGCTTCCTCTAAGGCTAAAGTCCAGCCCTCATAGTTAAAGGGCAGCCCCCTGAGACTTCTCCCTTTCCTTACAGCTTAGGGAAGCACTTGATAAGTTCACAAAACGACATTTTAAAGTACCACCGGCATTTGACTCAGCACTCCCAGAAAAGGAGTCAGTGTTTTTAAACCTCAGCTCCCTGAAAACTTTGTGTTACATCAGTTACACTCTAATCATGTTTCCATATCTTACAGCCTGGAGTCATAGTAGACAGGTGTATCTGCACCTACGACCACCAGAGTGGCCATCAGCTGACATGATTTTCTGGTGTAGACACCCGGCTCTAAGGATAGCCAGGAGTCTCAACATCTTCTGTCAAGAAGGTTTACTGTGGACATACAATGAAAAAATCTGTCCTCTTGTTTAAACTCTGTGTTCAGAGTCTCCAGAGTTTTATCAATGATAAGCACTGCACAATGAAGAACCCTGCAACATCTGGAGTGATATTCTACAGATACCAAGTATCTCCCAGATGTTACTGACAGCAGTTGAGAGCTGCACTTCTGAATTAACTTTGTTCTGTATTTTCTTAGTCTAAATAAAGACAAGCTAACTAAATTATACTGGCACAGACCTGGGATTCCTTCTCATGATTTCTAGAAATTCACTGTGTTGCTGACAACAGAAGGTGTTGGCAGCTCGGATGCACCTGCAAAAACCCTCCCAGCGACTCTGTAAAAGACTCTGCAACACTGAGGACCAAAATAGCTTCCACCAACTCTTCAACTCTGCTGAATCACATTGAGTGAAGACTTGTGGAATTCAGGGTTCTGCCAGATGCTGCATGTGAAACAAAGTATTTGTTCTTCCTGCACCCAGCTCAAGGATAAATAGTTAGAAAATACAGTTATTTAAGGAAAGTTTTAATGCTGCAGGTTACAGCAGGATATTCTGGTGGGTGCTTCTGCGCATCACTGCAAAATGTTGCACCACTCATGACATCTTACTGCTTGCATCTGAAAGCAGTAGAAATATTAATCCTGATCCTTCCTCATTTGGGCATTGTGTTTCCCCGAGGGATCCAAGTATGGGCTCTGATTTCTCCCGGTGCAGCTGAAGGTGTGGATTGTCTAGGCCATGCATGCCTTTTCCCACTTCATTTCAAGTCAGTGGCATTTGTGTGGCTTCTCTAAATATCAAAGCATTGCTATTTCTGCAGTCACTGCTAAATGATGCTTTGCGTGACCTAAATTTCTAAGTCAAGAGAAGCTCAAGCAACCACAAATACTATCCATCATTCCTCCCATCCTGACCAATCAAGGTGTCTGCCTAACCCAGGCACACTTACACTCAACGCTTTGAGATGGAATATGTGACCTGCACGCCTCTCCCTGCTCATGGTTTTCTGTGTGGATCCAGAGAAATGAGTAATCTTCTCGCACAAGATGTGCTGCAAAGGAGGTCACCTCAAAGGAGTCACAGAGCTGAAAAGCGCATGTGTGTACAGATTCATGCACAGGATCTATTTTTGGAACCAAAACTGCGGGATGAGCCAGATAGAGGCAAAATGTATGCAGTGAAAAGATGCAATTCAGCCTGTAAAGGCAAGTGCATGGTGAGAGTTGTGTGTTTGAGGTTGCACTGATAGGTAATGTAGGAGCCTCAATCAGAAAACAAGGCTCTTTGTGCTGTGATGGCTCAGGTCCTCTCCCTGAAATGATGGCTGCTCCTTATTCACAAGCATAGGAGCAACACTGACACCAAACACCTGTGGCAGCAGAGCTCCAAAATCTACCGAACAGTTCTTACTGGACACCAGAAGACTCGGGTTGTGATCAGCACCCGAGTCTCTGCATCTCTGTGTACCATCAGTTTTGGTGCAGGATAGCAAGGATTCAGTATAGCCTGCCAACAAATGCTGTCCACAGTGCAAGGGAGCTGCTTCCCTTCACCAGTCAAAAATACACATCTGGAATATTTGCATCCCCTGTGTTATCTAACTTGGGCTGTCTGAAAATAACAAAAATATGAATTATGTTCTTTCCTTCTTCTTGCAGCACACCTCTGAGAGGGAGAGGGGTGAAAGGGCAGCAAGAAGGAAAGGAATCTCCAATACAAGGGAAACAGTTCATGCTATTTTGTGGGCAATAGAAAAAACTATGATCTGATCCCTTCAGGTGCGTATGGGAAAAGATGTGGGAACCAAATTGGCAGAAATTACAAGACAGGAATTCACAACTGTTCCTGAATCACCTGCATTCAAGCAGCTTCTCCGCATTCAGGATCCGTTACAGCTTATGACCTGCAGTAGTTACACAACTTGCTGCAAAGTCAGAAAGATGAGTCAGTAGTGTGACTTTTGCTGAGAGAGATCTTTCCTGTGTTCCATCCGTTCCAAAGGCAGCAAAGGAGATGATATTTACTACAAATGCTGCACAAAATTCAATACAATCCATAGCTGGGGGCAAGCTCAACTTGGTAAGATTTAACAAATAGCATCCTTCCAGACATGAGCCCAGCTCCCTGAGCAGGCCCACAGAGAATGCAGTAGGGACTCCAGTGAGTCTGAACATCTTAAAAAAGAATCCCAAAGAGTCAAGAACAAGCAAAGAGGAGCAGCACAGTCTGGCAGCTGCCATTCCCCTCTGCTTCACCACACTAACCACCACTAACTTCACCACACTAACTTCACCACACTAACTTTTAAGTTTTCACAACAAACCTCCCCACACTTCTCAATTAACTCTGGATGCTAAATAAACAACACCAAGCTAAGTCACCGTCCAGGCAGGGCCAGCAGAGCTGCCTCCTGCATCCTAAAAGATTCTGGAGGTAAAACCCACCCTGCTGAACCAGCAAGGACAGGGAACACACTACTGGGGAGCACCAGGAGAAGCATCATAGAGGAAAATCACTGTTAACTTCAGAAATATACATTAAGTTTTCAGGGTGCAATTCCCTGAAATTTGGGGTGCAATTCCCTTCTGCTATTCCCCCCAGCCCCCTGTGACAAGCAGAATGGCAGCACTGCACAGCAAAGAAAAGCTCAAAGCTGCTTTACTCAACTGAAGTTGAAAACTGCAGTTCATGGATACACCTGGTCAAGCCATAATAACCCATTTCAGGGCTTCCAACGCAGCTTCAAACATCTTCATTTAAATAGAAGTCTCCTAATTTCCTCCAACAAGGAAATGGGGAAACACTGGTGAAAGAATTTAGCCCGGAAAACAACGTTATGTTGAAATGCATGTTCAGAACATGCATTTTTTGACAGTTTCAAATCCAGCCTGATAAATGCAGCATTCTGCCCAAGTCTAAATATGCACATTAGCCAGGATTTGGTAGGCAAGGAAACAAAAGGAGGATTTGGTCTTGTCAGCACTACGCTACAGCAGCACTGGATACTTTACTACTGGAAGTCTGCAGTGTAGTGTGGCTCTCACCCAAAGCATCACGCAGGAGGATTTTTTGTCCTAAGCATGCAGAAGGAAAATAAAAATGTCATGAGATAACATTAATATGAAAGTTAGATATGAGCAGGCCCTTAATGGTTAATATGAACATTTTCCTAAAGTTGCACTTATCAGGAATCCACCATGCTATGGTAATAGGAAAGGATTTGATTTTGTTAACATCTTTTTACACTGCACTCACTGAGCACAACTGATTGCAAAAAATACATATCTGTGGTCCATAAGCAGGGATCTTAACAGAATGAGTTCTATTTTAAAAGGCTACAAAGTGGAGGGAAGAGAGAGAGTCCCTTGAGATTTCTAACACAGGCTTCACTGTCAGAAATAAAAGCAGGAGCAGAAGAGCTGTTATCAACATCTGCATGTATCACATCCCGTCTGCTTTGCCAGAAAAATTACAAGTCTCTAGTTGAGAAGATGACTCTGCTCAGAGAAGCTATTCACAGAAATAAATGCTGGAACCACATTATTCCCAAATTAACTATCTATCTATTCATACCAAAGCTGCAAGGCAGCGGGAACACAGATGTTTTGCTCAGATTCCAGCTTCTCACTTGTCATCCCATGATCCAAAAGCCAAACTGTAATCAGACTGACTTCAGCAGTAACTCTGGCCAAAGCAAGGTTTTGTCTATACTGTGAAAACTGGGGCTTAAACCAATAAAAAGATAAAGTACACAGGATTTTCATTTAAAGTTCCTGGCTCAAGTTTACCCTGAAGGCTCCATTATGCATCTGAACTAGAGCCACCACCTCTAATTACTTTTTTGGTTTTACTATTTTGAATACAATTCAGCTAATTTCTCCCTTTCCCACTCCCTATTGTATTTATTGTCTCAGTTTTAGGTGTACTCAGTGTAAGCTGCACAGGTGGTGGGGCAGAGGTGGTGCCCCTCGGATGCCGTTCGGACAACAGTATGGATTCCAGTCAAGGCTGCAGGAAAGGCAGCACCAGACAAACCATCAAAGTTTAAGTTTTGACGACTGTGGTCAACAGATTTGACAGAGAGAGACACCAAACAAGGAGCATAACCCACAGAGCAACAGCTGCTCACCTGTACAGCTGCTTTCCTGACCATAATCACACTAAACCAGGAGCCTGACTGATACCAAATGATACCAAATGCCTCTGAAAAGCCAAACAAGATCTGCATTTGGGGCTACAGAATGGGCTGGTGAGATTTACATCTGAACCCCAACCCCTCCCAGGAAGAGATCATACTGCCTATCCCAGTTTGCATTGCATCCAGTCTGCATCTTCACAGATGTTTTGGGGTTTGGCTTTACTTTTTATAAAATAGAAGTTTACACTCTGACAAAAATTGAAAACTAATGAAAAATGTATTTATACATCATAATGCTTTCCTTGGTTAGGTGTTTAGAAAAGCTTTTGAGAATGCACATATTGCATTTTCTGTCCTAAGTAAATTTAAGTAATTGGCTTCTCTTTCATCCTTTCCCCCTGCAAGCACTACCCACTGCAGATACTGTTTTATCCACTTAACAATAGCATGCCTTCACAAAACAGCTCAACAAGAACTTTCAGAACCAGAGAAAAGAACTTGGAACCTGTCTAAACATACAGCAAACTATAAAGGGAAGAAAGTAAAGTTTATTCTAAAGCTCAGAGAATCTGAATACACTGAGCACCAGGCTACTTCATCTATCATGGACACATGGAACAACCGCTTCTGAACTGCTTCTGGGTTTGATCAGTAGATTTCAGATCAGTTCAGATTCTAGATAATGGGCTCTCAGCATAGGACACTCACCTCTCCTTTCCATATTTTTTCAGGAAGTAATATCTGTGCACTTGAAAAAAGTAAGTAGAGATGTTTTTTCAAAGTAGAATAAGTAGGTCTTTCTATATTCTATGTAGGTTTTTAATCAAAATTGAGAAAGAACAATAGATCTCCATTAGAAAAGAAGTTATAAATCTTACCTTTGTCAACTACATCCCATACTTCAACTTTCACAATATCATCAGTGGCTGGAAGCACAATAAGAAAACAAAAGATTAAAAGAAGGTTTCAGTGATATGTCCATCACTCAGTGCTCACCAGAGAGAGCCCAACCCAAAGCCAACATGTTGAAAGCAGCACAACAATGCCAAAAGAAAAGCAAATCCTGTGTGAGAAGAAAACCCAACCAGAACAAGAAGGTGGTGCGCTGCTGAAGGTCCAAGCTGTCAACCAAAACCATGCCATCTAAAGAACTTTCTAAAAATTCTTAGTCACATAAGTGATGGCTGGATTTCCTTGATGGTTCATGTCAGATTTGAGGCGTGTTGGAAGTATTTTGTGTAGATTCTTTTCATAACAAACAGAGCTTTCCATAGCCCTTCAAAAATGATGAAAATTTAATTCTGAGGATAAAGTCTGGTCTATAAGCAAGACATACAACTGGAAGAAGGAATATACACATTTAGGGAAGATCAACCTTACTAGTGGCATTTCCAAGTAAACGTGACAGCCAGCGCAGACACCCCTGCAGCTACCAGAAACATATTTTCTCTGCACATTTCTAGGTGTATTTCGTGAAAAATAAGGTCTCACTAGCACTTTTGCCTCTTACAAGCTGCAGCATCAATAAATTACAAGCAGTAACATAACTATATATTTGAGTTGCTAAAATCTTAAGCAAGACATGCAAAATTCTAACTCCAGTGACTGGCACTGATAGCACAGACAGCAGTTTCACTTTTGGGTGGCATGAGGGACAGGCAGATCTGATTCAATGTTTCCACAGAATCCAAGGAATCTGATCTTCAGAAAGTTGTTCCAAGAAACAGCTGCTTTTTGAAAATGTTATAGGCTTCAAAGCAAAAGCTTGTAGCTGGAGCAGCTCTGAACATAAAGCAATGGAATAGGAGGATAATGTCTCAGAGTAGAAAATAATCTCACAGGATGGCATGAGAGTTTAGCTAAGTGTCACTGTCAACCAGGAAAAATTTTCTCTACAGAATTCACTGTTGGTTTAACTTAAATGTTTCAAAATATTGTAAAGACAGATTATGAATAAAGGAAAATTTTGATCCTCTACTTCTGGAGAAAGATCGTTTTTTACATTTATGCATGATGCAAAATCGGCCTCTGTTTTCCTCACAGTAACTTTCACTTATCTCCCCCTGTGCCAGCTGGCAGTGGGCACTGGACACACAGGAGACTCCCCCCAGGTCAGCCAAGCCGGTGCCTCGCAGGACTGAAAGCACATGGGTGTACAGCAGCCTGCAGTCTGAACACTTCTGCTCAAACCACTACACTCCCCAAATTAATTCTGTCCCTGAACATTCCTACATACCATCAAGCCATGTACAGCTCAAGTCCAACATATTAGTCATTCCCCTGGCACCCAACTGAGCCAGCTCCTCACTCACAGGCACTGGCACTGAAAGGAGCTCTCCCTGTGCCCTGGACTGCTCAGGGTGTGCCGTGCCCCTGCGGGTGCTGGGACACAGATCAGCTAGTGGAGGTCTGCCCCAAATTCCTGCCCTGCAGGTGATAAGGCAATCCTGGTGCCTTTCTACAATCAAGACTTGCTGTAAAAGGGTAGGAGATGTTTGCCTTTTCCAGATGCCAGATTTTGCAGGGGCTCGGGAGGAGCCCAGAAAGCTACTTGTTCTTTCCAGCAGTGCCACGTGAAGCTGTACATCAGCACTAACAAGGGGCTCCTGGGGAGAAGCTGGAACCCCAGTTCAGAGAAGTGAGCCCCTGTGGTGACAGGCAGTGTTCTCCCATGAGGTGACCCAGTGCTTGGCACTGGGACTTTGCTCCCAAGCTCCAGAGCTCTCCACCTCCTTATCAGGAGCCAAACACACCCTCAGTTATGATTTGTTGACCTGCTGAGTGATTTCTGCAGTACTGACACCCTGCTGAGCAGGCAGCTGGGAAGCTGAACCTCTTGACCCCCACAGACCTGCTCGACACTCCTTTTGTCTGAGGGAAAGGTTGAAATTTCTCAAAGAAAATGAGATTCTGCATGAGATCCAAGAAAACCAAAACTGTATTTCCACATGCTCCTGCTAGCTCACAGCCAGGAAGTTCTTTTTCATCACTAGTGTCACTCCTGATGATCCTTTAGTGCTGCTGTGTTGGCTTTGGTGTGTGATTCATGCCCAGCAGCATCTCACCTGAACTGGATCTGGAAGGGATGTCGCAGCAAAAACAGAGCCAGTTCATCCTTTCAGCTCCCTAACTTGGATTAGCACAAACCACGATCAAACCACCGCAAAGATCTGTTCTCAGCTGCTATTTGGCCAGGTACTCCATAGCACACTGAACACTGCTTTCCCAGAAAATGGTGGAGAGCTGTGAGAAGACTCCAATTGCAAGAACACTCATTTAAAAATAAGAATCATCAGATTGTGGGTGGGTTCACCACCACGAACTCACAGGCCCTCAGGCATTTTTACTCTCCTGCAATGACAAGATTCACTTCATTCGCTCTGGATCACAAATCCTACAGCACAGGGCAGCTCTGCCATCCCTCACTCCCACCCATAAAGCATCCAAAAGATCTGAACGAAACTATTTGCCAATGTTTATTTCAGACTTCATTTCTGAGGCTGCCAAACAGAGAATAAAATTGGTGACTAGCATAATCTAAAAAAGTGTTCCTTAGGGTCAGGAATGGTAACTCCTTACTTGGACCAAAAAATTACAAATATCCATTACAATTGGCACAGAAAAGCAACTTTGTTCATTCTGCGTAGGAAGAAATAACTCAAATTCCACTACCTTCATTAATTCCTCAAGTATAAAATTTCTGAAGGTGCTACATTCCACATCTAAAATGTCATTCTTCTAAGACCAGGCAATGTAAGAATCCTTCAATATTTGACAGCAATTTCATTAACATCTGTAAATATTTGCTGCCAACTACTTCATAATGTTTATTTAAGGTAGCTTGAGAGCATGATCACAGGAAAAACAAACTTTATTTTTCCTTTACTGATTAACTTGGCCAACGGGGCAGGAATTACATCTGAGCCAACTACTCTGAGGGCCCACATCACCTGTCTTGGATGGAAAGTTCTCAAAGCAGGAAACAGACCTTATAACATCTTTTAAAATGGGGGGTACATTTTAAAACAAGTATTAAGAAGGTCAGTGGAGAATTTCCTATACTGCTGGAAATTATTACTAAGACAATAGTACAGTGTTTTACAACGTAAAAGAAACACAAATGAAAGGCACAATTTCAGGTACAGCCTTCCAGATAGTTAGACAAGCTCAGCAACACTTCGCCTTGAGGAAAGTCCATCAGCATATGTACATACTGCTGTCAGCTCTGGCCAGGGAGTTCTACAGAAACCCAGCACACCAAGGTTAGAACTGGGCACCAGAAATAACCAATGCACCTGTGGTTCTCAGTACACAGCAAAGCCACCCCAGGTGTAGATGTTTCCTATCCCATTATTGCACCCATGTTGAAAAAGCCAGTGCCTGAGCCTCAGCTCAGGAAGAGAAATGCAGACACAGGTGAGATGACTGGATCTTTCTCCAAACACCATTTTGCATGTACACATGCGTTTTGTACCTGTCTGTGGATACACAAACAGTTAGGTAAGAATAAGCCTCTTAGAATTAAATGCCAGACTCTGAGGTTGTATCTACCAGCACTGTTATGTTACCTACACCCATCAGAGAGGAAACCCAACTCTGACCTTTAACCCATGATAATGCAGAAACCCACAATTAACACTCAGTGCATTCTTTACACTCGCATATCCAGGAAAGAGGAATTTAATTTCTTACTATGATCTAAGTCTGTTTAGGCTGAAGCATTCAAGTTTGATTTTGGAGATAGTTTCCATCATCCAAACAACTTGTAAGCTCTGTGTTCATTCCTCAGTAACTGATGTGCTGATATCCTGAGAGAGAGGAAGAGGAGTGAGGGGAAGGATGCCACAGCCAACATACACCATGCCAGAGGTTTGGCTGCAGGTGGGAAACACTGTGTGACCACAGCAGATCTGCTGGTGAACATACCCTGTAGTTTTGTGAGCATTATCATGAGACTTGGGCATCGTGGTATCACCTGACAATAGCAATTTGAGTGGTGAATCAGACCCAGCACTCAATTTGGTGCTCACCCCAATGCTTGTTCTCCCAGCTGGGAGGAGATGGACAGTATCTGATTCAACAGAATGTCTGACTGGGGCAGATGGACAATGTCTGATAATGACAAACAACTGCTGACCGTTTGTGTACAGCATACTCGGTCTTACAATTTCATACTGAATCAGTAGTTCATCCCACAAGGCTGTGGCATTCTTTTTCAGGAACCTGAAAGCTGGACTTGATGCACTGTTGAGTCACAGCCTTATGCAATTTCAATGCCTGCAGTGTCTCCTCAAGCAAGAGGCAGGGCTTTCGCAGCCACTTTATACTATTAGAATAATGGGGAAAATTAAAATACAAAATCATATCTGATCACCCAGAATCCAACAAACACTTAAAAAAGGTACTGGTATTTCTGTGCCTCAGTAACTCAGCCTAGAGCTAACAGTACTACATTAATTTTTGAAACATCACCTTCCCCAGTTACCAGATGCTCTTTATATTTTCATCAGTGAAATCTAGTTTTCTCCCTGCTATTCACTTCTAGGCAACACCCAAAGCCTCAAAGCCAGATTTACATAATAACTCATTTTCTTTAACATGTCAAGCATATCACAAATATCTCAAATACTTCAGACCACCTATTAAATGCTTCCCTTGAATTGTGGCTTCCACAGACACTTTAGCACTTAAAACATACAGTTTCTGCGAAGTTATTAAAAACATGACTGAGAAACTATGAATAATAAGTTAAAATAAAAAGTGATGAGAAACCATTTCATCTCCCAAGAAGACAGAGAAGAAAGAAGCAAATGAGGCTGCAGTGGAATTTCCTCCCCCAAGGCACTGTCGCATGACTGTCAGTCCCTCCACTCTATTCCATCTTACTTTTATAATTCCAGTGGATGCTGGTGACTTGGATCTCCTGAGTCGGAATATATTCCTCGATAAATTTCTTTCCCTGTAGTCGGTGCCAGAGTGTGGTTTTCCCAGTGTTCCTGTCCCCTCGGATGACAATTTTCACTGGGGAAAAGAAAAGGCAGACAAATAAACTTGATTAAACACAACTTGAAGAACACTCTGAAAAGCATGTTAACTTTTTACAAGCATTATTCAGATGTAATTAGTCCTCCCATATTACACAGGCATGATGGGGTTCATTAGAAAACATGAGCCCCAGTCATTAAAATCAATCTTTATTCAGTGACTCACACCAGCTCAGCAGAAAGAACCACCAGCAAGGCTGAATCTTCAAAATCCAGCCCGCTGAGCCTCTGCTCTGTGACAGATGCATTTGATCCCTTACCCAAACGAGCAGTAGTTTGGTTTAGGCCTGAGCCGTAGCTGGACCAAGAACTCCTCCAGGAAAGCCAGAGAGGAGCAGTGACACAGCCAGCTTTGGTGCACATGAGGTTGGAACACCACACCAATCATGGATTAACACAAGAATACTAGGTGGCTTTTCCAAGACTTGTTTATCAAGGAACAAAGAAGTTGTGGGTACAAGAAGTCTCCTACACACCCTTCCCATTGTATGCAATTAGACTACAAGCCCCCACGTTATCCCATCAATATGACAGCCCGGGTGAGCCTTCCTTGAGCTCTCTCTGCCCAGCAGCGTGGCTGCATTGTGTCCCCTGGAGCTGGGACACCTCTTAAGCTTCTCCTTGAGGCAGACACCTTTCACCTGTGACAGATTTCTTGAGGAGTCTAAGCAGAGCTTAGACTCTAACTGTGGCTAGACTGAACTGGCTGAAAAATAACCTTGAAATCATCCATTTTCAGTTTTCTTCTGTAGCTCCAGTGCCCAGCTACATGAGCACCACACAGGAGGCACAGTTGAAGTGCCGAGCAGTTGAAGTGCACCGCTGAGCAGCTCATGTTTAGATCAGTGCAGGGTGCTTGTGGCACCACATACTCAGTTTGAACAGGTCCAAGGGCCCCTTCCAGCTCCAGAACTCTCCATTAGGATCTCTGTTCTCCTACATAGTGCACAAGATCTCAGTGACTCTTCCTGAAGAAAGAAAAGGTCTTTAACAGCAGAGCAGGAAGGAGGGAGGTGACACACATCACTTTTAGCAAAGCAAAATCTGTATTTGGGACTTCAGCTGGGGCAGGCATACTCAGTAACAGGACCTGCAAGGCAGGAAAAGCTGACTGAGCTTCAGAGTACAGCCAGGCAGGTACATCCTGGGCTGTGGATGAATGTGGAAAGAGGAGCATAATGACAGGTGAGGTCAGTGCTGTCACCTGCAGGACAGTAACAACTTCTGCCTTGTTTTGATTTGAAGTTAAATCAGTACTTACTGCAAACAGCCATAGGTTTGCAGCAAAGGCAGGAAAATTATCCGTGGGAAGAAGGGTAGGGATGGGGAATAGATCAAGTGGCAAGGAAAAAGCTAAACAAATCACTTTATTCATATTGTTACTGCCTCAGGAAAACCAGAGGGATTTCCATTCTCCAGAGGGGGAAACAAAAGCAGAGAAGATACAGGCCCTGAGACCAGGTCTCAGACCAACTAGAACTGGAAATCAGGAGTTCCCAGCTCTGCCCATATTCCTCCAGGACCCCGCAGCAAAGATCCCCAAACTAATAACCCCATGCAGACATCCATAACCTTGTCCTCATTAAGGTCTTAGGGACTGCAACTGAAATGCTTTGAGCTGTTTCTGCTGCCAGAAGCAGCACCACCTGCTCTGCAGACCCCCTCAAGCACAAGCAAAGCAGCAGGCAAAGTAGGGCTGGCACATGCTGCACAAACACCTGTTTTAGGCCATAGACGAAAACAAGAAAAAGTGGGAAGCAGCAGGAAGAGGAGAAGCCTTTCTGTTGGGAATTGTGCTGAATGAAAATACTTACCAGAGTCTGGGAACTATGACTTTAAAGCAACACAAAAGAAGTAAGGACTATAATGCTTACTAAACAGATATGCAATATTAATTAAGTTTTTTCTTTGAAGGCACATTTTAGGCAGAAAAGGAATAAGGAGAGGGACTAGGGGGAATTCTTGAGCTACTGCCTTTGGTATTTCAGTACTGGTGACTGTTCAGCCTGTGCTTCAGCCTGTTCAGCAGTGGGGTTTGTCAAGTGATGTGCACACTGGATACAGCATATAAAGCCCAGAGCAGGAGGTGTTCTGTGTTCTGGGGAACAGGATGGATCGATTTGAACCTTCCCTGATCACCAGTGGATAACTCCCAGGGAATAACCAGCCAGAGCCATTCATTTCACCCTTGTTTGCCCATCCCTGCCTTACATAAACAGTCAAGTTTGAGTACCCTTGTGCTAGTACTTCCTTGTGTAATTGGTCTTGTAATTTGTTCAAACAAGCACCACTGCCCAAACGAGATCCACCTTCCCTCTCCACCGAGCCCACTCGCTCTGGCCGTGCTTCCTCCCAGGGCCAGCACAGCCCTCAGAGTGTCAACACAGCACACCTGATCCAGGGCCAGGCTATCCCAAGCAGGAAAGCAAGAGAAAGCTCTTACCAGGATTGGTTCCCTATTTTCCCCACCCTTGAAACCATGATCCCCTATAAGCATCCCAGCCATTACATACATGGCACAGACCCATCATTTTCAGCTCTGTGCCTTCTGAGTGCTCAGGGAACTTTGGTGTTGACTGGGCCACAGCACAGAAACCAGAGCAGCTCTGTGCAGGTGGTACAAAGAGCAAACAAGGAGTGTGTGTGCTGGAATGCTGTATGGAAATGCTTTCCTTTTGAATTAGGATGTCCCAAGCACAGGACGTGACTGCTGCCAAGGGCTGGTACTGGCCTTTGCTCTCATCACTTCATTAGAAACCTAAACCTTCCCACCCTGCAATGCTCTTCGTTTTGAAAATGTGACTGTGGGAGAGCAACCATCAAAACAAATCATTTGGGATCAGTTTAGTGGTACATTCTACCCAGTGCTTGTAACTGTCAGTGCCATTAAAACACCTCAAACAGCATCCCCTCAAACAGGGGGCTGTTCTGAGCCCCTCGGCGAGCACCCAGAGCCAGGTACAAGGCTCAGGTCCTGGCCCGCTTTATCAGCAAACAACCCAAAGCATTCTCAGACCATTAAATATATTTCTAGGAAGGAAACAGTCTTTAGTCCAGGATCAGTAGTAATCTAATGCAGCAAGGAAACGTTTCTGTAAATAAGTCATCACAGCACCCTATGGTTTAGGTTTAGGTAGCTCCAGGGGAACTGGAGGAGTTGTAAAGATCTGTGTGTGCTAATGGTGGCTCCAGACCGTGTCCTGCACTCCTCTACTGAATGTCAGGGATTTGTCCAGAAAGGAGAATTGGCAATGCACAGGATTTGCAGCTCTGCCCTTCCCAAGCAACAGCCCTTGTAATGACATTCCTTCACAGCCCATCTTCAGCTGTGACCACCTCACCATGCTGGAAAATTCTCCATCTACCCAGTGCCGAGGCTGTGGAGGGTACTTGGAAACCCTTTTGTAAGCCAGCCTGTATCTCCTATAAATATTATATAACAGTGATGCTCGGAAGAGTTACTATGGAGATTGGAAAGCTTGCCTTCAGGCAGTGACAGAAAGCTGCAGTTTTATTCCAGCTGTAAAGCAGTAACTAGAACACAAATCCTGGTAACACAGAGCACAAACCAAAAAGCTTTCCTGAGGCTTTCAGTAACAAGACAAAAAGCAGTGAAGCTACAGTTGGCATTTTTGGCCTTGCACAAATGGCAGGCAGGTTCACATCCACGGGTCAGTCACCACAGAACTGAGCTGGTCCTGTCCACTGTTGTGCCAGCAGGATACAGCTGAGCTGTTCTGTCTGCAGCACAAACCTGCCCTGTCTGAGGAGTCAACTCCTCTCTCTTACATAATTCACAAGCTGGTATTAGCTACCTGATCTCAGATATTCAGATGCCAGTACAGCACGCAGGTGTTCTGGGCTGTGGCTGTGGCCACATGAAGCCTCTGCACAGCTCAACGGTCTGTGACCAGCAGATCACCAGGTATATGTTCAAGGATGCAGCGCTATATTCCAAGGCAGCAGTTTCACTCTCACCCCCATCTTTCACTGGAAATCCACTCTCAACAATCACACTGCTGTTGTTCACATTCAGGACTGCTTGCTAAGACACTAATTTTATAAATTAAGCAGATGTGCTATAGATAAAGGCACCAAAAGCTCTCCCCAGTAAAGCAGAGCACATCAGTCCCAAAGCAGTCAATAGCCATAACATTAAACAAAGCAAAAAACACCCCAAAACCCAAAGTGCTAACTTCTACATCACATTCTGTTCCAGACTAAGATCCAACATAAGCACTATTCCTGAAACGTGTGCCTCCACAGAAATTATCCAGCGCCAAGTTTACAAATCAGTCTTTTTCCCACCTGCCAATCTCTCAGCCTTCTGCAATCTGCCTCCCTGCCTGCCTGAATCCACACAACTGAGCTGGTGCTTGCAGTGCTCCCTAGAACCCGCTCCATTTTCGGCAGGGATGACATAACTGCTGTCCCTGTCTCACGACTGTTACTTTGGGACTGATTTCACATAATTGCAGTGCCCTCCTGAAACACTGTATTAAAAATCACCTTTACTGGCCTCCAAGGGAAAACCACAGCCCTAAGCCTCAACACTGAGAGGAAAAGAATTTTGAAAGCGTTCCCTAAGAAAAGAGCAAATGTATCAGTTGCAAAGAAGACAGTCGGGATGAATGATGTACCAAGGGCACACAGAGGCATTCACAGCTCACCTTTCATTAGAGTCTGGCAGGGCTGAGCTTTTTAATAGACCATTATCATATAACAACTAGAGCTTAATTATAAACACTATTATCCGGGGCTGCAAGGAAGGTCACCCACGCCCTCAGGGGAGTTACCCTCTTGATGCTTGAACTGACACAAACTGATGTACAAGGCCCTCTTGTGCTGTGCCACAGCCGGCAGGCAGCACTCAGGGACGCTGCTGCACCGCGGGGCCCGAGTCCTGCACCGAAAGATAAAAGTTTCCCATCCCTCACTCCTCCCACGCTTCCACGAGCTCCAATGCTTAACTCTACACTTGCCTTTGGGCCAATACGGGTAAAAGCACCGCCAGGCACACGAAAAGCACACGCACCACCAGCCCCTCCGGAGTCCCAGCGGCCACCGGCCGGGGCCGTGTCCCCCCCGGGCTGGCCGAGCCCCTGCGACCCCGCGCACGACTCACTGTTATACTGGACTCCCTTGGCGAACCTCCTCTGCAGCGCCTGGTTCATGGACTGCAGCCCCGCGGGGATGTTCTTGTCGCGGACCGCAGCCTGGTCCGAGCCCACCAGCTTCTTCAGGGCCGAGAACATCTTCGCGGTCGCTCACCGGCACCGCCGGGGACGGGCCGAGCGCGGGCTCAGGGCCGGGGGGCGCCGGGCGGCTCAGGGCAGCGGCAGGGCCATGCGGGGCGAGGGGCGCGAGCCCGGCCCGGCGGGAGGGGCTGTGCTGGGGCAGGGGGCACTACCCGGGCATGTCCCGGTGCGGAGCGGTGAGGCCGGTGCCGGGGGCCGGGCAAAAGGGCCGGGACGCTCAGCCCCACCAGGGGCCGGTACTGGTGTCGGGGCCGGTGCGTGTGTCGGTGTCGGGGCCGGGGCCGGGGAGCTCAGCCCCGCCGGGGGCCGGGGCCGCGGGCCGGGCACAGGGAGCGGGGGCGGAGCGGGTCTCCCGTCGCCGCCATCTTGGCTCTTCCGCCTCGCCAGGGGGGCCAGAGCGCGCGCGGCGCGGGTACGGCGGCCGGCGGGGGACAGGAAGGCGCGGAGCGCGGCCGCCGCCGGGACCCTCGGGATCCCCCGTCACCTGCAAAGGCTGAGTGCAGCCTAACCCGTCCGAGACCCCACAGCCCCCCAAAACTCTCTCAATGCCCTCCTGTCAGATTCACAGGCCCCCACCTGTGACCCCCATAACCCCTCCTGGGGCCATGCCAGCATCCCTGGCTCTCCCCGCAAACATTTCTAATCCCTGCCTTGGACCTCTGTAACCCCCTGGGATCCCCATAACCCCTGTAACCCCCTCCTGGGACCCCCATAGCTGCCCTCTGACCCACCCCCATAACCTCTCATGGGGCCAGGCCTGAATTCTGGGACCACCCCCAAAACACCTCTAATCCCTTCCTGGGACCCCTATACAACCTGGGACTCCCATAACCCCTGTCATCCCCCCTGTGCCAGCCCCATTTCCCCCCGTGACCCTCATAACCCTGCAATTCTCTCCTGTGACCCCTCAGGGTCCTCTCTGACACTGTATAATCTTCTGCTGCGATTGTCCTGTGACTCCTATCCCGGCTACAAATGGGTCTCCCCAGTCCCACTGTGAGCCGGATCCAGCAGCAATCATTCACCTTCAGGGAGGAGCAGAAGGTGAGCTGTTCCCTCCTTCCTGGCAGCTCACCCCCATTCCCTGGGAAAGGGGGGGCTGAACCCCCTCCAGCAGGACCCCCTGAGCCTCTCAGTGCCCCAGTTGGCCACCCCAGTCCTGTGTGTGCAGGGGGCAGCAGGCTGAGGAAGGGTCAGAGACTCAGTGGGAGCACCCAGCAACCCCACAAAGGTGGGGACACCCCACCAGGGAGGCCAGAGAGGACCTGCACTGCATCCCCTGCCCCTCCTACTCTGCTCCCCACCAGCTCGAGAATGGACACGGGGCTCTTTGATCACATTAGAGACATTTACTGCTGGAGGCATCTCCTGTGCTGCTGGCAGCTGGCAGTGCTGTCCCGTGGGACGCCAGTGCTGGGTCCCAGCCCCTTGTCCTCCGCCTGCTCAGTTTGACAGGTGCAGAAACTCCTCATCCTCTGCAAACAGAGAGACACACCAGATGATGGACAGACCCCTCCTCGCCCTGTGGTCAGACGGTGATGGATCTGCTTCCCGTTTGTCCCTGCCAGCAGTGAAGGGGGGCAGCAGTGGAGACCCTCCATACACAGCCGTGCTATCCTGGGATGTCACCTTATGTCCCACGACCCGCCATGGTGGCATTAATGCACTTCATATTGCTGACAGGGATAATAAAAGATTGTTTCTGTCCTAAGACATGTTACTCAGGCTCCAGCTCCCATCCCCAGGATCACAGATGGTCCCCAGCTCCTGTATGCTGGAAGCAGGCTTGCTCTGGGTAGAGTGTGCTGAAAGACCCCTCAGTCCCCCCGCTCTGAGGGAAGATTTCCTCTGCCACGCTCCTGACAACCTGCTTGTCACTTCACCCGAGGGCTGAGGGGTGCCCATTGTGCCTCCCGAGGAGGCTCAGGATGGAACCCCCTGTGCTGAGCTGGGGGGTCTGGCAGGTGTCACACAGAAGATATATCCCTAACAGGGACCCTGGTTTGATCCTTATTTGGTGTCAGGGTCTCTGGAACCCCCCCAGTCTTTCAGTCCAGGGGCTTTTGCCTGTGCTCCCCATTGCACCTCAGCCTGCTTGGGGCCCTTCCCCCTTTCATCAAGACCATTCTGAAGTTCAGTCATGGCTTCAGCACATCTGCAGCCTGTCCAGCCCTCCTGTGCCATACCGTCTGTGGGTTAATGGCCATATTCCCAACACAGCGCAAAACCGTCACATTCCCATCGTGGACTTGCGACAAAGTCCAGGCCCATGATAGACCCAATCCTGGACCCATCCAGGCCCAGTACCGACCCATCCCAGAGCCAGGACAGCCCTACACCCACACTAGGCAGACCTAGGAGGTGGTGTAAGGCTGCTGCCACGGCTTCCCTGGCACAAGGATGGGCAGTGGGGGGCTAGGGGGGTACCTGCCAATGGAGGAGCCCCACAGTACTCCTTGCACTCCTTCTCCGAGTAGAACTGGTTCCCGTTGCCCTTGCAGCCCCCATAGCTGAAGGTGATGCACTTGCCCTGGGCGGCGTCGAAGGCCCAGCGCGTCACCAGTGCCTTGCAGGGACCTGGCATGATGGGCAGCCTGCAGGCAGCTGTGGGACAGGGCTGTGTGAGGTTCAGGGGCCCCCACACCTCCCACATGGATGCGGGACACATGCTCAGATCTCCTCTGATGGGATCCACCTCCCGTGCCCTGGCCTGGCCAGGACTGTCCCGGCGGCTGCTCACCCTCGGTCCGGCAGGCCTGCAGGCACTCTTTCTCTGAGTAGAAGTTGTTGCCGTTGCCCAGACAGCCTCCGTAGAGGAAGGTTTCACAGGCCATGGAGGAGGAGTTGTAGAAGAAGCGGGAGAGCATCCCGCTGCAGGGCCCGGGGTCCCGGCCCAGCCGGCATGAGTCTGCGGAGCAGCACAGCCCGGGCTGTCACAGGCAGATGAGGGGCAGGGCAGTGGGGTCCCGACGCAGCCCCCCTCCCCTGGGACCTACCTTCCTTGTTGCCAATGTAAGGGGGCAGGGGTCCTGCGGCTGAGCCCTCCTCGGGGGGCAGGACTGCTCTCCGTGCCCTCTGCACCAGGAAGGAAGCACAGGGCTGCCATCAGCCTATAGGACCCTGCTGCCCACCCCATTGCCCCTGGAGTGGAGCTATGGAGGCTCCAACCCTCCCTCAGTTCTCTCAGCACTGATCTTGATCATTGATCTTCGGTCTGCAGGCTGTGATCCCTCCACACCTCATGATCCTGTGCTCATCCTGGGTGGGAACCATGATCATGGGTTGTGGATGAAGACAACTGAAGTACCCCAGTCATGCCCTGTGCTGGGGATGTGTCTCCATGGTGTGTAACCTGCTCTCAAGTCAGCTGGGTTGTTTCTCCTGTGAAAGTCCCATCCCCTCTGGAAAATCTTTCAAAACTCAACCCTGTGAGACTGGGAGGTGCTGACTGATGGCTGCTGAAGGACCAGTGGGGTGCTGAGCCTCCCCATCCCCAGAGAAGGGGCCTACAGCTGGGACACTCATAGGCAGTCAAGGAGCAAGGAGACACCAGCAACCTTCATGCCATGGAAAAAATCAGAGTAGGAAAAGGCTATTGCCTTCTTCTTGGAAATGAGTCCTAGTGCCCTCCTGGCCCCCAGGGCCCTCACCCTGCAGCCTGCACCTGCCTGTGCCCCCATCCTTGCAGGCAAAGCCCATCAGCAGAGATGGAAGAGCAGCTCCCAGGGTGGTCAGTGGAGCAGCTGCCCAAACAACATGTCCTACCCACAGAGCCTCTCTCTGGACACCAGGTCTCCAGTGAGTTTGGCTTGGGAGGAATGTCCTCAGCTTTGATCCACTTCAGGAGGTCCCAGCTGTGCCACTCACCTGGGGAGCACTTCCAGTCTCCTGAGGAACACATTCACCTGGCCCAGATGCAGAAGAGAAGATCAGCAGTGTGAGAGGAGAGGCGTCCTCATCTCACCAAGTACTGCGCCATGCCCATGCAGGACCCCGGGGAAGGGGACACCCTCCCAGTTTTCTTCCCCTCTTTCTGCTTTTCACTGCCCTCTCACAGAAGCACCACCTTAAAATCCCCACACCTCACTGCATCTCCCTAAAATCGCCCAGCCCCCATTCATCCCCCTGAAATCCCCACATCCCCCTGCATCATGCCAGCCCCTTCTGAGCCCCAGGCTGAGCAAGGAGCCCCTCAGGTGCTGGGAGCACCCAGCCATGAGGACGAGTTGTGAGTGTCCCTGGGTGTCCCATGCCCTTGTCCCAGCACAGTGATGTGGGTGCATTGATCTGACAGCCCTTTGACTAGAAGCTGGTGCAATCCTGACTGATGCATGGCCTTATTTCCTTTCCATCCCATGCTACCAAAGCCCTTGTCTCTCCTTCCTCCCTCCTGACTATCCGCCATCTCCCCAGCCTGGCAAACCAAGGAGGAGCAGCCAGAGTGCTCCAGTAACAGGAGAGGCACATGCTCCGTGGGAGCTTACCTCTGTTGGCCAGGATGAAGATGGAATCCATGGGAATGCCTGTCTCCAGAGCCAGCTGCTGGAAAGACTCAATGAGGTCCTGCCTCAGCTCTGGACTCCTCCCTGAGAAAGAGAATGGGCTGTGACCAGGGTGGGTGTGGGAGGGGGTCTGTCCCCAACCAGCCACTGCCTCATAGAGCTCAGGTAGCTGCAGGCAGGTCCAATACCAGCCTCCTGGTCCTTGCCAACATAGAATCAGGGAATCAAAGATCATCGAGTCCAACCATTGACCCAGCACTGCCAGGTCCACCACTAAACCATGTCCCTAAGCACCGCATCTACACGTTTTTTGAACACATCCTGAGACATCCAGAACACATCCAGATTCCATCACTTCCTTGGGCAACCTGTTGTTCCTAACCAGCCTTGACTAAGGCCTTGGACAAAGTGGCTTTAATGGTTCTTAATCATGGAAAACAGCATCTCCTGCCACTTCAGGGCCTGGATTTCCTCCAAGCAAATATCACCACCTTCATCCTAAACCCCATGCTGGTTTGGATGTTCTTTGCCTGATGTGGCTTTGACAGAGCCATGAGACTCCACCTCTGCCCTGCCAAAGGTGAGCTGTTCCAAGGCACCACTTCCAAAATCCACGGTCAAGTCCCTCAAGGCCAAGGGAGCTGAGAGACCCTTACGTGGTGTTTCTGAGCTGTGCTGGCACAACCCAGAGCCATGGTCAGACGTACCATACAGCTTCAGGGTGGTGCTTGGGCCAAAACTGCTTTTCTTCTTCATCAGGATGACAGCATATTCTTCATAATTGGTGCGGAGCACGTAGGACTGGATAGACACATCCCATTCTGGGTGAGACAGAGACACAGGAGATGTCATTCCTGCCCCTCGGGGAGAGATGGAGCAGTGTAGGACAGCGCCAGATCTAGGGGCTGAAATCAGGCACCTAATTAAAGAAAACATGATTTTTGGGAAGCAAATTCATAGAATCATGACTTCCTTTAGGCTCACCAGGCTCTCAGCTGAGGGAATTGTAAACCAAGGGCTGCAGACAAATGAAATGCCACCAATGCTCCTGAAGTGTGGCTGGTGGGAGCCTGCCCCAGCCTGTGACCCTGGAGACAGGAGCGACCTGCTAGAACATCTCGTCATCCTCTGCCTATGCAGGAACATTTTTGAAACAGCCCTTTCCCCTGATTTTACTCCAGACTTTAACTAGAAATGACCAAAACTGCGGAATGGCCTCTGAGTCCTGCTCTCCCCATCACCCAGCTGTGCCACAGCCCAACTCACTGGGGTTGTAGTAGGTGTATTTGCCAGGGGTACTGGTTTTCTGGTACTCTCCCGAGACTTTTGTGCAGTCACCTTGCCTAGAGGGAGGAAGAAAACAATCAGCTACTTGGAGTGATCATTTCCCCTGGTTATAGCATGAAAATCATGTCTTGGGCGCCAAGGCCATGGCACAGGACCCCCAAAATCGCCCTGCCTGAGGCATGGGATGTTTGCACCCAATCCATTCCCTCCTCAGGGCTGCCAGACAGAGCAAGTAACCCCTCGTGTCCTGTCCCAGCACTCCTGGGTAGGGTGGGTCTGGAGGAAGCTCAACACCCCCAGCAATGCCCCATACCGCAGCCTGGTGCTGGCAGTGCTGATCTGATCGGTGCTGGGGCCGGGGCCCAGCACCAATGTGCCCATGCTGAACTTCTCCTTGTAGTTCTTCATCCACGTGCAGGTCGTGCCAATGGCGATGTCGTACCACTTCCCGTACATCTGTGGGGAGTAGCGAGGGAAGTATACACCATGAGCGCTCTTTGCCCACGTGAGACACCTGGTTTTCTGCAGAGCTGAAATATTCATGGCCCAGAGAGAAACTGGAAGATGATGATGCAGGGTGCAGAGGCCAGAGCTGCTTCAGGACTTGGGAAGCAGATCACCACTGAGCAGGATTTTCCCGGGTTCCCTGACTACCAGGCAAAGCTGGAGGCATCAGGCTGCCATCCCCATATGTGTACCAGTGGAACCCAGACCCAGGCACACATTTGGGGCTATGTGAAGCCTGGCAGGGGACAGGGCTGGCTGTGAGGAATCTCCCAGGGAGCCTGCATCCCACAGAAACCCCACAGATATCCCATGAGAACCATCTGAACTGGCATTTAGACTGCAGACACCCTGCCTGGGTGTTTGCCAGGATGAGGCCACCCCAAAGGCTGGCATCCTCTGACTGGCACCCAGGGAGTGCCATGCTGCCAATGCCTGTCCCATAGGCATTATTGCCCTTCTCTCTGGAGGAAAATGAAATCAAGTTTGCCCCATTCCTTTTGCCCCCAGAACTAAGGGACCACAAGCTGCCATTACCCGCTCAGCCTCAAAATTCTCCTGCACTTGGATATCCTCATCCTGGTCTCCGATGGGGGTTCCGCTGGCCACGACAAAGAGGAGGAGGAGGGAAGGGAGCCTCCAAATAATCATGGCTGGTGACTTCAGAGTGCTGCTGAGCCCCAGTGTGTCGGTGGGATCCTGGACTCTGTGCTGTCCGCACTGCGCAGCAGTGTGACCTTCAGCCCAGGGCCAGCGGGGCCGGCCAGCCTGCGGGGGGGCTGCCGGGGGAGGGAGGGTGTACGGCCTGGATGGGCATCACCACTGCCCTCGGTGGTGGTGGGGATTTGTAGGGAGCTGGTATGGGGTGTGGGAGGGGAGATGGGCACCCTCCCGCCATGCCAGGCCGAGCTCCTCACCCTTCCCTGTTTCTACACCCCTACTGTGGCCAGGAGCTGTCTGACCCTTTATTCTACCTTGGGATTCATATTCCTGCTCTGGCATCCTACAGAGAGCCCTGATGACACCCCGAGCCCCAACAGACCAGCCTGACCCCATGCAAAGGAGAGAACCGAAGGGTCCCCAGGGCTTGCCTCAGGCTGCCTAATCCTGACCAGTGTCTATAGGGAACAGAGCCTGAGTTGCCTGCTCCCTTTCTGGACCCCCTTCCAGGCAGTCCCAGCATCCTGGATCTGGCTATGTGTCACCCAAACCCACAGCTGAGTGTCCCTGGGCCTAGAGGAGCTGGAAGCACTGGGCACACCATCTTTCCCAGCACTGTTTGCCTTCGTGGGATGATTAACTGAAACCAAACAGCCCGAGGGAAACTGCAAACAGAGCAAAGGGCAGGAGCTCCTCTCCAGACGGCCACAGTCCCAATATTTGTGGAGAAGGGCCTGAGCCGACAGTACGTCAGGAGTCGGCCTGACCTTCACCCTCCGTCCGCCCTCAGTCACTGACGGGCCCTTGGATAAGGACCAGCGGGTGCTGGTGCCCGGGCACGGGGCCCGCGGGGTGGCAGTGCTCCGGGCAGGGACAGCCTGGACTCTCTGCACACATGTCTCCGTGCCACATCCGCGGTGTGCCAGGAGACTGGGGGAGATGTGGACGTGCGGCACAGACGCCTCTGGTAGCCCACCCTCATCCCATCCCATCTGCTCTCTCCGGAGGAGCATCCCCGGCGCAGCAGCAGCCCTGGGCTTCAGCCCCCGAACCGGGGGTCCTTCCTCGGGGTCCCGCTCGGGGTCCCCTCTGCCTCGGCCCTTCCAGCGCTAGGTGGCAGCCGGCGGTAAGGAATGACAGCCCCGCTCCCATTCCCGTCCTCTCTCCGGTCCCGGCCCCGCTCCCATTCTCGCTGTGCCCCGCCGCCATCCCCGCTCCGGCCCCGCTGCAGCCCCGGGCGGGCGGAGGGTCCCGCTGTGCCCCCTCTGTGGCCCTTCCTGTGATCCGGGCAGTGATGGGCATCGGGGAAGGCTGTACTTCGAGGGGACTTATAAAAGAGAGAGAGAGTAATTTTTTACACTGGCAGAGAGTGATAGGAGAAGGGGAAACTATTTTAAACTAGAACAGGAGAGATTTAGGTTAGATATTAGGAAAAAATTCTTCCCTGTGAGGGTGATGAGGCCCTCACACAGGTTGCCCAGAGAAGCTGTGGCTGCCCCGTCCCTGGAAGTGTCCAAGGCCAGGATGGATGGGACTTGGAGCAACCTGGGCTAGTGGAAGGTGTCCCTGCCCATGGCAGAGGGGTGGAACAAGGCGGTCTTTAAGATCCTTCCAACCTAAACTGGTCTGTGATTCTATGGCAGGGACAGGCAGCAATGAGAAGTGGAAACTGGCCCTGGAATCACTGTTGGTGCCTGCAATGTGGCCAGAGCCATATGCTATCCCAGGGCAGCCGACAGGGAACAGGCAGCAGTCAGTAAAGCAGGACCAGCTGTCCACATGCTGCCTGCACAGGTAACTGGCCTTCCCGTGGCTCTTGTGCACAGAAATGCCCTATGGGGGTAAATGTGCCCTAGCAGCAATGGACCCAGGTGTGAACAACACAGGACACACTCCTACATATCCTCTTTGGGGACCAGTCTGCCTTACTGGGATCACAAGTGCCTGATGCTGGAACTTGGCAGGGGAGGGAGGAGGATGTGTGACCCCGGCATGTGCTGTCCTTCTGTGGCTGCTGCTCTGTTCCTCTCCTCTCTTGCTGGTGCTGAGGGGAGCAGAGGGAGCTGCTCCCTTCCCAAGGACCACAGCTGGGGAAGCTGCAGGCCTGGGCACAGCCAGCCTGCTCCTCTCCTCTTCCATACACATGAATACAGTGTGTGCTGTGACCACAGGCCCATGGGCACTGTCCTTGCTGGGAAGCCTGGGAGCTGCTGCACTGGCTGCAAATCTCAGCCCATGCCCATTGCCCATGCTGATAAGGGACAGGGAAGTGGTGCAGCCCCCCAGCTCCTTGTTCACTCCCTAAAGCATACTCATCATCCTCATCCCTGACACTGTGGCTGCATTCATGCCAGCATCACTGAACTGCTGCTTTCACAGGGACTGGGGTGGAGAAATGCCCCAGAGCACAGCACTGTGATGGAGCCTTTGCAAGGGCATGGCTCCAGGGAGGGGTCTGCTGGGACGCTGGGGTCCAGGACCCTGGGCTTTGTGGTTCCATGCCTGACAACTCCAGGGAGAAGCAGATAGAACAGACAGATCTGGGTGCTCAAGGAGGGATGTTCCTGTGGTTTATTCTGGCAGGAAGATGGGGCAGCAGGGTCCTGGAGGAAGCCTGTGGGGTGTGAGCAGCTGCCAGGAAGTTTAAAAAGTTCAGAAAATTCTTTTGTTTCAGATCAATTTGGACATAAACCAAAGGTAGGGAGAAACCACCAGAAAATTCCTGCAGACCAAATTTCCCCTGACCGCATCAGCACCAAGAGGCTCCAGCCCCAGCAGCTTCATGGGGTCACAATGGGGCTGGCACAGGGACAGGAGGGGCAGCAGAACCTGAGGGGATACCAGGTGCCCCAAGGCTCCATACCCAGCCCTGGGGCTGGTGGCACATCAGGCACACACCTACAGAGGTGAGGACCACCAGGACTTGATGTCCAACAGTGGGAAAAGGAGATGCAACTTATTCACACAGGCCTGACCTTCCTCCTCTCCCACTCCCCACCAGCTGGATTATGGGTCAGAGGAGACATTCCTGCTCAGTCCTTTCAGTCTCCTGCTATGAACTTGTTGTCCACGAGCTGGGGCAGTCCCTACCTGAACCTGTCAGTGTTTCCTGTCTCCTTTCCCTCCACAGCAGCATGCCCTAGACTTTCAAACCTGCTATGTAAAGAAGTTTGACATTTTTTGCTGCTTTAAACGTGTAAGCTCTCCATACTCCAAGGATTGCTCGAATGCTGCAATTTCATGCTCACCTTGTTCACCTTCATGATTTAGCCTCCCTGGGTCTTCCCGTCTCCAAACAGGGGAGTCTCAGTCTTTCTAGTCCGCTCTCATCTTGGTTATTGCAGAGCAGGTCCAAAGAAAGTCAACTCCTCTGTCTCCTTCTCGAGATCCCAGAACACAGTGCCCAACCTGAGGGGTCACCAACTTTCCATCTTGTTCCTACTTTCCATCTTGTTCCCACTTTCCATCTTGTTCCTAACATCCTCCTTGATCACACAGCTTTTTTGGTGATTTTTATGGCTGCTGGTGCTTCCTATTAACAGTTCTCTGAAATCATCAGTCAGTGATGGCTCCCAGCCCTCCTCCTGAGTTACCACCTTTCCCGAGCTCCAGGCTGATGCCCCTCTAATCTCTTCTCCCTTCCAGCATCCCCTTCATTCCTTGACACCAAAGCTCACCTGCTCCCTCTTTGCCCTTTGGTTTTGTGAAGTCCCTCTGGAACTCCCTGTCATCAGCACAGCCTTCAGCCATCCAGAGGGCTTGGTGTCACCCCTGAACTTGAAGATTTTTTGTTCACTCCCTTCTCCTGGGCATGGATGAAAATGTCAAATATAAAACCGATTCCAGGGCTGGTCCCTGGGGCCTCCACTGCTGACTATCTTCCACCCTCAAGACCTCTACATGTTGCTTCTGATCCTTCAACCACCCTTCAGTTCATGGAAGAACCTTTCTTCTGCTCCCACAGCAAGTTTTTTCCTTTAATAGCCTTTAGTGTGG
This sequence comes from Pseudopipra pipra, assembly GCF_036250125.1. NCBI lineage: Eukaryota > Metazoa > Chordata > Aves > Passeriformes > Pipridae > Pseudopipra > Pseudopipra pipra. The sequence continues at coordinate 11,290,332 of NC_087568.1, read as the reverse complement.
TGCCTCATCAGAAGCTTTCTGAGAGTCCAGAGAGATAATATCCTCTGGATCCTCTGTATTTGAGGCAGGGTTCCTCTTTGCAGAAGCCTTGCCAGCTTCCTCAGCTCTGTGTTCAGCCCCATGCTAAGCAGTCCCATATAGGCTGTGTAATCAGAATTTTCATTTGTTAGCTCCCAGCACCCCATTTCCACAGCTGAGAGCTTCCCTGTCCACCAGCCCCTGCCCAGCTGTGAGGAGCGGTCCCACTCACAGCCAGCACTGCCGCTGTTTTACATGGAGGTTCTTCTCACACATGAACAAACACCATGTGCAAACCATGAGCAAACAACACGGTTCAGGCTGGAAGGGGCAACTGGAGAACATCCAGTCCAACCTCCATGCTCAAGCGGGGTTCCCTAGAGCAGTCATTCAGGACTGCATCCAGATGGGTTTTGAGTACCTCCTGAAGGGAGGCTCCACAACCTGACACACTGATGGGCAGTTTGTCCTGTCCATCTGGGGCTTCCTCTAGATTTACTTCAAATTTTCCAGCTCCTCTGAGCAACCTGCTGCAGCACATGTGCCAGGCCAGGGGATGTCCCCACTACCATTGGCCAACAGGTTCTTCATGGGGCCTCATCTCCCTGAAGGTCCCATTACTCTCTGGGAATCCCTCAGCTCCTGGTTGACTTTCTGCCTTTGAGGGTTTAAGGGCATCACAGAATGTCTTGAGTTGGATGGGACCCACAAGGATCATTGAGTCCAACTCCTGGCCTTCCACAGAACACCCCCGAGAATGTTCTTCAACCATCTATAGCACCTTTTCCAGGGTGTTCTTCACATCTGTTTTGAGCTTTTCATTCTCACACTTCCAGCAGAACTGACGTGTTTTGTGGACTTTCCCATTCTCTCCTATACAAGCTTTCTGTTTCTGAAACGCTGGTGTTTTCCACAGTCACTTGTTAACTCTCCCAACGAACCAGGAAAGGGTTGTGGAACCACCTAAGCTGCTTTTTGAGTTGGGGTATATGTTTTACTCAGGTTTTCACACCCTACTTAACACCCTTCAGATTATGTTTAAGATCTTGAGTTTTGTGATATCTTAGATAATATGCCCCATTTCAACATAGCTCCCTTTCCTGAATTTATTAGGAATTTATACCTGGCTCTCTCATCTCACTGCAGCATTAAGCCAGGCAGTGCTATGGGGTCATTCCCCCAGACCTCTTCAGCCTGTCCCAAGCACTCCAGATTTGGCCCAGATCAGCACCTTTGTGGCTTGTAGTTTGTGGGTTGTAGCTTTCATCACTCCCAGAGGCTTCATTGGCTGTCCCCACAGCCCATGTCTGCATCTTGTGTTGACAAAGCTGGTCTGTGCATGGGGGGAGTGATCTCACAGATCCACTTACTGAGCTCTCACCTTCTCTGCTCTCAGTGTTTCCAGATAACTTACTGTTCTCGTAGTGAGCAGTCTGAATTTTACATTTTTATTAGGAGACCCTGGGATTTTCACCTGCAAAAATGTCTTCGCTTACTTTTTCCTACAGTGATTCACTCTATACACTCCCCCTCCTAACCATCCCCCTCCTCTGTCACTCCTACCAAGCTGGTACCCAGGGCATCAGTGTACCTCAATGGTTACCATGCCTTGTCTCTTTGTCCTGGTGTCCAATGCTATCACTTGCTGCCAAGCTTCCCATTGCCTCTTGTGCTCTCAGCACTGATGTGGAAGTGTTTTCAGTTCTGCCTTTGCCTCTGGGCCAACCTCTGGCATCATCAGGGCTCACACCCTTCTTCTCTGCTTCATGTCCCTCTCCAAACCCTCTGAACATCCAGGGCTCAGGTTGTGTCCCAGACAACTCACTGTGATGATTCTCCCAGTTGAGCCTGCCCAGGGAATGTCTCTGTTGGCATTTGATCAGGATCAGGTTAATGGTTTTGAAATAGCACTTATGGCTTTAAAATAACAGGTGCCAGGAAGGAGCTGAGGCTGCAGGTGCATGGGCTGGCTTCGTGTCCCACCACCCCTCTGCCCAGGAACAGCATGGGGTGCTTGTGCTCTGCAGTGTGCGTTCTTTCTATGCTCCACAAACCTGTCACCTACTCCTCCTCCTTCTCCTCCTCCTCTCCTCTGCCCACTGGGTGCTCCTTACCTTAGGGCCTCTGCTCCTACCCTGAGGCTTTTAAGTTTTCTCATCCCAGTGATGGCAGAGAGAAGTCTCTGGGCTTGTGTTGAGGGTGAACACCCCGCAGCACTGCTGGAACTTGTCAGGAGACCTGTTGGAGGCTTGGTTCATGCTCAGGAGACATCTCCCCTGCTTCAGACACTGGCTGGTGTGCCAGGTACTCCCTGTACCTCCTTGCTCTGGGCTTGCCAGCCCTGTGGCAGCAAAGAGGGTAGGCTGGAATGGTGGATCAGGGTAGGTGAGGTGAAGTGACAGGCTGAGAGACTTCAGGTTGGTCAGCCTGGAGAAGGCTCCAGGGAGACCTTAGAGCCCCTTCCAGTGCCTACAGGGGCTCCAGGAGAGCTGGAGAGGAACTTGGGACAAGTGAGGGAGGGACAGGACACAGGGAATGGCTTCCAGTGCCAGAGGGCAGGATTAGATGGAATATTGAGAAGAAATTCTTCCCTGTGAGGGGGGTGAGGCCTTGGCACAGGTTGCCCAGCTGTGGCTGTAGCTGCCCCATCCCTGGAAGTGTCCAAGGCCAGGTTGGATGGGGCTTGGAGCAACCACTGGGCTAGTGGAAGGTGTCCCTGCCCATGGCAAGGGGGTGGAATGAGATGAGCTTTAAGGTCTCTCCCAACCCTATGACTTGCAAGGGGTTTGCATGTTTATCAGGGAAACCTCAGAAGATGCTGCCTTGTGTTCCATGGACCACAGAGTGTTTGAGAGCCCATCTCTGGTGCTCTTCATAAAGAACAGTTGACTGTTCAGTGAAGGGCAGAGCAAAGAGAGACAATGCTGGATTGGGGAGGGAAGTGCTACCCAAATCTGGGGGCTGCAACAGGCATAAATCACCCCAAGCTCACTGGAGGCCTGGGAGAGGATGCACAGGTGTCCCTGATGGAGGCAGGATGAGACTGGCTCCATCTGTGGCCCAGGCACTTGTGTCCTCTCTCAGCATGTCCCCTGGCACTCACCACCCCTCAGAGCTGGAGGGAAGCTGCCAACCTGCTGCTGCAGCACTGCTGGGCTGCTGAGGGGTGGCAATGGCCCGTGGTGGCCTGTGTCTCAAGACTGGTGCTCAGCCACATCTGGCTGTATGGGACAGCAAGAAGGATGGATGGTAGAGTGGGAGGGCAGCTGGGGTAGCTGTTCACCAGAGCCCTGAGGCTGCACAGGTGTTCTCCTGGACATTCCTGGGGATGGCTGCATGGGCGCAGAGGTGGAACCATCCACCTGACCGGGGTGGCACTTGGAGTAGCATCTCAAAGGGGAGGTGGCACAGCTGTATGTCCATCTGGGAGGTGTGTTTGCACCCTTGGGTTGGGTGTCAATGTGACACTGGTGCCCCATGTGGGTGCGTGTGCTCTGAGCTGCCTGATCGCTCTGTCTCCAGCCAGAAGCATCACCCAGGCACCTCGATGCCCAGAGATGTGAGGACACCCGTCCATCTACCTACACGTGTCTGTCTGCACAGCTCCTTCCTCTGCCTGGCCGCCGGCTCTGGGGCTACCCCCTCCACACCAACACACCGGGAACTCTTCCCATGCGTGCCGGGGGCCGATGCCACCGTGTTGCCATCGCAGTGCTCGCCCCGTCCCCGAGCCGTCCGCTGCTCGGGCTGCCCAGCCGTACAGATGCCTCCTCTGCCGCACCGGGTCGCAGCCTCCACCCTCACGAGCGGCTGCTTTTTTTGTCCCTTCTCGCTGCGGGTCGCGCTCTACCCCGTCCCTCCCGCCCCTCCGCCGCCCGCGCCCCCCGGCGCAGCCCCCACCGGAGCCAGCCACACACACAAGTGAACTTTTCTGCGTTTTCCAGCAATTAAAAAGAATAAAGCAACAGTTGTCTCCAGGCAGGGCATGGATCCTGGTGACCCTGATTTTCTGTGTGGCTGGGCAGGGTGAATGGGGCTATTGAGATCCCGATGACTGGCATCTCCACTCCAGGATTGTCTCCCCTTCCAAGTCCCCCTCCCCTCACTCTCCTCCTCCCTACCCTCCTCCTCGCTTTTAATTTCCTTCCTGCAGAGAGCTGCTCATCTCCTTCCCATTGGCCAAAGGCCTGAAAGGGAATGGAGGAGACAAGGGAAGGATTAAAGACGCTCTGCTTAGGAGCAGGCAGCCTGAATACAAGATGCACCGGCTGGGAAAGAATGGGGGCTTAGTGGGGCACCAGATCAGACCCGCCTCCGCAGCATTCAGCCCGACCTGCATTCCTGCATTGCTAAGCAGGGACCTTGCTCCCCGGCCAACCCCTCGAAGGGATGCCCCGGACCTCTGTCCCACCTGCTGCTGCAGGTAGACCTGCCCAGGATGGTCCCACTACACTGCAACCCCTCAGGATGCAGCCACAATGGAGGACAGCAGCGCTACAGTGCTTGCAGGTCCCCTGGGTTAGCCTGTCCAGTCCAGGACACAATGCCCCCAGCCAGCCCCACGAGGATGAAGAGGCAGCTGGGGCATCCCTTGGACCAGTCTGGGAGCGATGTGGGGCTTTTCGTGTTCCCAGCCCTCAACCCAGCAGAGCTATGGGCCTCATCCTGCAAGGTTGGAGGTGTCAGAGCTCAGAGGAGGCTGGAGCCTGCAGCAGGGTTGGACCTGTGAGCCCCAGGGAAGGGCTGGGGCACTTCCAGCCACCACCTTGGTGGCAGGGATGGTGGTGCTCCACTGCTCATTAACCATGTCATCTCACGGGACCCCTCAAAAATCCACAGTGTCCTCCGCCCTTCTCAGCACCTCCTTGGGCCACGCAGTTAGGGGTGCAAACGGGGCTTGGTGCCTTGCATTCCTTCCTCCCACTGACCCTTCCACCCTTGGTCACGCTGGGAATGAGGAGTCCCCAAGGGCAATGATGGGCAATGGCTGTCTATCACTGACCCATGGGGAGACCCCTGGGGAGTAACACAGGAGCAGGACTTGGCATTGGCAGCATCTGGCTCTTTCCATGTCTTTCCATGCCAGGTCAACTGTCCACATCTCACCTCAGGTGATGGGCAGGTAGAAGTGAGTGCCCTGGTCAGGCCAGTGCAGGATGGGTGCCCAATGTCTGCCCAAGGGCACTCCCTTGCCAGGGCAAGATCCCTCCACAGAAACTGGAGCAGCATAACCCGCTCGCTGTTACTGGCATGCTGGGTCAATCTGTAGTGTTTGCTCACACAAGTTCCTCACTGTAGGGACCTTCTCTATGAATTGGGAATCTGAGGCTGAGACTAGTTTCCTTCACAGGACAGGGAGAGGTTGTTCTCAGAAACATCTCTGGGTTCCTGCTGACATTCACTCTAGAGAGCTGATTTCTGTGGTGGAGCTGGGAAAGGTCCCAGAGTGAACAACACTCTCACCAGTCTGAGAAGCAGGTGGTCTGCAGTGGGGAGGGAGGATGGGGTAGATCAGCTGATCCTACAGCCCTGAAGCATCAGTTGTGAAGGCACCCCACGAACCCCACACTGTGAGGGAGCCATGGATCCCATGCAGGGACACACTCAGGGCACTGCACATGCAGCTGCGGGGTCCTGCACTGCAGGGACAGGGGTCTGATCTCCTGTATCCCATGTCCCATGTAGAGCTTAAGGTCATTTTAGGTTTTCTGAGAGTTGTCCGACCTCTCCCCATTTTCTGATCTAGATCTCTTGCTGACCTGGTCCCTCACCCACCCCAAAGCTGTGCAGCACCTGTAGTGGTCAGGATGGAGCCCTGGTGATCACATGAACATGAATGCAGGAGCTCAGGGTGGGATATGGCTGAGCACATGGAGGTGGCTTATCAGGCAGCCTGGATCACCTTCCAGACTCTTTATTTTACTGGTCCAGAGGAGGATTCAGGATTCAAAAGACAGCACCATGTGCCAGTTGAGATGCTTCAGTGCATCCAGGACACCTGGAATGGCCTCCAGACCCTGGAGCAGAGGCCAGGCAAGACACGCCAGGACAACTCAAGCAGCAAAAGGAGCTTAGGTGTAAGCGCAGCCATCCCCCCCTGCTTCCGCAGTGGAACCCAGAGGACAACTTAGATGGACACCCCAGGATCAGAGCTGAATCCCACCCCACTGACCAAGCTGTGCAGGCAGGGTCCCAGGAACTGCTGCTCCTGAGCACCATAAGTGACCATCACAGTCTCCATGGTCCAACTGTCATCACTCAGACAGCTTCAATCCTCACATGCTAAAAGCCATGACTTTAAAACATTTTTCAGTATCTGGTACTAAAAGCCCCATCTCCAGGAGTCCTGTGATTCCAGCAGAAATTTGGTCAAGAGAAGAACATGGAATCCTTCCTGCAGGTGGCCTCCATTTCCATCTCAGAAGGAAGAAGAAAATGCCTCCCTGTTTTTCCTCCAGAGAAGAGTCCCATCCTTTTGGGCATCCCACCACCAACCTCAGAAGTCAACATGGAACCCACTGCATGTCCACCTCCATCTCTTCCTCCTTGTCTCAGGGAACGAGATCTGAGGCCTTTGCACCAAAAAGCTACTCTGACGTTAGGGCAAAATAGGCAAAATGGGTAGAAAAGTTTGGCATGAGGGACTAAGGCAACCCGCCATGCTGGACAGGCACCAGCCGTGGTGAGGCAGCGATGGCAGTGACCCTCAGCTGTGTATGGCCCTGCAGGAGCACTGTCCCTTCTTACTCTTCACTGAGGCCAAGAGATCTGCCTTTGGGTTTTGCCCTGGGGAAATCTTCAAATGTGGGTGTCCCCGCTGCCCTACCATTGCCATAGCACTCCCCAGCATGGTCGAAGGGCAGGAAACATAGGGGGTCCCCACCTTGCTGCACCCCCAGACTCCCATGCAGCCCCCAGCAGCTGCCCATGCTGCCTGCAGGAACCAGGGGCTCCATCCCAGTAGAGAAGCCCAGGGGTCCCGTGTGGGGAAGAAACCTGGAACTCAGGGGAAAGGCAACCACTCTCTCTGTGCAATGCCAGGGGCTTTTGTCCTCCCTCCACCGAGCCGAGGGTCCAGAGCTGCGTGATTCCCAGTCCTGCAGGGATGGAGAGCCCTTCCCTCCGCCCAGCCGCAATGGAGAGGGACCGGGGCTTTCTCTTTAATGCAATGCTATGAATACTCAGGCTCTTTCTGCTCGCTGTTTAATGGATTTGAATGTGAAAAGGTGGTGGAATTGGAAAGAGGGGAAGAGAGGGGGGAGGCCAGGCCTCTTTGTTTGGGGATGCTGCTCCAGCCTTGGATTTATTTAGCATTTGGAGGGCTCTGGGGTCTTTCTCTCCTCCCCAGCCCTCCAAAGGCTCGATCCCTTTTCTGCCTCATGCTTATTAGCATAGCAGCTGCTTGGGAGAGGGGCTAGGCAGGAGAAAAGGATCGAGGCGTCCAGGAAATGAATAGGAGGGGGAAAAAAATAGCTTACAAGGACAGAGCCTTTGAATGAGGGGGAGCAGTGAGTGGAAAATGGGACGGGGGCGGCTCAGAGTTGTCACCGTAGCTGTGAATGTGAGCAGGGTGAAATGTGGGGACCTGGTGGGGATAGGCTCCCTGTCCAGGCGCTGTGCTGGGGGTCAAAGGCCTGATCCTGGCACTGTGCAGTGAGGCCAAGGCTGCCCTGTGCCCCACATCTAATGGGCACAGGCTGGGGGAGGGGTACTGAGCCAGCACCCCCTGTACCCACAGCCTTGGACCAGCCTGCATCCCTCTTGTTGCAGGGACTGGGGGTGCCCCAGCACCCTGAGGCTGAGGCTGGGGTCCCCCGTCTGTGACCTCCAAATAGAAGCATCTGGAGAGAGATCCTGGTAAGTGTCACAGCACCTGTCAGTTACCCAAAGGTTTTGGGCTGCTGGAAGACCTGACTCCTCTCAATGGGGCAGGCTGGGCATGGGATGGGCACCAGGGGAAGGGGAGCCTCCAGCTCCTCCACCTTCTCCTGGGAAAGCCCTCCAGCTACTGGGAGACTGAGTGTTTTAGGTGTAATTGAGGTAAATCAGGAGACCAGGGAGCTGCCACCCAGCTCCTGCCCCAGCTGGCAGAGTGATGACCACACTGAGACATCACAGTGAGAGCTCCCCAGGCACACTGGGGGGTGTGTGCAGAGGTCTTGTCCAGAGCAGGAAAACTGAGAGGTGGTTGGGCACATTTGGAGTCTGTCTGTGCAACTGCATCATGTTTGAGAACATTGCTGAGGACTGGACACAGGTACGAAGGAATTTTTCAGCTGAGAAGATGAGAACTGAAGTTCCAGTGCATTCTTAGGGTGAGAGGAGGCTGCAGAGTTGCCACTTCCAGGCAGAGGCTCTCCTTGGCTGCAGAATTCATTCAGAGCCAGGATCTGCTTGTTGTGCAGTCATGTTTCGGAGCACAAAACATCAGTCCCAGGGTTGAGGGTCCCATGTGAAGGCTCAGCCTCAATTGCCCCACGAATGCATCACAGCAGAACCACCAGGTGTTGGCCAGCCCATGTCCCTCTGCGTGTGCCCCCTCTGGCCAGGCATGTGCAGGGCTCTGCTTGCTGGGTCCACTCTGCTCCTGCTCCGTGCTGCGTGTCCGGGTCCTCCAGGATGGCAGGGCTGGCATGAGAAGGGATCAGCATAGCCATGACCATCCTGCTCGGGATAAACATGCAGCTGGTTGGGGAATTTTCCCCTTCTGGGGAGCCTCTTCCTAAAAAGTGGCAGGAGGACACCACCAGCTCAGATCTCAGCTGGGCCGAGATCTGCCATCGTGTGACAGTGCTGCTGGATGTGCTGTTCTCTTTGGCCTGCCCTCAGGGACTGGTCCCCACCACAGAACACTCTTGAATTCAGGCTGAATGAGAAGTTTCCAATTCAAGCAGTTGTCCCAACCATCCTCCAGTCCACCATCCCTCCAGCCATTCAGTTTTGCCTCTCTCCATTCTTCTACCCATCCCCTACCCATCCCTCCTGTCATGCCTTTATTCTCCATTCCTCCCAGCCAGCCCTTATCCCCCCATTCCTCCACTTCTCCATGTCCATAGTAATGCCCCCCTGCCCTTCCCAGACATCCCTCGATCCCTCCAGCCACTCAGCCTTCTACCCCTCCAGACCCAAGCACCATCCACTGTCCTCCCCAAAACAAGCCAAACCAGGATGTTGCCATGCTTGGCCGTTTCCATAGGGTCAGAAAGAAAAATCTGTTAAAATGAAGAAGCCAAAAATTCCACGGCACCTGCAGGTCTGTGTCCCACCTGGAGTGAGAACAGAGGTCACCTCTCCCTGGGCACTCCCAGAGATGGGTGCTTCTGGTGTGGCAGTGCAACGCGGCAGCTGAAGAATTTCTGGGAAGAGAAGAAAGACATTTCTGCTTAACACACAATGGAGCAGTGTCATCTTCCTGGGGACATTTGCTGTACCAAGAAATGGGAGCTGCCTGTAGTCCCTGTGCTGACACATCCCAGGTCTGGGATCATCCCTGGGGGGACACAGCCCTCTGAGCATGGGAGTCTGTAGAGTGAGAGTGGTTTTAGGGCATGGGGGCTGGCACTGAAAACCCCATGCTCACCTCATGGCAGGGTGTGAAGCTCATGTACACCCCAGGAAGAGCCCAAAATGACTCCAAGCTACAGGAGTAGGCTGGCCAGCTCCAGCCCCAGCCTGGGATGGATCTGGGGGACAGGACCAAGTTCCAGCACCAAACACTGCAGCAGCTTTGGGTCAGTAGCAAAACAGGTTGAAACCATGACTCATCCTGTCCTTCATGAGCTGCTGAGGACCCCCAGGGCCACTGACCACCCTCTCCCACCCACCCACCCATTCACCCAGAGAGATGGAGCCAAGAAAGCCTCAAGAAGGGGCAAAAAAAATGAAGTCTGGAAATGAGGCCAGCCCGGCCAGGCAGCCCAAGCCACCAGCTCTTCCTCAGCACCCAACAGAAGTTGATTGTGATCTTTTTTTGTTGAAAAAGGTAACTCCTCTTTGGATCGGCTGGGCTGTAGCATTATCATAGTCATACAAATGCCCAACAAAGCATCTATTTAAAATGTCCTGAATTTTGATGACAGCCTGTCCCCTCTTGCTTGCCTGCTCACTGTCTTTCTTTCTCATTCATTACTTACTGTGTTAAGCTCCCTGAAATTCAAATAAAATCCCACCTCCTTCCCCACATCCATATGCGAGGGCCAATTCAGTGCCACTGGCTGGGCTTGACGGATGAAGGGCAATAGAAGACAAAGCTGTCAAACCTCGCCCGGCTGTGTTGACTTCCCATCGCCCCCCGGACGGAGGGGAGCCCGATCCATCTGGTTTGGAGTCAGCAGCACAAACAAAAGCAAAAGACAATGGCAGGAAGCACTTGAAAGTTCAAATTCTTGCTTTGGTTTCTCTTGGAACAACAGCACCTACGTAATGCGGCCGGCGGACAATAATGCACAGCCAGGGACAGGCAAAAATGCCAGAAGAATGTGCCTACACCACCAAACCAGCCAATATTTCTGTGATATTGGAACAAAAATAGAAAAGCAAAAGAAAAAAAAATGAAAAAAAAAATCAAGGCTTTGGAGTTCCTAGATTTCTTGGACAGGGTTTCTGTAGAGGTGAACTACAAAATGGGGTGGTCAAGGGCTGTATGAGGAGCCTGGCACTGGGGCAGCTGTGCCCCAAGGGGCTCAGCCTTGGGGGCTGGGGCTCAGCTGTGCCCTTGGAATGGCCCTCCTGCCAGGGCCATTACACTTGGGAGCCAGGGAAAACAGGGCAGCTTCGGGGGGGGTGTCCAAATCCCCTGCAAAGGCCTGCCAGACACCCCAGCCCGCCCCATCCACTGTGGAGAGAGAGAAACTATGCACAGGAATGCCGTGTTTCCTCAGCAAAACCCATCCTTGGGGTAGTGGCCAGCCCAGCCCAGCTGGCTGGTCCCTGGGACAAGGTGAAATGCAAGAAGCCCCAGGGCTGAGCCCAGCTCTGTGACAACACAGGCACCAGGATGAGGTTTTGCAGCATTCCAAGATGAGTCTGAGATGAGCTGCACCTGCAGGTGCGACCCTGCAGTGCCAGCCCTGGGAACATAGCGGTGGTGGTAGGTTTGGTGGCATGTGCTGATGGGTCAGTGTCACAATGCTGGGGCAGGAGAGGGGAGAGGTGCCCACCCCACACATCCTCCCCACAGATCAGCAGCTGCCACAGGACCCCAGGTGAAGGACTCCCAGACCCACCAGTGGTTGTGCCTGAGGGTTTTGGCATCATCATTTCTTTCCTGCTCAAATCCAGTCACTCAGTGCCTGTCTTTTCCACACTGAGCTGCTGCCCAGGCAGCTGCATGGCCCCAGGGCACCTGGGGACACCAGCTGTGTCTGTCCCAAGCACTGTCCTGTGCTGGCAGCAGATGGCACAGGGGCTTGGCACATCAGAGTGGAGTTTGACCAACCTGAAAAGGTCATACCAAGCCTTTTATCCCCATTTCTTCCCCACCGTGTTCATAGGACACCACTCCTGGAATCCCCAGGAATCTACACTCCAGAGCCAAACTGAGCATGGCACAAATTTCCCCAGGATTAGACATTTCCAGGGTTGGCAAAATTATTGATATAGAAGAAGCCTCATCCAACCTCCAGCGCTGCCAGTGAGGGAAGTTTGTCGGCATCCTGCCTTCAAAGCCCTGGCCTCAGGGAGGGCCCCACCAGTGCAGGCATAGGACTGCCTCTGCTCTTTCCACTTCCCAGAGCAGCTGGATCCTGCCCGGAAAGCCTCCAGAGGAGCAGGGTTCAGCCTGCTCTGGGCACTGGTCTGCTCTGAGCCACATGAGAGGACAGAGATGCCTCTGGGGATGGAGAGCCCAGGCTGACCCTCACCCCGTGCCCCTTTCCAGGGGGCAGCTGAAGCCACCACTGACCCCACCCCCACAGCCTGAGGGTCTGCCTCAACCCCTCATTGGGGCCCAGGTTGGAATCAAAAAGCCTGGAAAGGTTCACAGGTAGCTGGAGGGTGCTCAGCGGTTGAGGCTGGAGCTGCAGGCCCAAAAATGCACCTCACTGCCACAGTCCCAGGATTGGCTGCTGAGCTCTTCCCTCACTCCCTTGGGACAAGCAGCTTCTTTAGGAATGTCTCAAACACCATGTGCCCATCCAGCACCAGGGTTTAGTCTAAGCCATAACTCCTCCACCAGCCTCCAAAAGCTGGGGTGGGGCAAACCAGGACACCCCTTGAGCCCAGGGAGCTTCCTCCAGCCTGTGGGAAGGGGCCACATGCTCATACCCCAAATCCATCCCAGCCATCCCCCTCCAGGGATGCATTTAACCACAGAATAGCTGCAGGTTTGACACCAAAAGAGAGACCTGGGGACCCAGCCAGACCCCCCGCCCCAGGAACCACCCAGCATCACCCATAACCACATGGGAAAGAACAAACAGAAAAGCCTTTTTTTTATATAAAAAGATCAATGAAAAATTTATTTATAAATTTCGCACTCTGGGGCTACACGTCTATATCATACACTCAGGAATATGCTGTACTGTACAGACTTTATCCAGTTAGAAATGATCATATAGTGACCCACATACAGCTTCAATATAAGCCTAAGAATTCTTAACATTAATTAACATAATTAAAAAAGGTATTCGCATCTAAAGAAAAATCTACAGAAAAACTCCTTTCTGGAGCAATCTGTGCATCAGCTTCAATGTCTGCTTATTTCACTGACATTATCAATATATTCTTCTTACAAAAATAATAATAATAATTAAAAAGATGACTGCTGGAAGGCAACCAGTCATGCATGAAAGAGCCTCCCCCACCTGCCTCTTTTTTTTTTCTTGTACTCCCCGTTTTGGCATGAAGGGTCAGCAGCACGATGAGCCAACAAGGGGGGTGGGGGGACCCTCATTTCAATTTGAATCAGTCTGCATCCCTTTTACTTCTCAGGATCAAGAGAGACCAGGGGTGTGGGGGTTGCATAGAAAATTGAAACTCTAGGGACTAGGAAGGGCAGCAGCTTTTCAGTAAAATACAAAGGGATGTAAAAATACATCAACTCACGATCTCAGAGCAAACCCCCTTCCCCGACGTACAGTTTCCCAAAAATCTCAGCGTGTCTAAAGCTCCAGGAAGCTGGAAAGGAACAATACTTTTCTTAAACAACTCACCCAGCAATTCACACAGGAGATTCACAGTCTTAATAGGTATTTTATAAAAATATAAATATGGGCTACCTCATGTTGTTTTTACAACACTGGACAGAGCTCCCTTTAGACTGGGTTTATAACCAAGATTTCTTTTTAAAAATCCATCTAGAACTTGGCTTTACAATACACTTTTTAATATCATGTCATAAATGTTATGACATTTCATTGTGGCAAATCCATTTATGTAAAAAAAAAAAAAATGTGCAACCATCTGGTAACGACGACAAAACCTCACTAGAAAAGGTCTTGTTCCCACCCCATAACTATCGCACAGAAGCACCAGTGGAAGTGCTGGACACCCCCTTCCATGCTCACAGAAAGACTTCAGCCAAGCAGTTCCTTGCAAATTACAGCATTAACAGTAGATGCTTTTGATAGAGCTTTTTATCTCTTTCTTCTTTAAATTTGGAGCTTTTGAAATCATCTCAAATTGTTAAAGTGGAGAAAAAACCAAAAAACATCAAACAAACAAAAAACCCAAATTGCAGGTGAAACCATCAGAGACAAAGCAGAATATTCAGTGCAATGGGAAATAATCATGGCAGACTCTAGTTTTTTTTTAGTTTTAAGACTAGGAAAACAAACAAACAAAAAAACCAACAGACAAAAGGCATATTTCCCAAACCATATTTTTGAAACACTCACCACCAGCTTCAAACAAAATCAGGCTCACAATCTTCACCACAAATATATACAAACATGATAAATAGGTAAGACACAACCCAAATAAACCAGCAGGTAACTATTTTCTTTTCTCTTTTTTAATGGGAATGGTTTGGATGCAGGGTGTGAGAGAGGAGAGAGCAGGTAGACGGCAGTGATACGGATGGCTTTAGTGCAGACGAGGAGAGGGCTGAAAGATCAGCGGGAGCGAAGAGACTTCTAAAACTTTCCACATTTTCCAAATGGATGGTCTTGTGCCATAGCAATAAAAAAGCAGCATTTGCGATTATACGTGCAGTCACTTCAAAATGCGCCTTCGGGTGGCTCACTCTGCTTCCCCCCTTTCCTTTATAAAGATATATACTGTGGGATATATATCTCCTATAAAAGGCAGGTGAGTGTACATACGTCAAGTGAATCATTCTGCATTGAGAAGTGTTATCCAAGTTTCACCACAAGAAAAAAATAAAGTTCCCAAACTCTTTTCAGTAGTTTTCCAGCATCTCTGTAGGCAGCAGAGAGCGCTCGCGCCCCTTTTCTGTGCAAAAGCAAATCCTCTGCCTCTAGAGTTTATTTTACTTTTTTTTTTTTTTAAGAAAAAAAGAAGTCCAGGATTTGCTAATCCCCCTTTATACACAAAATCAGAAGGACTCAATGTCTTTTCCTGGGATCTCACGTGTGCTAAACGGATTCGTGGAGTGGGTGAGGACACAGACTTTCTTCGGACACCCAAGGAAGAACCAAAGCAGAAAACCCAATGAAAAATCAACCAAAACGAGGAGCAATTGGGGTGAGAAAACCACGTCTGTCATATTCCAACGGAATCGCCTCGACAAAAAAAAAAAAAAAAATCAGCGGTGGGAAAACACTGGGTGAACCTTGGAGAGGAGGAAGACTTTCCTGCTCTTCCTCGCCAGCAAGGGCCGCGGGCGACCGGGAGCCCCCAGCTCATCGACGGGCCATTGCGCCTGGAGCCGCGGCTGGCACGGGAGAGGGGACCCCAGCACCAGAGGGGGACGGCGGAGAGGCTTTTGGGGAGCGTTGAAATGAAATCGTTTCTGAGCCAGAATACTTTAAATGGGAGGGTTGGGAGCGAGGGGAGCGGGGAGAGGGATTAAATATTAGCGAGGAGGGACAGGGGGCGTTAAAACATCTGCCCAGATGTCAAACTGAAACCGTGAATACTGTGAGTGCAGCCGAGGTAGATGGAGGAAAAAAAAACATGTTACAGTAGGAAACAACCCTTGGAAGGAAAACCAAACCAAAACAACAAAAAACCCAAAAACGTAAAAGCGGTGGCGTGTTCTGCGTGGGGCCCCAAATCTTCGCCAAACCCTCCCCCGGGCGGGGGCGGGAGCAGCTCTGGCGGCCGGGGGAGCGGGGAGGGACCTCGGCATCGCCGGGGGAGAGCGAGGTGGGGGGGACCAGGCATCACCGGGGGGCGGTCCCGGCATCACCGAGGGAGCGGTCCCGGCATTACCGAGGGAGCGGTCCCGGCATCACCGAGGGAGCGGTCCCGGCATCACCGAGGGAGCGGTCCCGGCATCACCGAGGGAGCGGTCCCGGCATCACCGAGGGAGTGGTCCCGGCATCACCGAGGGAGCGGTCCCGGCATCACCGAGGGAGCGGTCCCGGCATCACCGAGGGAGCAGAAGGGGGGTAGCCGCGGCATCACCGGGGGAGCAGCCCCAGCATCACCGTGCGCCGGCGGAGTATTTGGCCTTGGTGATCAGGTAGAGGACGATGTCCTGGTGGCCTCCGAAGGCGGCGATGTGCAGAGCGCTCCAGCCGTCGCGGTTGGCCAGGCGGATATCAGCGCCGAACTTGACCAGGAGCTTGACGAGCTCGAGGTTGCCGTCGATGACGGACTGGTGCAGCGCCGTCTGCCCCTCGGGCCCGAAGGAGTTGACGTTGAACTCGCAGTTCGTCATGTTCTGCAGCAGCGACTGCAGCTCCTTGGTGTTGCCGCGCCGCACCGCCTCCTGGAACACCCGCTGGCTGGGGGGCGGCGGCGGCGCCGCGCACGGCGACACCTCGCTCTGGCTCATGCCGCCGCCTGGGCCCCGCCGCCCCGCATGGACGGCGACGGCGGCGCCCTCCCGGGCATGCGGCGGCGGGCGGGCGGTGCTGCGGTGCTGCCGGGGCTGGGGGTCCCGCTGGGGTCGCGGTGGGTCCCGGTGGCCGCTCCCGGCCCCGCCGCTGCCGCGCTCGGTGCTGCGCTGGCTCCGCTCGCGCCCGTCTGGAGTGACCCCGGCGCCGCGCGCGCCTTTTACCCGCCCTTTTATTTGCATAACAATGGCACGGCTGCGGGGGCGGGGCCGCGCGCCGCAAGCCCATTGGCCCCGGCGGGCGGGGGGCGGAGACTCAGCGGGAGGACACGCCCCCCCGGGAGGGTGAGCGGGAGGGGCCCGAGCGCTGCGAAGGCGGGAGGGGGCGGACGGGGGCGCTCCGGGCCCGGGACAGCCCGGGACAGCCCGGGATAGCCCAGCTCGGGACAGCCCAGCTCGGGACAGCCCAGCTCGGGACAGCCCGGGACAGCCCGGGACAGCCCGGGATAGCCCAACTCGGGACAGCCCAGCTCGGGACAGCCCGGGACAGCCCGGGATAGCCCAGCTCGGGACAGCCCAGCCCGGGACAGCCCGGGATAGCCCAGCTCGGGACAGCCCAGCTCGGGACAGCCCGGGACAGCCCGGGATAGCCCAGCTCGGGACAGCCCAGCCCGGGACAGCCCGGGATAGCCCAGCTCGGGACAGCCCAGCTCGGGACAGCCCAGCTCGGGACAGCCCAGCCCGGGACAGCCCGGGACAGCCCGGGATAGCCCAGCCCGGGACAGCCCGGGACAGCCCGGGATAGCCCGGGACAGCCCGGGATAGCCCAGCTCGGGACAGCCCAGCTCGGGACAGCCCGGGACAGCCCGGGATAGCCCAGCTCGGGACAGCCCAGCTCGGGACAGCCCGGGATAGCCCAGCTCGGGACAGCCCAGCCCGGGATAGCCCAGCTCGGGACAGCCCAGCTCGGGACAGCCCGGGACAGCCCGGGATAGCCCAGCTCGGGACAGCCCAGCTCGGGACAGCCCGGGACAGCCCGGGACAGCCCGGGATAGCCCAGCTCGGGACAGCCCAGCTCGGGACAGCCTGGGACAGCCCGGGACAGCCTGGCCCGGGACAGCCCAGCCCGGGACAGCCCGGGACAGCCTGGCTCGGGACATTCCAGCCCGGCCCGGGACAGCCCGGCCCAGTATAGCCCGGGACAGTCCAGTACAGTCCGGCCCGGGACAGCCCGGGACAGCCCGGTGCGGGACAGCTCAGCTCGGTACATCCCGGCTAGGCGCAGCCCGGGTCAGTACAGCCCGGCTCGGCGGTAGCCTCGGCACTGGGCACGATTGGCCAGGCGGGAGCAGCCGGCCCCGCCGCTCCCTGCAGCGCGGTGCTGGAACCGGTTTGTGCCCGTCCCCAAACATCCCTCGGGACTCCGCCGATGAGGGTCATCAAGGGGCTGCGATTACCCCCGATTTGGGGGTGACACGGGATTGCTACGGGTTTGTGTCCTCATAAGCCAACCAGGATAGGTCAAGGAACAGGATGGGAGGTTCAGCCCGCGGGGTCTGGCCACTCTGGGGGCTCCCAGTGGGAGCTGCACTGGGTTTCAGGGAGCTATGGGTGGGATTGATTTGGGGAGGGAAGATGCAACCGCCACTATGTCCCGCCAGCGCTGGAGTGACTCAGTTCTGTTGCCTGGGGCTTTATCTGGGGTTGGACCCACTGCCCAGCTGAGGACCACATTCCTGGTGCGGGAGCACTGGGAGCTGTGAACACTGCGGGGAGGCGGAAAAATGGGCAAAAAGGTACCTGAAAACACTGCATCAACCAGAAACGGTACTGGGGGAGCCCTCCCCTTCCCCCCATGCCCGTTTGGTCCCCGAGGAGCAAACGGCGGGTCTGGGTGGGAAGCAGCGTTCCTGGGCCAGCTCCCTCTGCCTCCGCCGGGCATTTGGTCAGCTGGAGCAGGACGGGAGGTGCAGGGAGAGACGAAGGAGCGTGTCATAAACCGAGGTGACAGCAGCCACGACAGGGGCAGCTGGGTGGCAAGCTGCTGTCACCTGGCACTGCTGGTGTGTCCTTTTGGGGAGGCAAAGAGAGAAATCAGCCAACTGATAAATTCGACCCTAGCTGATGAAACGTGCCATCTCGGAGCTGTCTGTCACATGGCTGGAGGACAGTGGCCGTGAGCTTAGAGTGCGATTTGCCCCACGGCCTGTTTCTGTGGCTTTTCCCAGCAGCTGGAGGAGCCGGGGACGCCTCTGCCCCAGCTGGGTACTTCTCCTTATCCCAGCCTGCTTTTGGCTGTAAGTTGGTAAAGCAGCTCTTGTTTTTCTTCCTGTAAGGGTCTGCCTTTCTAAGTCCATTTCTGCAGGTAGTTTTTCTCATCCCTATACCCACTCCTACCCCATTCCCATCTTCATACTCATCCCTATATCCATGCCCATCTCCCTGTCCAGATCCCCATCTCCATCCCATCCCTGTCTCCATCCTCATCCCATGCCCGTGCACCTACTCATCTCCATCCCCATCTCCATCCAATCCCCGTTCGTCCTATCCCCATCCCCATCTCAATCCACATCCCTATCTCCTTACCCATGCCCATCTCATCGCAACCCCTATCCCAATTCCATCTGTCTGGTCTCACTGGCTTCCCCAGGCCAGAGCTCTCCCAGTCACACCTTTCTAATGTGAATGTCGCAGCGCACTGTTCTCACGGAAAAAGGGGGATTGGGACGTGACCGCGGCCAGGAGCTGCAGGCTCTCCTCTGCTCTCCTGTGGCTGTTGCAGCTTCTCCCAGGATGTCTCTGTGCCACTGAGGCGCGGGGCCCCCGCAGCGCTGGCACAGGACACAGAGCTAGGCTCAGGGCTTGGAGCCCTGGGGCCTGTGCAGGAGCCAGGTTTGCCCGAGGACAGCGAAAAAGAGCCACTTCTGCCTGTCCCTCCCTGCGAGGGCCCCGTTCCGGGCAGGAGGTGGTGGCTCTGTCCCCATCACCCCAGCCATGGTGGCTGCGGGGATCACCAGTGGCGATCCCTGCCCTGCTGTCCCGGTGTCACTCGCTGTGGTGAGCCGTGACTCTTGGTGACTCACGGCAGCTCTGGTTGTGCCAGGGCCCGGCACAGCCCAGCAGTGCAAACAGCGGGGAGCGCGGGAGCCACTGCAGCCCACGACCGTTCTCTGGCACTAATCCCAGCAAAGCCATCATGGCAAAGCTGGAAAAGAGAAGGCAGCGGGTCCTACGGCAGCTCTGCTGGAGCTGAGTGTGATGGCCTGAGGGTCGGGGCTCTGCTCTTCCAGGCTCGCCCTCTCCTTTCCACTCCTAAACATCCCGTGACAGCTGATTTTGTGCATTTACAGGCCATATCCTGCGAGGTGTGGAGCCCTGTCAGTGAGCCGTGGGAGAGTGGGAATTGCTCACACCTCCCCGGTCTGGGGCTTGGCCAGAGTTACATCTTCGCAAGCAAATCTGCATTAGCCAGTGACACTGGTGAGAAAAGGAGCCCGGGCAGGGACCCAGCCATGCAAATGTTCGGGGCTGGCAGGTGGGGGCAGGACTCGGCCTGGGAACGGGGCCAGAGAGGGAGGGAAAAGAGTGAAAAAGCAGAGGGGAAAAAAAAGGAAATTAAATTTTGAAACGGTGCGTTTCAACCTCAGCTTGTACCCAGCTCTGTAACCTGAGAGGAGCCGGGAGCGGTGTGACGGCCGGGCCAGGCTCCCCGCACGGTTCCGGCCGGGAAGGGGTTGCGGAGGGACCGACGGCCCCTGTCCTGGCTCCATGGGGCCCTGCAAAACCAGTAGTCCCACCCAGTGATTTATCTGCTCTCTTCTGAGACGAGGGGAAGACGTAGCGGGAGGTGGGGAAGGGCCCCGGAGCTGCGATGCCTTAAGCGAACGGTCACGCCGAGAGGCGCGGAACAAATTTCCCCTCCTTAGGAGACGTGACGGCCAAATTTCCCCGTACTCGTGAGAGCCTGCGGGAGGGAGTAGGACCGGCTGCCACCGGCATTGCGGGCGGGGCTCGGAGCCGCCCCGGCGCTGGGCGCGTTGGGCTGGGCATGTAGCAACCCTTTCCCAAAAATCCCAGCGGGCAGTGCCCGTCCTCAGGCCAGGCGGACACAGCAGCGAGAGTCCAGCCACCCCCGGAGGCCTCCTTGAAGGGAGCCGGAGAGCCGGGGGGACGGATCCGGGGCAGGCGGCGAGGGGGCGTGCCCCCACTTAATTCATTAAAATGTGTCGGAGAGCGTGGGAAAGACGGGAGCTTTTCTTCCCAGCGCAGAGCCCCAGCGAAAGGCGTGCGAGGGAGAGCGCCCTGCCCGCTCGGCTCCCCGGAGCCAGAGGAAGCGCGAAGGTTTCCTCCGCCGCTGCCCCGCCGGCGCTTTGCCTCCCGGCTTTTTGGCAAAGCCGTTGCCGAATCGCCGGTGGGGAAACGTGGGGCTCGACAAATGCCGCCCGCCCGGCCGCGGGGATGTGGGATACGAGGATGTAGGGAGACCAGCTGGGCCCAAGGGGCCGCGGTTGCTGTGTGGGAACAGTCTCCCTTGTGCGGATTCATCTTTGGGGGGAGGAAAGGGAATGCGGGGGGTTCAGAGGAAAACCTCCCTCCGTATGGCTGAGAGCTGCTCTGCTTGCAGTGGGGCACAAGCAGGGACACGGCTGTAGGACTGGCCTCATGCTCCCCCCATGGACACATCACACACTGTGAGCTTCCAGCAGCACTCAGACAGTGCCCAGGTGGGCTGGGACCTTGCAGCCCCTTCCAGCAGAGCTGCTAAGGCCAGTGGTGAGAATTTGTAAGGGAAACCTCATGGTCTTGCAGTGAGGACATGTGTGAGTTCCCCATGTCCTCTGCAGGGAGCATGGCATCACTAGCAAAGCTCTTACAAGTGGTTTGGGAAGCTCTCTGGACAAGGGGAGGCCCCAGACATCCTCCTGGGACACCCCCATCACAGGGGCCACTGCAGGAACATGGGCTGGGGACTGCCACTTCCCGTGGATGCCACTAAGGATGCTGCTCTGTGTAGTCCCTCCTTCCCAGCCTGTGACAAACAGGATTTAAAGTTTGAGCGAGACTCAAGCATGGTCATAGCCCTACAAGTGATCCTTGTCCGCTGGGGGAGGCACAGGTGGAGGCGTCCGTGGGCTGGAGGACGTGGTGCTGGACTGTGCAGTTTGGGTTGTCTCACTGCAGCTTGGCCTTTAACCACTCCAGTGCCCCATCTCGTCAGTCCTTATCCTGCTGGAAATGCAGCTCCTCTGATGTAGCCTACAATCTCAGCATCTGACAGCATAAATATGTTCCTGGAGCAAAAGGCTACGAACTGGGATGTGCTTGGAGCTGAAGAACTGCCTAGTGCCACAGGCAGGGGTATCCAGCTGCAGCAGTGTCCCAGTGCTGCCAGGTCATACTGAGACATCACCTTGACTGATATCCCTCTGGCCACTGAGTACACATGCACCAAACTGCCATGGTTCCAGCCCAGGCTCTGCCTCACGTGTCCCTGGCCAGGTGCTCTGGCAGCTGCTTGTGGGACTTCTGGTAATGGAAAACTGGCATGTGGAGGGACCAAATATCCACTTTGCAGGTGCTGATAGAGTTGTTTGGAGGCACAGACCTTGGTTTCATGTGCCCTAGGCCAACCTTCCTGCCATAATTACCTTGTCCTGGGCCATCAGAATGATCTCCAGGATTGAATACAGTGTTAGTGCAGTGTTTTGGTGCTGGTAAATGACCATCTCCTGAGACACGTGGTCCCCAGGGCCACTTACCATGGAGTCACAGGCTGGTTTGGGTTGGAAAGGACTTTTAAAGTCCAGCTCATTCCAACCCCTTGCCAATGGGCAGAGACACCTTCCACTAGACCAGGTTGCTCCAGGCCTCATCCAACCTGGCCTTGAACACTTTCAGGCGTGGGGCACCCACAGCTTCTCTGGGCAACCTGTTTGATTGCATTGTGTGGCCACTCCTTTGCGGTGGCTGCAGAAATGGAGATATGTCACCCCACTGCTCCCACTGCATAGTTACCCCAAAAGACACATTACAGATCACCAGGGCTGGCCTGGGGACCTGGTGACTGCTCCGTGGGGACATCCCTGGGATCTGAGCAGGCTCAGGGGTAATGTGGCCATAGTCCCTGTGGGACGTGCCTGGTGAGCGTGTGTAAGCTCATTTGCCTGGGAGCTGTGCCCACATATTGGCAGGCTGATGGGAAGGGTCTGGTCCCAGGCTATTTCCCAGGGAGCAAACATCTTCCTGACCAATGCATATGTCCCTCCTTGTGTGGCACTGACACCTCTCTCGTCTCCCTGCCCCAGCGAGGGGCCAGCAACAGTGACCCCCGGCTCATGGGAGCAGCATTGCCATGGTGTGGGGCAGCATAAGGGCCTGAGCTTGCAGCCAGTCAAGGGCTCTCAGCCCTGGGTCCGTGCCCAGAGACACAACAGTTTGTTTGAAAACGGCAGCCAAGCAACTGGGAGCTCAATTGGAGCATCCGGCTGGAAGAGCGGCTCCGTGATGAGGATGGGCAGCAGTACAGCCCTCATCCTTCTCCTCCTCCCCTGCCTCACCAGCTGCCTTAGGGATTGACGAGCACTAGTTCAAGGCACAAAGTCACGCCAGGGAAAACTGAGCTGGTTTCTGTGAGCCGGTCAAATATGCGGTGAGGTTTCCGCTCCAGATTACTGGAGGAAGGAAGTTTGCTTGGAAGGGGATGGGGATAAGGTGGAGGAGAAGGGAGGGAAGTGCATTCCTGCCTGATGAGGAACAATGTTGATATATTCATTTGTAAACTAAAGCTGGCCTGAGCGTCAAACACCTTGTCCCCATCAAGCTCCAAAGGATGTGCAGGAATACACAAGGAGAGGAGAGGAACCTTCTGACATCTGATGCAGCGTGTGGTTTCCCAGGGCTGAGGGATGGATGCTGTTTAGTCAGGTCTCATTCATGAGCAATAAAACCCTTCTCCAATGCTGCTTTATCCCAGGGTCCCCCCATGATCACATCCTGCCATGCAAGGGCAGGAGCTGAGCACGGGTGAAACACCTGGGGGATCGATGGTTTCCTGGAGCCCACCCAGAGCCCCCATCCCTGCTGGGGCTGCCCTTCCCACGCAGGATCAAATGGCTCCATAAAAGCATGGAGGGCTCATTACTGCCCTAATAAATGTTAAACATTAGTATGACGCAGACAATGGGATTTTGTAATTATCTCTTTTTTAAGCAGCCAGATAGGGAAACAATACTGTTGGCTGATTAAAAAGCTCCTTTAATTCCCTTTGATCTGTATCCACCATTCAAAACTGGACAATTCATTACTTCCTGGATGCTCCTCAAGGTTGATTGGATGTGGAATTTGCTGTTGACTGTGTCTATGACTGGAGGTGACCTTGCTGCACAGATCCCACCACGGCACCACCTCCTGTGGGCAGCAGGAAGGGAGAGGTGCTGTGCTGGGTCACAGCTGCCACCCCTGTCCCCAGGAGCTGGATGGGATCCTCTGGGAGCTGTTTCATGCCACGTCCACAGGTACACATGACCTGCTGGTGTCTGCCCTGGGTTGGTCTCCTAAAAAAAGTCCCACAGTGGTGATCTTGCCCTAGCACAGCCCTGGCTGTAAACACAAAAGCTCTCCCCAAATTCGATGGAGCTGACAGGCAGATAAAGTCCGGGAGGCGTCAAGGACATGACCCTACTGTCCCCAGGGTTCAGAAGGGAAAGCATTCTTCTAGGCAGCTGTCCCCAGGTGAGGGACAGGGCCATGTGTCCCTGTTTCCCAACAGCTCCCCTCTGCAGTGAAAGGGGTGGCAGACAGATATGAAACCACAGCTCTGGAAAACCCAGTAAGCAAAGGCCAGAAGTGCCCATGGGTGGTCAGATGTCCATGTGACTCAGCAGCTTCCTCCACATGGGGTCTGGACAGGTTCATCCCATTCTGGAGAGGTTCGTCCCACTCTGGATGAACATTCCACAGCATGACAAAGCACCGCTCACCACACGGGCCAGCAATGGGAGGCTCTGATCATTCCTGCTTTGCCTTATCCCCAGTTTCTGCCATCCCAGAACAACTCCTGAAGAAGCAGGATGCTGACACATGGCTGAGCCTGCATGGAGCCCAGGGGGCTGGGCAGCTCAGCCTCTGGTGTGGGCAGTCCCTTGCTCACCGGCTGCAGTGACCCCACTGGTATCTCTCACCAGTGGCTGGCATAGAGGGGCTGCTGGCAAAGCACGAGCCTCATTCACCCCCTGCTCACAGGACACTCTTTAAGGTCCCCACATGCTCCAGGGAGCTGGGGGTTTGGTGGTCCATAAGGACATGGCAACTCCAGTGGCATCCAGGAAGAAGGTGGCCTATGCACTGGAGGAGCCAATGTTTGGCAGAGCATCAAGGGTTCTGAACCTGAACCTAAGAACATCCTGCTTCCAGGCATTGAACAGATCACCTGGACACACAGGGACAACAGCAAAACTCCCAGAGCCAGAGCACCAACTCATCAAGGCTGAGAGTGGCAGGATGTCCTCGAGGGGCCAGATACAGCATCTGCAATCATTGGGCAGCGGCTGCCTCAGGTGGGTGCTGGGGATTCCTCAGCGGGGATCCCATGTGCTCCTGCCACCCAGGCCGGACACTTGAGGAATCTGGAAAGGGCTTAAAGGAGAACACTGTACTGGCAGTCTCAAGCAGCCTTCGGGCCCCTGAGCTGGGATGGGGAGGGACAGAGGGATGGAGAGATGCAGAGATGGAGAGCTTCAGGGTCGGTGGCACAGATGGTTGAGAACATATGCCATGGCCCATACTGCTGAGATTACAGCTGGCATACTGGGAGCAGCTCCATCCAAGTGTGTCCATGTCCAAGCAAGGTCACTGTCCTGTCACAGCACCAAATACAACTCAGGCCAGAGGGACCTCAGCTGTCCCATGCTGCCATTAGGAATTGGGGACACTTTGTAAACATCTGCCCATGACATAGAGGCAGAAAACCTGTTATCATGAGTGCTGTTTCCTAGTGCCAAAGCTCTGCTTTCACATGGGATTCAGTCCTGGAGCTCACCCTGATGGTTCAGGACAAGGTAATTGTGGCCCAGAGGTGCAGAGGTTGGTCCAAGGCACATAAAACCAGGGTCTTTGTCTCCAGACAACTGTAACATCACCAACAGAGCAGATATTTGGTCCCTCCATGTGCCAGTTTTCCAGGACCAGAAGGCCCACAAGCAGTTGCCAGCATACCAGGCCAGGTACATGCGATGGTGCCAGTTTGTCCCCTGCTGTTACTGCCTGACCCAAAGCTGTTGTACCAGAAACATGATAAAAATGACCTGGGGGTAAAAGTGAAGGGGACATTTCCATTTTAGATGAAGAGGGAATTAAGAAAAACACATTAACACCAAGAGAGAGCACAGGGCTGGAAAACAAGGAAGTGAAAGACAATTGCTTCAAGATTATGTGCAAAAAAATGTAGACAGCTGAGAAGACAAAAAAATGGAAAGAGTGGATGGAACAATGACAGCCATGGAGGACAAGATGAGCAGCAGGCATTTTAATCCCATTACGAGAAATAATCCCCATGGCTGGAGGTGTCAGTGCACATTCAGAAAGGTGTGCCAGGGTCCAGGAGCCTCCAGTCAAGTGGGAAAATCCCTGTTTTTCTTCTGCCCATCTCTAGGAGCAGCAGCCATCTCCAGCATAAACTAAGAGAGATAGGAAAGGAGGGATGAAGGTGGTGGTGAGGGAAGGTTTTGCTCAAAGACTGGTTTTGGCTGGTGAGCTCCAGTGCTGGGCACCCACTGGCCTGGGACAATGAATGGTCCTGGGGCACCTGGGCAGTGCCATGGCAAGGCTGGGCTGTGGGGGCTCCATGGGGCCAGACCCTACCCCAGGGCCAGGGGATCAGAGGGAACAGATGTGGCCTTCCTTGTCTGTGACTGTATGGGAAGGAGAGGAGAGGAAAAGGAGAGGAGAGCAGATGGAGCCTTTTAAGAAATTCCTCGAACCCAGCACTCCCCCACAGCCAAAGCCTTGGCAGCAGGAGGTGTGATCCCTATGTCTATCACTCCATGGGCAG
Source organism: Pseudopipra pipra (assembly GCF_036250125.1). Taxonomy (NCBI): domain Eukaryota; kingdom Metazoa; phylum Chordata; class Aves; order Passeriformes; family Pipridae; genus Pseudopipra; species Pseudopipra pipra. The sequence continues at coordinate 11,264,365 of NC_087568.1, read as the reverse complement.
AGCAGTGGCTGAGGCTGGGGTTCTTGCTGACACATGACCACTCCCTGGCAGACACTGCTGTGATGATGATGATGGTGATTCTCAGCCATGGAGGAGGCTTTCTCTCCAAGTTCTGTCAGCCAAGTGTAGGGAAAGAGGGAATAACCCCCCCCAAATCTCCTGGGAAACACAGATCTTGTAGCTGACTCTCACCCCTGTGTGTCCCAATGGGAAGGGGCCAGGCTTAGCATCCCTGTCCTCCCAAAATGGGTCCAAACCTTTCATGTGCAGGGCCAGTGGTGCATGCTGAGGTGGTGACAGACCCTCTGTCACAGTGACACTGGTGTCCACCTCGACTTTGTTCATCACTGGTGAAGGAGATGCTGTTATTTTATGCTTTTTATGCTTCATCCTTGACAGGGATGAAGCTCCATGGCAGCAATCAAGGGGCAGCGGGTAGCTGTGGCAGGGCTGTGAGATAGATGGGGACAGTGGGGTGGGCACAGGGATTATCTGCCATCTTCTGATGGAAACAGGGACAAAATGACACACTGTGGCCATGGAAAGTGTCACCAGAGGGTCATGTCCATGGTCAGGACTCACCTAGGACCACTAGGGAGTGAGGATGGGCACAGTGTAGGTACAGTCACATTTCAGGGTCATTTAATTAATGCTCAGACAGGGTCTTGTGGAAAGAGAGATATTAAAAGTGGAAAAATTATTTTTTTTTCTTAAAGCATTGAGCTGGAGGGTGAGATGTCCCTTGGGGGGGGGAAGGACCCCCTGGCACTGTGTGGCCAGGAGCTCTGGAAGAGGGAAACTGAGTCCTGCAGTGCAGGTGCTTCCCTGGCCCAAAAATGTCACACCTCAGCCAAGAGCACCTCGGGCCCTCTCAGCAATAACAGCAGGGCCTGGAAGTTAACCTGGATTAGAAGGGAAGTTTTGCAAACACTCCTCTGTTGTAGGGTGAAGTGGTGTGAGCCTGGCCCTGGATCTGGAGGCACCCAACAGAAGTGCCTGGAGCTTTGGACAGGCCTGCCTGGACTCCTCGCCTCTCCTGGGATCTCCACAGCTTGTGCAGCCTCCCCTGGGTGCTGGCCAGTCCCACCAGTGACACTGGTTGCTGGAGGTGGTGGGACCACATGCCAGTCCTGCTGCCTCCACACAGAGCCTCAGGCACGTGGGTGCCCTGAGGGACCACCCCAGAGAGGCAGGTGGCTGTAGCTTTGGCACCACTGGGACCCCCCTGGACCAGCCTGGCTCTGCTGGGGCATCTCAGATCCCAGCACAGGCGGATGTGGATGCCAGTGGTATCGTGGTGCACCCGGAGATTTCCCTGACCCCAGAAGTGCTCAGCCCCCCGGGACTCCTGCACCTACTGATCACCTCTGAGGAATGCTGGAAGAACAGGATCAGGGTGAGCAGGATACTGGTTGTGGTGTGGCACATGTCCCACAAGCTGGGAGCACTCCAGGCACTGGAGATGCTCTCCCCTGTGCTACTGTTGGGGACGCACCATGAGTGACCAGGCAGAGGGGCACTGGGGTGAGGGTGCCATGGGGTCAGCACTGCTGGGGTGATGATTTTGGTTTGGAGACCTCTGCTACCCTCTTGCCATGCCCAGCCTGGAGAGGGGCAGAAATAAAGCAAAGGGTTCATTCCCTGGCTACCTCTACTTTAATGATCACATGGAGGCCACGTGTTTTTTGGCTGTTGCAAACCATTAGTGCAACTGTGTCAGTGCTCCATGGTGGATCCCAAAACAAGAGCCCCCCTGCTTCCAGCCTCTTACTGCAAACCCATGGCCCAAAATCCGCTGAGGTTCCTTGTGTAGTTCCCTGTCTCACTGTCAAGCCCCTGCATCCTCCCTCAGCTCAGCTCATAGACGCTTTGTGCATCCCCCGAGGCCAAAAGAACATCCCGAAACTGGGACACGACACGTCCAAAATGGGACCCCTCCCAAAACACCTTCCCACAGCAGGAGCAGCAGTAGAAGTCGGTGAGCTCAGCTCTGTCCAGCACCCCGGGGGGGACGGCATCGACCTGCAGGACTGTGCCTCCCCCCAGCACTGCATCTGCCCCTCGCTGCTCCAGCTCCTCTGGCTGCTCTCTGTGCGCGGTGCAGCCGGGCTGGGCTGTGTCACGGGCTGGCACGGTGACATCGCACAGCTGGCTCCCTGGGCAGACTGTGGAGAGAGGAGACAGCACATGACATCAGCCGCTGCTGTGATTAGCAGAGTCTGTGTTTATCCATGTGAGCGACCCTTGTGAGGGGCCCGTCATACCTGCAGGGGGTCCAGGCTCTATCCTGCATCCCAAGGAGGAGCATCCCATGAATTTGGGAGAAGGGGCGGTCACCAGCATCCACCAACTGCCTGCCCTGAGCGTGGCACCTCTGCCGTGTCCTGGGATCTGTTCCAGTCTTGGTAACTGCACCAGTGCTACTGCTGTACTGGGTGCAATGGTTTTTCCTCCCTGTCGCAGGTCAGGCAGAGCTGTTCTCCAAGCTGGGCTGGGCCCCCCACCCATGGCTGTGTTATGGGACAACCAACAGCAAGGTTGCCCTTACTGCTGTTTAAATTAAACCATCACCATCATTCCCAGCTGTCTGTGCTGTTCATGACACCCATGACTCTCCTGACCTGCTCATGGATACGACGCCTTGGGGTATCTGTGGCCTCATTCCTCATCTCCCATACGTGACCCCCCATCTCCCACCACAAACACATCACCGTGGGGTGTCCCACAAGGGACGCTGTGGGGTGTGATGTGGGGCCATGTCCCACGAGCTGTTCCTGCACGCCCCCAGCATGGGGGGATCATTTCCATGGCACACCCAGTACCACACCCCCCCGGCAGCTTTGGCAGCTCGGTGCAGGCTCTCACACTCGCAGCAGGGACACGGCACGTCGCTGGATCTGGGCAGCAGAAGCTGAGGGCTGAGCTGCCTCCCATCCATCAGGATGCCTGGCAGCTGGGGACAGGCTGCAGTTATTGCTATGGGATGACTCAGTTTTGGCAGGGGGAGACTGTCCTGCCCAGGCACCAACTAAGACAACAAAGGGCATCCCGCATCACTCCAGTGCCAGCTCTGGGGTGTCCAGCCTGCCCTTTCCAGGATCACAGGGACCCCATCGGGAGCCACCTGGGACAGAGAGGGACACCAGCATTCCTGGCTGGCTCTTCCCTGCGTCCCAAAGCTGTCAAGAGCTTGGGATATGCTGGGATTATCATGAGGGAAAGCAAGGCTGAGGACAACCCTGAAATGGCCATCTCATCTTGGCAGAGCCACCCCATCCTGGCAGAACCGCCCCATGGCTGTCCAGAAGGGTCTGGACCTACCAGTACTGGAGCAGAAAGAGCTGCAGCCCAGAAGGGGTGTGGAAGGCTCAGCTCACACCAGCCCCTGGTTCAGGGGTGCTCCCCGGAGCCCCCCCAGCCCTTCCACACCTCCCCAGAGGAGATGACCAGATGGAGCTGGTGGGGCACAGTCACCTCTGTTTCCCAAAAGACAAATAGCCACCCTCAGGGTCATGGCTGTCACTGGAGATGTTCTCAGGGTGGATTTGCAGACCAGCCCTGCACCACCACACCACTCATGAGTGGCACAAGTTTTTGATCTGCTGCCACAGCACGAGGGGAAGCAGCCCCAAGCCCCATCCCAGCCACTGGGCAAGAGTCAGGCTCACCATCGCTGTGGCCTGGGCAAGTGCCCCATGGCCCCACTTGTAGATGGGCCTTTCCTTCATCTCCTGCATCTGCTTCAGACATGAAGTGGCATCCATCCTTAGAGGGAAAACAGTGACCTTGATTTCCCATTTTCTCCAGTTTCTGGCAAGTGGTGAAGCACCCAGGCTGCTCTCGGGAGATTCCTGAGACAGCTGGAGCAGGTACACAGAGGAGGAGCCCATTTCCCAGGGATTCCTCTAGGACAAAGCCTGTCAGCAGATGGCAGATCCCCATGGCAGGAGCAGGGGCTCTGTCCTTGCCCCATTCCTGCCTCCCTCTGCCCTGTGCTACATGGTGACATGGGGTGGCCTCTGCCTGGGCACCCTTTTCTCTCATTGTCCCCGCTCTCGGGCACATGATCCTGGAGGGAGGGACATCAGCCTTAGGTGAGACTTTTAGATCCAACCATAACAGAAATGATGCTACCAGCACTAAGCACCCATGGACAACAATTTTCCTCATCATGGAGCCTAAAGAATTCCCCGGCTGGGACACAGCACTGGAACACCAACACTCTGTGTGCCTGCAGGGGTCCTGAGCAATTTGCTCTCCCTTCCAACATGCTCCCTCTGCTGCCCTGCCGCTGGTGGGCAAAGCCAATGGCAGACTCCTTCTTCCCTGCACAGGGGGTGAGAAACCTCCAGCTCCCCCAAACACCCCAATCCCACCCTCCTGGGCTCGTGGGAAAAAGGCAGGCAGGGAGGGAAAGTTCATCCCTTAAAAGCCTGGGGAGAGAAAGGCTGTGATGGTCACCCTGTATTCTGCCTTTGCTTGCACCAGCCCCCTCCTAATTGTGGCTCTTCAAAGGGTTGAGAATGCTACATCACTTCAAAGTGACCATTTCTGAATGGGAGCTTGTAAAATCCCTTCTCCCCCTCCCACCAAATTCTTCCCAGGGCTTTTGAAGATGCCTGCACTCCCCTCACTGCCGTGGTTAAAGGGCCACTAGGCACCAGGCACAGGATACCAGCCGGGCACATGGGAAAACTGCACTGGGAAAAGTTTGGACCCCCAAGAAAAATGGTGGTTTCCTGGAGAAAAGGGGGATTTTTTGAAGGAAGTTTTTTTCTCCCCTTTGAGAGAGGCAGAGCCCTCCCAGGAGGAGTTGCAGCTCTCCCGGGGCTGCAGCCCAGCTCTCCTGGTTGCTGCACACCCTGGAGTTACAATGGAGATGGAGCAAAGGGCATGTGTGGGGTGCATGGGGCTGCGGGGAGCTCAGTATGTCCTTTCAACATGCAGGGAGTTTGTCAGATCCCCAGCTTCCAGAGCTCTCTGAGGTTCACACCAAAGGCTGGATTTCCACTGTATACCCGTGGAGGAGAAAGGAAAGCCATTCCTTAACAAATCGATTCGAAACACCTCTTGGGAACTAATAATCCTGTTATAAAACATCTTGAAAATAAAAACCCCTTTGCCTCTTGCCTGGGTCACCCCGGGGATGACAGAACCCGGATGGGCGGGCTGAGCCCTGCAGCCCCCCAGCACCCTGGGGCTGAGCACCCACACGTGTTAGTGCTGCAGAGCTCCACTGGCAGCAAGGATCATCCTTATCCCCAAGCACTATCCGCAACCAGGCAGACCTGCTCAGCACAAGAGCCATTTCCTCCTGGCCTAGCACATGCTGCCCACTCACACTGCCACCTCCCGCCCACCCCTGCTCGCCCATGGGAATTAATCCCATTCCTGCATCAGGGGCACACAGTATTTCTGCATCAGGGATGAGCAAGGACAACACACCCTGGGCTGAGCAAGGCCACCTTCAGCAGTGGGATCTCACCTCTGTAGCAGCCTGCTTTGTGCTCAAGCTATTGCCATGTGCCCCAGAGCTGGGCGGCCCCACGCTCCACAAGATTGGGTGCAGCAGGAGCCCTATGGCCTGGAATGGATCCTCTTCCTTCAGTCCCCAGCCACCAGCACCAAGACAGTGAGGCAGAGCCCCGCCAAAGGCACATCTCACACTCTGGGCACTGCATGGGCTCTGGTGCCTGGGAACTCACAGTCTCTTCACCCCAGGGGACACAGAGCCCCAAGGGCACAGCAGCATCCAGCACCCCAGACCCCACAGCTGCAGACCGTCACTCTGGTGGTCCCACATGAACCGTGAACTATTGCCACAGGCAGGCTGTGAGGGGCAAGGTGACTTGTCTCAAGGCAGGGACAGGGCAGGAGTCACAACTCCATGTGCCCCACTGTGAGGTCCTGCCCATGGATGGGGGGCTGAGCCCAATGGGAGGGACATGGCAGGGATGGGGGGATGCACACCCCCACCCACAGAGGGTCCCTTAGCACTGTGGAGGTCACACTGAAAGGCCTCTGTGATGGTGATACGGTGACCTGTATCAACCTATTCTGTTGGCTGCAATGCCGGAGTGCTGGGTCAGCACTGGGACCCATCATGGCAGGATGGGGGGGAACAGCAGGGCCTGGAAATCTGGGACAGAGCAGGATCAGGGCAAACCTTCTTTGAACCAGTGCCCATTTCCCTTTCCCAGCCCACACAGCCCTGATTTGGCTGGAAACAACCCGTCCCCACATGTGTGAGCCCTGGGCACCCCCAGGGTTTCAGTGTCAGGGTGCTGGCTTGTAAGCCCAACTTCCCAGGGGTGCCAAGTACTTCTGCCCAAAGTCTTGCTCCCCAGGCCCTGTTTCTTGCCCAGGTCCCTCTGTGTCAACCCAGCCCGAACCAAGACCTTGGGACGAGGAGCCATGTGCCTGTCCAGGCTGGCTCAGGGGAGGACCTGGCAGCTCCAGCTGCCTCCGGAGAGGCCGTGGGTCAGGCAGGCCTGTGCCAGCACTGAGCCCTGCGCCAGCCGCACCCAGCGCCATCGCAACTGCGTGTGGGGGCTCGGCCTCAGCCTGGGCTGGGGTGTTTGGGAGAAAGCTCACAGCGTCCAGGCTTTGCACAGGGCTGAAGCAGACCTGGGAGCATTCTTGGAGTACAAAGGTGCATGGGAAACCTCAGCCGTAGTGAGAGATCAGCCTGATAAGAGGAGTTACGAGCCTGAGAAATGTGCTGATTGCAGGGCACTGAAGATGCCTGGTTATCTTTTCCTCCTCGATAAGACAGATAAACAAAGGACAAAGGACCTGGGATTGTGCAACCTGGGCTGCAGCAGCCTGGCCATGATCTTAAGATGTTCCCAGGGTGGAGGAGGGAGGATGAGCTCAAGCAAGAGGCACCTTCAATTGCTCTCATCTCCCGGTGCTGCTGTGGGAGAGAACCCTGCCAGATCCTGCATCCAGTGCCAGGTAGCAGCAACGGTCCTGCTCCAAATGGCTCCCAGCTCCTTCCCAGGGCATGCTGGGCACAGTGCCCCTGTCAGCAGGCACAGCAGAGCTCTGCAAACCCGCAGCCATGACAATGTCACTGGGTTTCCAGCTCAGCTGTGATTTTCTACATGAGCAAATGAAATTCTGCTGAAGAGGGGAAGCTGGCAGAGCACAACCCATCTGGGGGGCGTTTCTGGCTGGTCTTGCCACTGCAGCTCCCAGTCCCATCCCTGCCCCACCTGGGGACATGAGGATGCTCCCATCATCCCGCTGTGCCCTGGAGAAAAGACAGCTTAATTGTGTGGGGTTGCCTGGTCTGAGGGTGAAAGGGCTGGGGACCCCCTGGGATCCAGCAGTGCAACCCTCCAGGAATCTATCCTTTTCCCTGTGGAAGTGTTCAGAGCAGCCTGAGACATTGGGCGTGCCTTGGCCCCTCCCACACACTGGGTCTGGTATAAGGCAATGAGGCTCCATGGGTATGAGAGTGCTCCTGGGAAAGCACAGGAACCTCCCGCCCTTTCCACATGGCAATAAGGCGAATGTGATGCTCACAGCAAAGCCAAATGTTGTAGATCAGGGAATCATGGAAGGAAAAAAATTGCACCCAGCCTTAGGGCTGTGGATGCGTAGTGGGCTCTTCCTGCTGAGCACCTGGCTAAGGGCAGTGGGTCTCACCAGCCCTCAGCTGTCCCAGTGTGGTGGCTGTAGAGGAGGGACCTGGGACTCTCCTGGTGTCACCCTGGCTGGGAGCTGATGCACAGCCTTTCCCGCACCGTCTTCTGCAGCTCTTCCTCCTGCCTGCCCTGTGCTGTCTCTGCCCACTTTTCCCCAGGCTGGTAGTGGAGCTGAGAGTGAGACGGGAAAGAAACCCCAAGTCACTGCTCAGGCTGGCAGGGGCAAGGTGAGTGCTTGAGCTGCCCAACACCATCCTGGCACCCAGTGCAGGGACACTCTGGCTGCTCCTCCAGCCACCCAATGGGGCTGTCTGGGACGTATCCTGCACCTGCATGTGGTGTTGGAGGAGAAGCTGGGTAGTGCAGATCTCAGTGGTCTCCAGAACCAGCTCTGGCAGCTGGTCAGGGAGGTGCTCACCCAGCATGGGCGAGTGTCCCTGAGCACCCCCGGCCACTCTCCAGCAGGGAGCAGAGGCTCTGCTGTGCCTGCCTAGCAGCACAGACCCAAGGGAAGCAGGACCAATTGTTTTCATCTTTTGCAGCATGTTTTAGATGGCAAGGGGGGCATTTTACAATTAGCCTCCTCTGGTGAATCCCAACCTGATGGAATGTGCTACATCCTCGCCTTTCCCAGGGACCAGACTTCATCTGGCAGAGCACCCCTCAAGCACTGGGGCACCGTGCCAGCTGGTTTTACTGCACTGACTAAGCAAGAAGCTTCCCCATGCCAGACAAGAGTCTGTGACACAGCCCATCCCTCTGGGTCATTCAGGAGCCACATGCTGTCAATGCCTCCAGCGAGGTCTTTCCTGTGCCCTGTGGTGACCCACAGCCCTGCTCCTCTCTCTGTCCCAGCTCCAGTCTGCTCCAGGCACTCGGGGTGCTCAGAGCATCCCACTGGGAAAAAGGCATCACATGGCAAAGCTATCAGGGCCTGAAACTAATTTCTAGCCCTTCCATCAAAGCCCTCATGCAGGGAAACTGTGGCTGTGTCAGGGAAAATGTTCCCTAAAACCTTTGAAAGCCCTAGGTCCAAGTAAAAATGAGCTATTACAGGATGAATAATTGGCCCTTCCTCATTTGGAAGCCCTGTTATAAAAATCCAGGAGCCTAACTGAGCAGCACTGGCCTGAGGTTGGCTGCAGATGGACCCCAGGACTCTGGAGCATCTGGGCTAGCCGTAGGATTGTGTTGAGAGGTGGTCCTGCAGGATCCAGTCCCATCACCCATCCGCCCCAGCACTCATAGGCTCCTCCTCATGAGAGGAGGATCCCTTCTTGCCTGGAAGCAGGAGCAGGGAAAAGGCATTTTCTTACCTTTCAAGCAGCAGTACCTGGCCATGGTCTGGGGGTTAATCCATGTTCAGTGACATGATGGAGATGACATGGCCTAGGCTGGAGTCAGGGGACAGGGGCCAGTTCTGATATGGGCTGTGGGTGCTGAACTCCCCACGCCATGTGTTGAGCCACAACTGGGGGCAGAGCAGGTCCCTGGCACCAACCCCTCCAGAAGGAAAATGTAAAGTAAATCAGGGAACAACTGAGATTTTCCTCATGGTCTTCTGTGGCTGCCCAGGCTGTCCCACTGCCACCACTGTCCCTACCATGTGATAGCAGGACATTGTCAGCACAGCCTTCTCTTTCACAAAAGTTGACCCAAAGTGGGACATCTGGGGACAACCTAGTCAAGCTCACACTGATGCTCACCATCCCAGCAGCTCTGAGGAAAATCCAAATAGAAATGGAAACCCCTGGGTGGCAAGAGCCCCAGGGCACAGCAGACCCTGTTGGCAAGCCCCCAGGGGTTTTTCACTTTCGGTGGGTGCCACTGCTTTGCTGTGCCCACCTGCCCAGGAATCATGGCTTCTATTTTATGTCTCCACCAACCTTCTGAGGATGCTGTGGCACCTTCTGTCCCTGTCCCTGACTGCTCCAGGGTGGAGGATGCTCCCTGATAAGGTCATGTCGGACATGGCCAGCACAGGGGTCCCACCTGGTCTTTCCTCATGAGGCTCCCATGAGGCTCCAGGGACACGAGGACCCAGCAAGAGGTTGCATGGCCTGATGTGGACATGGAGTGTTGCAGAGGGGGTATAGAGGTTAGAGCAAGGCGGTCCCTGAAGAGTCTGCGTGGAGGAGCCACAGTGCTGTGTGAGACTATCCCAGCTCCATCATCCCCATCCAGAATGGGGAAGGGGAAACAACGCACATGCTGAACACAAACCACAGCATTTCTATTTCCCATACTCTAAAACTGGCTGAACTGGCCCAGCTGGTCTCTGGGTACACACACAGTGAGTGCCCTCACCAGAGAAACCACCATGGAGGATGTCCCAGCCTCTGGGGAGGCGCAGCACTCCCAGGCTGCTGGCACCATGAGAAAAGCTGCCCCACCACGTCCCTCACCCCCAGAGCCACACATGCAGCTTCCAGCAAAGCCACAGCTGGCCAGGAGTGCCCGGCAGCCACTGCTTCCCACTGCTCTCTGCTGTCAACAGATGGGCAAATTGAAGCATGGCAAGGGTTGCACACAATGGCTGGTGGCAGAGCCCAGGCTGGGTTGAAGCAGCAACAGGGGCATGTTCCCATTCTGGTGTGCCTGGGGTGGGTGTCATTTGCCACCAAAATGTGTCTCCCTCTGGGAAGCAGTGTGTGTGGGTCAGCACAGCTCAGGGCACGCATGGAGGAGCCTTCCCTCCCCAGAGCCCGCTGGAGCCTGGCTGGGCAGGCAGCACTGACTCACCTCCCTGCAGCCTGACCTAGTTTAAGAGGCACTGGGCAGGTGAGGAAGGCACCTGAGCAGCCCCAGCCAGGAGGTATTTCACCACCCAGGCTGAGTTTTACATGCTCAGGTACTGATGGCCTCAGGCTGTCACTTGAACCACTGTTGCATGTCACCAACCCCCCCAGGTTGAGCAATCCTATGCATGACCCCGTGCCTCAAGGGGCAGGGCAGGGTCGCAAGGGTAGAGACATGAACCAGACTTGGAAGAGCTCTGCGGGCCTGCACTCAGTGGCAGGTTGGTGGCAGGGGACCTGATTGCCCTCTGAGAAACCTCCAGCCCCAGGGGATTGGTTCTGCTCTGCCCAGGGCAGTGAGTCCCAGGCAAGGGCACAGGGAGGGGGTTGGGGTCAGACCATCACTCCCAGCTTACCTGCACTGGGCTCCTGCGACGCCCGCCTGCTGCCCTCCACCAGCTGCCTCATCCTCTCCCGGGGCACCTTCAGATACTTGTCGCAGTTGCACACCTGAGAGAAGAGAGAGGTGGAGATCAGTGAGATGGCAACTGTGCTCCCCAGGCACCTCCTGCCTGCCTGGAGCACAAATCCACACTGGGTATCCCCAGCACAGGTTGGGCAGCTGCCATCACATTCTACAGAGGAAACCGGGGCAAGGCCTATCCCGCTGAGCACAGAGAGGGCACCAGGCACAAGCCCCAGGAACCTCCTCTCCAGAGCCACTCCACCTGTGTGGTGCTCAGCCACGTCTCCGTGCCAGGCAGAGAGTACTGCTGCCCACTCTTACTCCCTGGCCAGATAACACCAGCAATTGAGGCTGCCTTAAAGCATCAAGTAGACACTCATAAGTCTGGGCTGTGGCTTCAAGATTTGTTCTCACTTGTCCAACAGAAGATGGGGAGGATGGCTGTGGACCCTGAGACACGCTGGACTCTTGGCTGGCTTCATGCTGGGCTCAGCCTGGCTCTGCTGCAGCACTGTGAGCACTGAGTCACATTTTCTACCCCACCTTTAGTTTGCCAAAAGGTACCCAGAGAGGTCTCTGAGTGCCTGGACGTGCTGGGTGCTGGACTCCAAGGAGCTCTCCAAATCCCACTGCTGAGGAGCACCCACAGACAGTGCCTTGGGCTGAGCACAGGGTGCAGCTGAACACACTCACCCAGAGTGATCAGCTAAATCTCCCCGGGAGCATCGCAGCCAGCCCCCTGACACTTTCCCTCTCCTCTTCCATCCCTACTGGGCCAGGAGCTGGATGCTGGGATGTGCCACAACTCCTTTCATCAGCTGTTTGTTTTTAGGGGCTGTTTTTTGCTGGCAGAGCATTCCCAGCAAGCTGCACTCAAGGCAAGCCAGGAGAGAGATGCGCAGCTTTGCTGACCAGAACAAATCAGTTCCCTGCCTGGGGCTTTGCTCCAGAGCCTGTTGAAACCAGAAAGGTTTTTCCAGCTCCCAAGCGGGCCCCGGCACGGGCTGGCGGCGGCTCTGCTGATTCGCAGCTGGAGCAGCACCGGGTTCAGTGCGCGGGGCAGTGATGCCCCTGCTCCCACACAGCTGCCTGCAGGACGATGGGGGCAAGATGTTTTGTTTGGAAACAAACTCGCCACCATATCCCAGCTCTGCCCTGCATCAGGAGGTGATTCCCACTGGCAGCCTCCACAAAACCAGCACATGCTCCACATCCTTTTGGCCATGAAGCATGCCTGGCTTGAGTCCCCAGGATCCTGCTACTCCAGCCCAGCGAATCATCAGCTGGGCCAGACCCATCCTGAAAGATGGCTCAGAAATAGGGAAGAGGAGCACAGAGAGATCCAAGGATGAGCAGGGAAAGAGAGAGATGGACTCCTTTTAGGACAGTTGTCACCTAGAGCCATGGGACAGACCCTAATGATGCTGTCACCAGAGTCGTGTTCCAGTCCCTGTCACCTTCAGTGGTGGAGTCAGTGCTGGTTCTGCAGGACAGGTGGTCCCTTTGAGGCTTGAGGACATCCCAGCTTGCACGGGCTGGACCTGGAGCCACGGTGTCACCCCCTGACAGGCACCCAAACCCTTGTGTGGCTCCCAGGGACCTGTGGGATTGCAGCAGGCAGGCAGAGGTGGTGGGCAGCTCCTGGGGTCATGTACTGGCCTCACTGGCCATGATAGTGACAATGGGGAGGGGGCTGCGTGCCAGAGAGGGGCATTGAGCCTGGAGAGGTGTGGGATAGCACATCCTGGGCATAGTGGCAGCACTGGGGAGTGAGAAGCTCTCAGAGACCTCCCAAACCACCTGGCCATGGAGCTGCCAGCCAGGATGGTACAGCAGGGGCCCAAGGGCAAACAGCACCCTCCTCCCCAGCCCTCCCTGCCTGGCAAGGACATGCAGGGGCTCCTCTGCCCTCTGTCACACACACCAAATCCCTCAGGATGCCCAGCCCTGGCAGCCTGGAGCCTGTCAGGCGTTTGAGCAGCAGTGCCAGCGTACCAGGCACGGGCTCCTGGCTCATACTTGGGTGCACAGTGATCTCAGACAAATTTCTCTGCTTCTCTAAAATTCATTACTGTTGTGAACTAGGGGCAGCCCACCTCCTGGCCCAGAGACGCCTGGCAGCCCAGGGGTAGCCTGGCATTCCCCCCCACCAGGGCTGCCAGGCCCTCGCTGCCAGGCTCCAGCCCCACACCATCTCCCAGCCTCTGGGCCTTCACTGTCCTCAGCTTCCCAAAAACATGGGGTGAGCTCAGGAGCCAGATAAGCCACTTAGCAGCAATACCAATTAGCTGTAATAAAAAAATTGCAGTTAATTTTTTTTAATGTCTTGCCAAAATGAGCCAAAAGAGATGAAGTGAGTGGGGCAGTCTGCCATCTCCATAGGCTGGGCTGAGCTCCTCTTCTCATCTCCCCGCCTGGCCTTGCAGGGACCAGTGGTGGCATCAGGCTTGATGCCTGGCTCCTGCCTAGGGACACAGTTCCCCAAAGCCTTCTGTGTCTCCGTGTCACGACCTGGGGACGTGGAGCAAGTTTTTTGTGCGTATCTTTTGTTTTCAGGGTAGGGAGGTGGGGAGCCTCTCTGTGGGGAAGAGATGGCTGTTCCTCCTCAGGAAGGTTTGGTTTCCACACATCTCCCATGGCAGGATTAGTTGTGGCCTCCAAAAATCTTCATGAGGTGAGTCAGCAGGAGCTGGTGGCACCTCAGAACACTGCCTGAGGATGCAATTGCTGTGAGCAAGGGCCATGACCTGACAGAGAAGGGTTCGGCTTCTCTGCAACATCTCAGGGTCCCCCCAGCCCCTGTGCCTGGCTTAGGGTGGGGGTGGCATGCCCCATGTCCCAGCCCTGCCCTGGGGACGATGTGCTGAGCAGGCTGAACGCCAAGTGCTCTGCTCACACCATCCTGCCTGGCCATATGGCCAGTGTAGGTGCTGGGCCATAGGCAAAGCAAGGGCTGAGTCCAGCTTGGGACGAGGAGGCCGGGGGTCTGCAGCCCCCCCGAACTCAGAACGCTGCCCGGTCCACTGACACCAGTGGCCCTGTGGCACAGCAGGGTGTCCAGTGCCCCTGGTGCCCCTGCCGTGGTGGGTGCCCGGTGCCCCCGGGGCGGTGCTCCCGGGGCAGCAGCAGCAGGCACACCTCGGAGGAGGAGCAGCCCTGCCTTTCTCACGCTGGGGCAGCCCGTGCCAGCACATGCTTAGTCACTGGTAAATCCCAGCCGAGATCTGCTCTGCCCTCTGTGAAATGGGTCTTGGCTGCACCCCCGCTGAAGCAATCCCGGCGCTCGGGAGCCCTGGCGGGCGCGCTTTCCCACGGCACCCGGCCCCCGGCGCCCCGTGTGAATCAGCCCCTGCCCGGGCAGCACTGTGCCCTGTTCGGCTCGCGTGAGCGCGGCCAGGCGAGCACGGCCCCGCTCCGACCCCCTCAGCAGGAGAGGCGGCGAGGCTGGTGCCGAATTCAAGTTCCCTGGGCAGAGGGGCACGGCAGTGACACCTCCCCTGCCTTCCCGGGCTCTGCTTGCCATGTCCACGGCAAGGAAGAGGAGCATGTGCAACTCATCCCAGATGGAGCTGTGGTCCCTACTGCAGCCCCTCACTATTGTCCCCTCTCCCTGTGCCTGTCTGTCCATCTTGACGAAGGTGCTGCACCCCAGTGTGGTGCACCATCCCCCCCACATCCACGTGCTCCTGCCCTAGGACTTCGGGCCAGCATCCAGAGGGACACTGCAGCCCAGGCTGCTCTGTGCTGTCGCCACCAAGAGCTCTGACATGGGGATTAGAAGGGGTGATGTCATTGGACTGGGACTGTGGTGGTGTCACAGCAGGAGAGCTGGTGTAGATCTGTGGTCCCCGAGCCCAGCAAGGTGCTTGTCAGCAGCCCCAGCAGCCTGAGCCACCCCGCAGTGAGGTTCTCCCTGCCTGCGCCGCTGAGGAGGACGAGGCAGCTGAGATGTCCTTTTGCAATGCTGGCAGCCCAGTCGGCGCCTTGTTTTTGTTTAGGATGATCCCTGCCTATCCCAGCCCTCCTGGGTGGGGATTTCACCAGCAGTGACGCATGAAACTCCCAGGACTCGAGGGACTGGATGCTTCAGCCTGGAGTTCTGGAGCCATCTCAGCATCCCATCCTCTTTCTGAGCCTCCACCCAGGGAGCTGAGAAGCTCAGAGAAAACTCAAGTACATAACAGGAGCCAAACCTTCTGGGACCCAAAAGAGCCACAGGAGCCAATGTGAGCTTGGCTGAAGCTGGGCCTATGAGCTCGGGTGGACATCCATAGGCTGGTACCCAAAACATGTGGAACATGAGCAGTTCACACAGCACTAGAGTCAGTTTTGCTCCTTCCTCTGATATCCCCGAAAGATGCATCTCCAAAGTTCTCTGATGCTGAGCTGAAGTTGGTGATGCTGAGCTCTGCCCAGAGGAGCCATCCCTGAAATGGCCCCTGGGCCTGAGGGCTCCTTCCTCCTTCTCTGCTGACAAACGTCATAGGCTAACGTCACCAAGGGATCTCCTTGGCAAGGGTTTTACCAGTGAGACACAACCCTCTGCCTGGAGAGTTCCTGACTTGGGAAATCCTCAGTGTATCAAACCTGCTTTAAAGGACAACAGTGCCTGGTGTGAACTCTTCGGGGCAACTCAGGGCAGCTCATGTCAGGACAATTCCTTGGGCGTCTTCTGCTTGCCATATCACAGGACTACTCAACAGCCACCTGCAGTGATATCTCTTTTCCTACTCACCGCCTACCCTCTCCTCTTTCTCCCTCTCTGAG
The DNA here is from genome assembly GCF_036250125.1 of Pseudopipra pipra. NCBI lineage: Eukaryota > Metazoa > Chordata > Aves > Passeriformes > Pipridae > Pseudopipra > Pseudopipra pipra. The sequence continues at coordinate 11,248,742 of NC_087568.1, read as the reverse complement.
ATGGATATCATCTGGTGAAAGGGCCACTCCTCCGGATGGAGGTTGCAACTCTCACTTTGGTTGTGAAAGCACAGCTCTTGAGCATCCAAGAGTTTCTTGCAGGGACTTATCGAGACTAGAAACATCCCCAGATTGCAGGATGTCCAGGCTCAGCACAGACTGCCCACAAGCAGCTTCCAAGCCCAGGAGTCATGGGTAGATGGATCTGCCTCTGCAGACCTCCTGCCTACCATCCAAAGCAGTGAGTGCCTAGAAAGGTGGGAGGTGCTGGGAAGGGCAGTGAAAGAAAACCAGGTAACAACTTAGCAGATGCCAAGCACAGGTCTGGAACTGATCATGCTCATCTGCCCATGTGTCTATTTTCTCACACTTCTCCCAAGCATTTCCAGCTTCTCCTCTCTGCACTCACAGCTTTGACCTTCAGACACTCTCCTCTTCCTCCAACAACACTCTACCCTGTAGCACCTTCAAGGTCCTTGCATAAAGAGCAGAAACTCAGTAATTCAACCCCCTGGAGCTTCCTCACACCCTCTGGGTGCAAAGGCCAACTCTGGGTGTAGCCCTGGGGACAGTCATCCTCCAAGGGGATTTTCAGAGAGCAACTGGCTGGGCTGTTTCCTTTCCCTCTATGCCAAGAGCTTTTCTCACTGATTACCAGTACCTGGGAATCATAAAGGTAGATACTGCTGCACCTGTTCTGCTGCAAATGGTTCCATGTCTGTCCTTGGATACCAGCAAACTCACCTCAGCAGCACAGGAGACGCTCGGGTGTGTTAGCCTGGTCCTTCAAGGGAGCAAAGGCTCTCGGTGCACACAACAGCCTTTAGAGACCACCAGCACCAGGGCAGCCCTGTCTGCCAGCAGCGTGGTGAGAGACATGCTGGGAGGTGGACTGTGATGCTCCCACATCACCTTGCACCTTGATGCTCCCAATTCACCTTGGGCATCCTCCACCAGACCTGCCTGCACATCCAGCACTGGGATTTTTACGGCCATCTGAGCTCAGTAATATGCTACCAGTAGAAACAGAGCTGCTGGTGGGATCCAGGCATCATCCAGGGGCACTTTGGTTCACAAAGAGGGAAGGGCTCTGTTTATTGAATCATTAACATCACTTCCCTCATTGTCAGCCAGGTACTCTGAGAGGTCTCTTAGGCAAGTGCTGACCTAGCCCAACCCTGCTAAGCTGGTAAGATGACATGGATCCCATGCCAGCCTGGTACTGTGTTCCCACTGCTTTCTCTGCTCCCGCTTTGCTATTAGTCATCTGTTTCTGGAAGGTTTCTCATGCATAATAAAGTGTTTCAACACTTGCATAAGCCAATTCTTCTCATCAGGAGTGACCTGCTGCATTTCCCAACGCTTTCCCTAGGCAGTCCTTCCAACTGCCATGAAATACGGAATTAAAACATGAAGTTTTCTATCCCCCTCGAGGCAAAAGGTGTGGGAAATCGAACAGATAAGAATGCCTTTAATTAGTATCATTTGCATAAGCTCTGGGAAAGGCTCACCTGACAGCTACAATGGCCTTGCTTGTCTGGGAGCACCAACCACAGGTTGAAACGGGCAGATTAGTGGAGCTCCTCTGACAGGGGAGATAGTGAGAGCAGAAGGTCAGGGTGATGGAGCCCCAGAGGCTCCATGGGTACTCCAGCTCCTACTGGCTCCTCATTGGGACACCCTAGCTCCCACTGGCTCCCTTTCAGGACACCCCAGCTCCCACTGGCTTCTTGTCACCTCCCAGTTTGCAGCTGCTCTGAACAAAGATACAACTTTTGGGTTGTGGGGGGCTGTCCATCAGCTCCCCTGGAGAAGGACAGGGATGGGAAGAGAGGAGAGGAAGCACAAGCACATCCCTGGATAACACGTGGAGGCTGTCAGAGCGGGCTTGGCGTCTGGCAAGGGATGGGCCCAGGCTGTGTGATCTCCGGTTTTCACACATGTGCTCCCTCAAGTGCAGACGCTGCAGGTCCCCAACCACAAACCCCATCCCGCCGCCGCCTTGCCATCACTGCCGTGGGTAGTCAGTGACACTGAAAGCCCTTTTCAGTACCTCAAGGCCTTTGTAGTGATGAGAATCTCACCTGACATTGCATCTAAACCCACATGCAAAGCTGAATTTCCCAGGGGAAAAAAAATGATGCTCAATCCCCCTCCCACCACACACATCCCCCGGCGGATTCCTCCAGCTGCCTCTCAGTCATCTCAAGTCTCACTTGCTCATTTTGCCTCCCAGCTGGGCTGTGAGCTGCTGAGATGGGGGCTGAGCCCCTCCAAAACGCTGAAGCTGCCAAAGCACCCTTGACCCAACCTTCACTGTAGCCGCGAGCCCTGTTTATACAGCACCCAGCACAGCCGGATACTGCTCTGGGACAGGCTCCCAGCGCTCACAGCAAGTTAAATAATGAAGCCAAACCAGTAATAACTGCCTCATAACAAGGTTACACAGCATCCCTGAAGCCTTGGCTTTAGGGTGAGCTCTGTGCCAGGAGCTGCCGGGGCCAGGGTGTGAGCTGTCTCTTCCCACCCTCTTGACTGTGGTGCCTCTGCTCCTCCAGCCCTATGCCAGCACCTTCCTGCCTTATAAATGTGCTTTATATCTAACCCTGGGGTGAGAGTTAACCCCTCCTGAGCGTGCAAAGCTGTGCTGTGCTGCTCCAGGGCACACATCTCCTGCTCCAGCCTGCTCCTGAGCCATCCCAAGGGAGCCTGTGTCACAGCAGGAGAAGGGTTAACTGGCCCAGCTCCCTACAATGCAGCTCATTGCTGCTCCTCTTTATCAAGCTATTTTGTTTTATCCAGCTGGAGGTGAGAGCTCAGCTCTTGGACAGAGGATGCTGGAGGCTGATGAACCTGAGGGCTGGAGAAAACAACCCAACCCAAGCTCTGGCATCATCCAGCACCGGAAACAGAGTGAAGGGCCACATCCTGCCAGCTCATATTCAAAAGAGTCTCACCCCAAAACTAAAACATAGGTGGAATTCTGGCTACCAAGCTACCCCAGACCTTCAGGAGCATCACATTTTGGCACCAGAAATGGAAAAGGTCATGGAAATACACTTTCTGCCTGTGAGAGTCAGAGTCCTGGAAACTGCAAAGGGATGAAGCTTTTCTCCCTGCAGAGGAGCCCACACTCAGGTCATTAACAGCCAAGCACTGCTCTTCCTCACTCAGGTGCTCGCCGGCTGTGCTGTAAGCTGGGTTCCTGCCTGACCCTGGTTCCACAAATCCCCAGTGTCCCCAGCACAGCACATGAAGCCTCAGCTCCGCTGCTGCACCTTCTCCCAGTTGTGCTGGGGTCTCCGTCCTCGGCTCCTGGGACTGAACAAGCTTTAGGAAATTGTCTTTATTCCATATTAAACCAACGGCTACCCTTATTCCCACTCCTTCTGACTTTCCCTGGCAGCTGAGATCCTGGGACCAGCTGTGTAATGTATGTTAGGGGTTTCTCCCCCTGCCCCATGCTCAGCCCTCAGACCTGTGCTTGGCTGGAATCTGTGCCCTCAGCTCTCTGCTTTTCCCCAGAATAGTCTTCAGTCCTGTACAAGTGGCTGAGGCCGCCCTTGGCCAGGTGGCTGCCTGCCTCTGCTCCTCCATGGCCATCTGGTCCCCAGGCATCCTGCTGCCCCCTCCTCTGCCTTCTGTGGGAAGCCCTGTGGATGCCCTGGGCTTGTGCCCTGGGCCAGTGCAGCAGCCCAAGGGGATGTGGGGATACGGGCAGAGGCAGAACTGGGGAAGCTGGGTTCATGTTTCAGCTTCTATTTTTATCTGGGAACCCAAGTCTGCCCCGGGCTGCTATGCAGGGGCCCCCGGGGGACCACTGCCTTCCCCAGCTGGAGCCAGATACCATCCGAGCACTACCTGCCCTTCCCTGTCAGCATGCCAGACCTCCGGGTAGAGGACAGCATCACTTGAGGCACCGGGACATCCTGCCTGGCTCATAGTGTGGTGTGGCAGGAGGGAAGGAGCTGGGAGCAGCTCTGCAGACCAGGCTCCCCTCGCCTCCAGCTGCTTAGGAGCTGGGAACACACACATATCACAGTTAATCCTTGGAGCCGCAGAATAGCCCTCTCACATTGTCACCAGGCCACCACCCAGGTCAGCTGCCAGGCGCTGGGGTCCCTTCTCAAGCCTGGCCTTAAATCTGTGCCAGGGGAGTAGGATGCTCTTCACCCTGCTGCTCCTGACCCACTGAGCGCTCTGCAGGAGCCAGTGCTGAGGATGTGGGGCTGCACCAGAGACTGCCCTTACTGATATGAAAGCTGGCTCCCCGGCGAGGGGACATGGTTTTGGAGCCTGCTCCATCGTCCTGGACAATGACAGCGAGCAAGAGGGCACAGCCGGCAGGAGGTGAATCCCCCTCTCCGGCAGGCAGCGCCTGCTGCTTTAACTGGGGCGAGAACAGGAGGGGCAGAAAACGGGAATATTAAAAAAAAAAAAAAGCGTGAGAAAGGAAATCTGAGCGAGGCCTGGAGCAATCTACCCAATCCAGCGGAAACAATGGCCCAGGAAGAAAAACCAGTTCCTACACATAAGGTAGAATAAGCTGGGAACGCTGGAGGAGGGGCGGGAGGCTCCCGCTCCCAGCGCAGAACAAGCCGGGCATTATGCGGCTGCGCTGCCCGGGGCACGGTGCTCCTTCCCGGGGGTGGGGGACCCCTAATCCTGGTGTGCTGAGCCGGGCTGGCACCCACCCCCAGGGAGGAACAGCCAGGACCAGCAGCTCACTCCCGCTCTGGGGCTGGTAGGGCTCAGTACCCAGGCGGGGCTGGGCTGGGTTTAGCACCAGAACTGGGCTCAGCTCCCTGGTTTAACTCAGCTGGGCTCAGCACCCAGGCTGGGCTCAGCAACTGGTCTGAGATTAGACCTGAAAATGAGATTAGACTCCAGGCTGGGATTAATCCACACTTTGAGATTAGCTACCAGGCTGGGTTCACCCCAATGTGGGCTCACCCTCAGGCTGGGCTCACTTCCAGGCAGGGTTTACTCCCAGAATGGGCTCATCTCTAAGCTAAGCTCACCCCCGGGATGGGTTGATCCCAAATTGAGCTCAGCCTCAGGATGAGAGGATCCGCAGGCTGAGCTCACCCCCAAAATGGGATCATCTCCAGGCTGAGCTTACCCTCCGAATGGGCTCATCCTTAGGCTGGGCCTATCCCCAGACAGGGCTCACCCACAGGCAGAGCTCACCCCCAAAGGGCTGCAGAGCTGGGCTGAACTGCCAGCGGGGCTCCCCTGGGCTGGTGGGAGGCAGGTCCCAGACAGGTGCCCATCAGGGAAGTGGCATTGCTGCTGCCAGCTTGGCCAGCTCCTCACCCCCCGAGCTCCCACTGTGGGTTGCTCATTGTCCCTCTGGGCAGCACCTCCTGGCAGGCAAACCCTTGGCTTTGGAATGGGGAAAGTCCAGATGGATAAACCAGTTACATCATGGTTCAGTGGCTTGTCCCCTGCCCTGGCCACAGACATGTGTTCTGGATCCATCCCCTTGGCTGTGTAGCAACAGTTGGGATGTGCCAGGGGGTTGCACTCCCCACAGCTGAGAGGACCAGAGAGTTTCATTTTGAAGCAGAATCTTAAACACTGCTAAAATCAAACCCACCACCATGAGCTGCTGGGACTTCCCTGTGCCTGAGGATTTGAATTCCCTCCAGCCCTGTCTCTGCAGATGAGCCTGACTGCGCCCAGAGCTGCTCCCACAGGGTCCCCACTCTGGGGACAAGCCCCAGCCTCCTGGAGGGCTGAGTGGGATCCATCCCCGCAGTACCCGCTGTGCAGGAGCAGTCAGGGCTCCCTGCCAGCCTGACCCAACCTGCCATGAGCCAAACAGTTCACAGTGCCCTACAAATCCCTCCCTGCTCACCCTGGCAGGGCTGGGGCAGCTGCCTGGTGAGGAGGCAGCCACCTGCCTGCACTGGGACCTGCCCTGGCTCAGGGGGGAGCCAGAGAAGGAGGGCAAAGCTGTTTCCTGCACATTTTTCTGCTTTGACACACTCTTGAGGCTTCATCTGGGGTGTTGGCTCTGAGCCTGCACCCACAGGGCCCCACATCACCCAAATACCTGGCAGGGCGCAGCACAGGTTGACTGTGTGGGGCAGGCAAGGGGATGTCTCGCTGTGCTTTGGAGGGTGCCCTGCAGGGTGGCTGCTCCTCTCACTGGGCAGCACCATCCACCTCCAGTCTGGCCACCCCACTCTGACCAGACCCACTCCTATCACCTCCAGCCTGGTCATCCCACTTCAACATGTATTCACCACCAAGCCCTTCCCTGCCCTCTCCTTCCTGTTCTGCCTTTCTGCCTTGAGAGGTATTTCTAGCCAGATGTTTTTCCTCCATCACTTTTGGCACAACCCTTGTCAGAGCTCATCACAGCAACCCCGCAAAGAAGCCACTTCTCTCTTCGGCCCCTTCCGAGTCCTGAAGTCACCCTTCACAACCTTCTTCTCTTGAACTTAGAATGATCCATCCAGACCTTTTAAACCATTCTCCCCCCCCCCCCCCACCTCAGCCAAAGGGTTTGCACCAACTGTTTTACTTCTGGGGAGAGGTTGAGCTGGCAGCAGCCTTCCAGCAGCCCTGTAAGGGCAATGCCAAACCTATGCCCTTTACTTCTGCTCAGCCCTACATCAAACACCACCATGAGCAGGGACAGCCCACAAGCAAACCCATTTGCGTCACTCACAGTGGCAGTGACGAGACAAGGAGCAGCATCTCGGTGGAGATCCCTCAGCTCCAGGCTGTCCCATCACAAGACAGTCCAAAACTCCCATTCCAGCCCTGCAGGTGCAGCCCTGCAGGGCTCAGGCAGCAGTAAATCCACCTGCACGTGGAGGGACAATGGCTGTAAGCAGAGGGGATGTTTTGCAGCACAGATGGGGATAGTGCTGGGGACAGTGGGGAACAAACCTCCTGCAGGGCTCCTGCTGCCCCAGGAGTTTCCATCCTGCCCCTCTGCTCTGTGTGGTGTGTGACACTCCTGGACGTGTTTGACACCAGATTGTGCACCCAGGACCCTGACCCCACTGAGGTGGTGATGGTTCCCAGCAGGCTGCTGTGGGCAGGTTGCTCAGAGAGGCTGTGGCTGCCCCATCCTTGGAAGTGTTCCAGGACAGGCTGGACAGGGCTTGGAGCAACATAGGATAGTGGAAGGTATCCCTGCCCATGGCAGGGGGGTGGAATGAGATGAGCTTTAAGGTCCCTTCCAACCCAAACCATCTTCTGATTTTATGATCCTGCTGCAGCACCCCACAGCCTCCAGGCAGACTGGCTGTGCCACTGGTGCTGGAGGAGGTGTTTGGCTCCCCAGCCCAACCTTCACTGCTGAGGCCATAGGTTGTGGCCAGATAGTGTCCCCAGAACATGGGCCACTGATTTATCCCGGCCTCAAGCAGTGTCTGCCACCGATTCTCAGCTTGGGGTGGTCCCCATGAATGTGGGGCTGCTCCAAAAGCTGTCACTGCCTGGGCACAAAGAGGGGAGTGAGGGAGCCAGGCGGGAAGGGCAGATCCCACTCTGATAGGTTAGGAAAGGGCTGCAGAACCCTATCCTTGGCCAAGGGGGGCTCTGGGAACAAGCTGGGGCTCAGAAGGTACCATGGACCGTGCCATCCTGGCACTGGCCACTAGCCCTGATGGGGACATCCCTGAGCCAAGGACTCCTGTGGCCCTGGGGTTGTGGGCAGGGGGGCTGCTCACAGGCTGCCCAAGGGCAGGTGAGGAGGAGGAGGAGCACTCAGCAGGTGTGGGCAGCCCCTGCCTGCCAGCCTCGCACCGTGGTGGGTTTCTTTGCCCAGTGTCTCACTCAAGTGTGCCAGGAGCCAGCAGCCATCCCTCTGTGCCACAGTCTGGACCTGCTGGATTCACTTCTCCCCAGGACCCTTGATGTCCCATGTGCCTTTCCCACTGCACTGTCCCCTGGGTCTCTCCTGGCAGTTTTTCATTGTCGCTCACTGGCAAGAAGAAATGTGCAGCTGCTCCTCACTCCTGACGGGAGAAGCCACTGCCAGTGCCGAGTAAGCCTGATCATGTCCTGGCTGGCAGCCCTGCAGCTTCCAAAGCCCCTCCAAATGCAGACTCCAGCCTCTCCAAACCCATGTTCAGCCCCCAGGATGCTGGGGAGAGTGCTGGGGCCACAGCCCAAAAGTGTCAGATCTTTCCCTCACACGAGCAGAGCTGACACATGTCCCAGAGCGGTGGGTGCTCTTGCAGGTTCAGCACACATCATGGACATCTCCAGCCCATGCAGGCCCCCAGCCTGGAGTTGGGCACTGCCCCTCTGGAGAAGCTATGGCTCAGCCTCACTGTCCCTCACTGTGGCATTAGGGCTGCTCTCTGTCATCCTTGCAGACCCCCAGCACTTCTTTCCTTGGTTCCAGCCCCAACAGGGCTCAGGGGGCTGGGGAAGCTGCCTGGGAAATGGAGCAGGAATGGAGGGCAGCATTCCAAGCACAGAAGGCCCCACAGGGACCACCAACTCCTTTGAGAACAGCCATCTGCACCTCAGCCTGAGGGAAAACACCAGCTCTTCTAGAACTTCTCCAAAAAGCTCCCCCCAACAGTCTCAGAAAGAAGCCACATGAGCTGCAACCTGGGACTCACAAGAGGAAAGTCCCAGGAGCGGTGTGGGGGAAGAGCTGCTGTGCCTGAGAACAACAAACCCCAGGAGACCTCGGGCACCTACTCCCCACGTTCCCAGACTGAGAGCTCCCAGATATGCTAACGTGAGCCCAGCGTGTCGGTGACATGTGGGGTCACCGCGGTGTGACAGCGGGACCCAACACCTCCACGGCTCCTCACCCCAGCAAGGGGGATGGGGAGTGATCTAGAGCATCACATGCTTGTGTCAACACACAAAAAGCTAAAAAGGGGCAATAATGTACAAATGTGGCATTTTTTTAGGTTCCTGCTGGATCCAAGGGAGTTGCTCTCTACTGTTTCAGTGCCCAACTGCAGGAGGCAAAGCTGGGTTAGATGACAGGAAAAGGGATCTGACCCCACAACACATGGGTTTGCCCTTTTGCTGATGGGCAGGACGTGGGCAGGTGAGTGAAGCCAAAACTGTAATTTCACCCTGCAGAAAAAACACCTGTGAGTGGAAAATGCTGATGGGCAATTTGTGGAGGTGAAGTCGGGAGAGAAAGGTGTGTGCTCCATTCCTTGCATTCCTCCCCAGCTTCCTTGGGGCGGAAGCTGTGTTCCCCAGGGCCCACTAGGTGCCCAGGGGGTGATCGACAGGGTGATCCAGAACTGCCACTTCGCTGCCACCACCAGCTGGGCAGGGCAAGGCTGAGCATATTCCTTTCCCTTCCTTTCCCTTCCTTTCCCTTCCTTTCCTTTCCTTTCCTTTCCTTTCCTTTCCTTTCCTTTCCCTTCCCTTCCCTTCCCTTCCCTTCCCTTCCCTTCCCTTCCCTTCCCTTCCCTTCCCTTCCCTTCCTTCCCTTCCCTTCCCTTCCCTTCCCTTCCCTTCCCTTCCCTTCCCTTCCCTTCCCTTCCCTTCCCTTCCCTTCCCTTCCCTTCCCTTCCCTTCCCTTCCCTTCCCTTCCCTTCCCTTCCCTTCCCTTCCCAAACCTTCCCTTCCCTTCCCAAACCTTCCCTTCCCAAACCTTCCCAAACCTTCCCTTCCCTTCCCTTCCCAAACCTTCCCTTCCCAAACCTTCCCAAACCTTCCCTTCCCTTCCCTTCCCAAACCTTCCCTTCCCTTCCCTTCCCTTCCCTTCCCTTCCCTTCCCTTCCCTTCCCTTCCCTTCCCTTCCCTTCCCTTCCCTTCCCTTCCCTTCCCTTCCCTTCCCTTCCCTTCCCTTCCCTTCCCTTCCCTTCCCTTCCCTTCCCTTCCCTTCCCTTCCCTTCCCTTCCCTTCCCTTCCCTTCCCTTCCCAAACCTTCCCTTCCCAAACCTTCCCTTCCCAAACCTTCCCTTCCCAAACCTTCCCTTCCCTTCCCAAACCTTCCCTTCCCAAACCTTCCCAAACCTTCCTAAACCTTCCCTTCCCTTCCCAAACCTAACCTTCCCAAACCTAACCTTCCCAAACCTAACCTTCCCAAACCTTCCCTTCCCAAACCTTCCCTTCCCTTCCCAAACCTTCCCTTCCCAAACCTTCCCTTCCCAAACCTTCCCTTCCCAAACCTTCCCTTCCCAAACCTTCCCAAACCTTCCTAAACCTTCCCAAACCTTCCTAAACCTTCCCAAACCTTCCCTTCCCTTCCCAAACCTTCCCTTCCCTTCCCAAACCTTCCCAAACCTTCCCTTCCCAAACCTTCCCTTCCCAAACCTTATCTTCCCTTCCCAAACCTTCCCTTCCCAAACCTCCCCAAACCTCCCCTTCCCTCCCCTCCCCTCCCCTCCCCTCCCCAACCTTCCCTTCCCTTCCCTTCCCTTCCCTTCCCTTCCCTTCCCTTCCCTTCCCTTCCCTTCCCTTCCCTTCCCTTCCCTTCCCTTCCCTTCCCTTCCCTTCCCTTCCCTTCCCTTCCCTTCCCTTCCCTTCCCTTCCCTTCCCTTCCCTTCCCAAACCTTCCCAAACCTTCCCAAACCTTCCCAAACCTTCCCAAACCTTCCCAAACCTTCCCAAACCTTCCCTTCCCAAACCTTCCCTTCCCAAACCTTATCTTCCCTTCCCAAACCTTATCTTCCCTTCCCAAACCTTCCCTCCCCTCCCCTTCCCTCCCCTCCCCTCCCCTTCCCTCCCCTCCCCTCCCCTCCCCTCCCCTCCCCTCCCCTCCCCTCCCCTCCCCTCCCTTCCCTTCCCTTCCCTTCCCTTCCCTTCCCTTCCCTTCCCTTCCCTTCCCTTCCCTTCCCTTCCCTTCCCTTCCCTTCCCTTCCCTTCCCTTCCCTTCCCTTCCCTTCCCTTCCCTTCCCTTCCCTTCCCTTCCCAAGCCTTCCCTTCCCAAACCTTCCCAAACCTTCCCAAACCTTCCCAAACCTTCCCTTCCCAAACCTTCCCTTCCCAAACCTTATCTTCCCTTCCCAAACCTTATCTTCCCTTCCCACACCTTCCCTTCCCACACCTTCCCTTCCCACACCTTCCCTTCCCACACCTTCCCTTCCCACACCTTCCCTTCCCACACCTTCCCTTCCCACACCTTCCCTTCCCACACCTTCCCTTCCCACACCTTCCCTTCCCACACCTTCCCTTCCCACACCTTCCCTTCCCTTCCCTTCCCTTCCCTTCCCTTCCCTTCCCTTCCCTTCCCTTCCCTTCCCTTCCCTTCCCTTCCCTTCCCTTCCCTTCCCTTCCCTTCCCTTCCCTTCCCTTCCCTTCCCTTCCCTTCCCAAACCTTCCCTTCCCAAACCTTCCCTTCCCAAACCTTCCCTTCCCAAACCTTCCCTTCCCAAACCTTCCCTTCCCAAACCTTCCCAAACCTTCCCAAACCTTCCCTTCCCTTCCCTTCCCAAACCTTCCCTTCCCTTCCCTTCCCTTCCCTTCCCTTCCCTTCCCTTCCCTTCCCTTCCCTTCCCTTCCCTTCCCTTCCCTTCCCTTCCCTTCCCTTCCCTTCCCTTCCCTTCCCTTCCCTTCCCTTCCCTTCCCTTCCCTTCCCTTCCCTTCCCTTCCCTTCCCTTCCCTTCCCTTCCCTTCCCTTCCCTTCCCTTCCCTTCCCTTCCCAAACCTTCCCTTCCCAAACCTTCCCTTCCCAAACCTTCCCTTCCCAAACCTTCCCTTCCCAAACCTTCCCTTCCCAAACCTTCCCTTCCCAAACCTTCCCTTCCCAAACCTTCCCTTCCCTTCCCAAACCTTCCCTTCCCTTCCCAAACCTTCCCTTCCCTTCCCTTCCCAAACCTTCCCTTCCCTTCCCTTCCCTTCCCAAACCTCCCCTTCCCTTCCCACACCTTCCCTTCCCAAACCTTCCCAAACCTTCCCTTCCCTTCCCAAACCTTCCCAAACCTTCCCAAACCTCCCCTTCCCTTCCCAAACCTCCCCTTCCCTTCCCAAACCTTCCCTTCCCTTCCCAAACCGTCCCAAACCTTCCGTTCCCAAACCTTCTCTGCCCTGCCCTGCCCTGCCCAAACCCTCCTTTCCGTTCCCTTCCCAAACCTTCCCAGTGAGGGGACAGAGGAAGGGTACTGAGGTCTGAATCCTGCTGGGATCTGAGAAATGAAATCTTTGATCTATGTGGGCAGTACTTTCAGAAGCACTTGGTGAGGGACCCTCACAGGCAACACTGTGTCCCCGGGTACCATCCCACTGAACCCCGATGTCCTGCGATGCTCATGGTTGTCACATTGCATCCCTATAGCCGCACCAGAACACGGCACCTTGGGCTCACCCAAATATCCACGCACAGCTGGAGGGATGTCCTCTCCTCCAGACACCTCACACTGTCCTCTTTCCTACAGCCTCAACCTGAGGTGCAGAGCAGAAGCCCCAGCGTGGCTGTGTGCTCCGTCCTCGCGGCGTCCTGGCTCCCTCCCGGGCACCGCGCGAGGGCACCGCGCCAGCAGCTAATGGGGAAGTTCAGGGTCGGGGCGAGCCGTGGGGAGAGGCACATAAAGGGCTCTTTGTGCCGCAGGTCTCCCCCGGCTCCGCGCGTACGGGCGCGTGGCTCAACAACAAAATGCAGTCCAGAAATATGACGAGACATCTTTTTCCCAGGCTGCTGTTAAACTCTAATTAAACATTTCAGCACACTCAAGCGAGGGAATGTCTGCTTCTCAGACCCGGGTCATCTCAGCTGGAAAACATCCCCTCTGGTGTGAATGGGCTGGCGCAGGTTGACCCAGAAGGATGCTCCTTGGCCATAGGGATAATGTGAACCCACACCCCAGAGTGGACAACCTACTCCTATCCACCCCCTCCACGCCAGCAAGGGTCCACTGCTGCCCCCCTCTCCTGAGAAGGGGTTCAGGCTGGAGCAGCTGGAGAAGGGGCCCTGCAAACAGGTCCACCCCAGGCAGTACCACTGCTGGCACTTCTGCCACTCCCCACCATGGGAGCTGGGGGCAGCAGCCCAGGGCACACAGCCTGCAGGGGCAGGAGGCAGTGTCTGTTCCTGCATCAGCCCAGTGTGAAGGAAAGCCAGGGAACAGCTGCTTCATGAGCCCCAAATCCAGGCTTTCTAACCTAGAAATTGCCCACTGATGGAGAGAGACCATGACTCTGCCTTGCCCATGTGTATGTGCAGCACTTTAGGAAAGGTTAGTTTCCCTCCAGCAAGTTGTATAAGGGTTTGATGTTGTGCCTCACAGAGCCGTAGAGCACCGTGTCTTCAAACTTGGTGGGTTTTGGACCTCAGAGTTCCTATTTCACTAAAGCAGATTCTGCCCAAAATTTATGACTCTTACAGCCTGGGGCTGCTGGTTGCTCCCCCCCACGCCTGGACCACAGTTTGGCAGTGCCAGGGCCTCACCACCCTCACAGAAGAATTCCTTCCCAATACCCCATCTAACCCTGCCCTCTGGTAGTGGGAAGTCATTCCCCCTTGTACTGTCACTTGACAGGCCCTTGTCCAAAGTCTGTCTCCAGCTCTCTTGGAGTCCTTTTAGGCACTGGAAAGGGCTCTAAGGTTTCTCCAGAGCCTTTTCTTCTCCAGGCTGAACACCCCAAGCTTTCCCAGCCTGTCTCCATAGCAAAGGTGCTCCAGCCTCCATGGACTCCTCTGGACTTGCTCCAGCAGCTCCATGTCCTTATGTTGGGGACCTCAGAGCTGGAGGCAGCTCTGCAGGTGGGGTCTCACCTGGGAGAAGCAGAGGGGCAGAATCCCCCCCTCACCTGCTGACCCCACACTGTGGGATGAGCCCAGGACACGGGGGGGGGGGGGTTCTGGGATGCCAGCGCACGTGGCCAGAGCATGTGTTGAGCTTCTCATCCACCCACACCCCCAAGTCCTTCTCCCCTGGGCTGCTCTCAATCCCTTCTCAATCCAGCCTGTATTTGTGCTTGGGGTTGCCCCAAACCAGGTGCAGGACTTTACCTTTGTTTCCCTCTGGGTTTTGTGGGGCAGAGGACAGCCCAGCCCTGTGAGTAGCCTGGAGCCTGGCCCTGCTCCCCCGAGAGGGGTTTGCTGCATGCTGGGCAGCCTGTGGGACTGTGCCCCACTGGAGAGGACAGGGAGGCACTGCCACTGGCTTCCTCTCACAGTGGGAACCAGAGCACACACCCTTCAAGTGATGCTGTCAGAAAATCTAGTGAGACTGGAATTGTCATCCTGCTACTTTGAAGAATGAAAGAGAAAGAAAAGAGCATGGAAGAGCTGAGCAATGAAGCCAGGTGCTGCTGGGAGCAGGGAGGCCTGTAAGACAGCAGACTGGGGTACAATGGCTTGGAGATCCCCTCTCAGATCACCTGGATGCCCAGGATAGGTCTGATGACACCGAGCTGGCACAGCCCTGCGAGCCCTGCAGGAGCCATCCCTCCACATTTTTGGCCATTATTTGCAGTAATTCCCCAGCACCTTGCTTTTAGCAGGCACAAACCATACTCCCAAAAAATTCCACCCCTGATGCTCTGGTGTCTGACTTAGTCTTGTGGAGGGGACATAGTGGCCCTGAGCTGCTGCTTTGCAGCCTTCCTTGTCCCACCTGAGCATGGCCCAGCAGGAGCCACACATCAAGGACAGGAGGTGCTGGGGACTGGGAAGCTGCTGGTTTCCCACAGGCAACCTCAGTGTCAGAACCAGATCACCTAGGAAAGGGTTACCTAAAAAATGTGCCATTTCTGAGATCAGTAAGTAGTGGGAAGTGGAGTGACAGGCAAGCAATGACACCTATAATTTGGCATCCCATGGGGTGGAATTTGGCAGAACAGGTCTCTCCTGCTCTGAGGACATTCCAGCTCTTGCATGGGCAGTCTAAATTGAACTCCCTCAATACATACAGAACCCATGGATTTAATCCAGCTCCCCCCCCGCCAGTTAGACAAACAGCAGCAGCTCCTGGGGGAGGCTTCATCCAGCCTCCAGCCACTGCCAGCACCAAAGCTCCTGCCAACTGTGCAGGCAATCACCCTGTGACCCCTCCCCTTGGTGTCGGGGCTGCCCTTGCTGGATGCTGTGACCCCTAAGAAAACAGCAACACCAGCCTATATGTGACCCCCCAGCCCGGGATGGCATGTGGCTGTAGATGCCTGGCAGCCCTGGAGGGGTCACAGCCACCTGCAGGTGGCACGAACTCACAGGGTTTGTCCTCCTGCTTCACTGCAGTGGGATGGCGGGTCTGAGGCTGGATTTAGGAAGAAATCTTGACTTTTCTAGGAAAAGTAAGGCAGGCAGCAGGGCCCTTAAATCCTCCCCATGCAGCACCTGGGCTGTGGTTCACTGCCCAGGCTTCCACTGAGGATGCCCCAGGTGGCACCGTGAGTCCCAGTCCTGGCACAGACACGGCGAGGGAGGTGACAGCCACGGGGACGCAGACTGAGGGCACCCGCCATCCGGGGGGCTCATCCCCACAGCCCCACACACCCGCCCGGGGGCCCTGTCCCCACCAGGCACCGCGATCCGCAGCCTCCCCGCGGTGCCTGTAGCTAGGGACACTGTGACACCGTGAGCCAGCGACAGGGAGCCAGGTTCTGAATTATTGTCCGACTGTTTCCCAGGCTCTTCTGCCGGCTGCGGGGACGCGTGTGCCGATAGGATGGGATCGTGGTGCGAAAGGGAAGCGAGGACAAAGGCGTTGCACCGCGCTCCTCCTCCTTTTCCTCCTCCTCCTCCCTGCTCTTGGCAAGGCGGGGGGACTCTGGCTGGGAAGGGAAAAGGTTCCCAAGGCGAAGGTGTTAAATACCCTTCTCCCGTGCTGCTGTCACCTCGCAGTCTCCGGAGTGTGAGAATCAGACTCTATTATCCCCTCATTAGGAACTAACATACTGTACTAACCTTTTCACATGAAAGCTACGCTCTGTTCGTCAACAAAAGCCGACGCTTGGTTCCCAGGAGTGGGAAAAACCCAACCCCAGTGCACTTAGCGGGGGCTCCGGGGCCAGCCCTCCCCGCCGGCTCCCAGACCCCGCCAGTCCTGGGATGTGCGCTGGGGGTGGAAGGGGCTCTGTGAGTGGGGGGTCAGCCGGGCACGCAGTCCTGGTGGGGTGGAGCTGGAGAACCATCCCCGGGGCGAGGGGTCCTTCTTCCAGCCCCCGAGATGGTTGAGGTGGCCCTTGCCTGCCCCTCCTTGCAGAGGGGGGCATGGGGCTGTAGGTGGGGGTGAAAGGGGGACTCCCTCCCCTGGCGTTTATGCTGCAGGGAGCCTGTCTCCATGAAGGCACGCTGTCCTGGCTGTTCCCTGGACAGACAGACTGACTGTTCCCCAGGCTGACAGACCCTCACCAGCTCCCCCCCGGCTCCCCTTGAGCAGTTTGCAGGGCTCAGGCTGGTTCTTCCCTCACCACTGACCAAAGCAGGTTGAGATTTGCAACATCCGAAACTCCCACTCTCCTTCAGACTATTCTGAAAGGTGGGAAGCGAGACTGGGAAAACATCACAGGCCATGGAAAAGCCCATCTGCACAACAGCCAAGCCCCAGGTCAGCATCCAGAGCGGCCAGATGAGCACTGAGCACAGCAGCACAGACCTCCCTGGGAACATGGCAGCAGCAGGGGTAGGACATGCATCATCTGGGACCGTGACTCCCTGCCCCAGACATTGGCAGACATTGTCTCAGAAGAGGAACAGTTGGAGTAGCATCCTCTTCACTCAGGTTTTTTATTAAATGAGATCTGTCTGGGGCAGCAGCTTGAGCTTCTGCCCATCGCAGCTGCTTGACACTGAGATAAAGAAGGGGCCACAGGAGAGTTCTTGAAATGAAAAGTTTTCCTGGTTTCTTCACATTAACAATACCTGCTCTGCCCCATTATTGTTTGGAGACCCTTGGCAACTTGGGGGAGTGGGCTTGAGAGGTGCCCAAAGCCACATCAGGTGTCCCAAACCTGGGGACACATCCTTGCAAGACCCCACAGATTCCAGATTCACATGTTGCCTTGGAGCCTTAACCAGCTCCACGCTCCTAATGAGGAAAGCAGGTGGAAAGAGGGATGTGTGCCCAGTTTTTTCCTTTCTCCCTACTCCCTATTGCTTCCTTCCATGCCTGCCTCTACCTGCATTTGGCTCCGAAGGCAGCTCCCTCCCTGACCCCACAACCTGCCTGTCTCGAAGGGCTGGGAGACTTTGCCAGGACTCCCAACTAGCTGCTGGCCAACTCCCATGAATGGGGTGCCCATGTGCTCCCCCAGCTCCATCGGCAGGTCCCGTTGCAGAGAGGCAAGTGGGTTTCTCATGGCTCACGTGTTTATTGGCTCCTGGCCCCAGCCCACTCAGCTGTTTTGCACAGGCTGTCCCACTGCTGTGGATGCTGTAGAGGTGCCACTGGCTCTGCTCTGCAAAGTAATTGAATTAAACCTGGTGACTGGTTTTGGTGCTGCCTGGCTGCTCCTCTGTGGATGGGTGCAAGGTCCGGGGTGGCCGGGCTGCTCTTTTTGGAGGATCATTTCTCCTCTCGGTTGCTGCAGTCAGATTTGGGTCATCAGATTTGATCTAAACGTGTCAGAGGACTGGAATTCAGGAGGAAGCAAAGGTATGATAATGCAGGCTCTGTCCCAGTGCAATTCTGGGCTGATTTCAAAAACTCTTGGTTCACTCCTAGTGTCCTGGGAAACCCTGGGCAGGTTTAGTTCCCCACATGACACAGGTGCTGTGGTGCTTGAGAAGCGAGGGCAGAGCCTGCCCTGCACTCACAGATGTCCATGTGATGGAGATGAACACGTGGGTGAGCTGTCGCTGCCTGTGTGTGGTTCAGAAGCACCTTCGAGTCAGGAATCGAGACAAGGCCACAGGTGTGAAGCTTCGGACAAGGTGAGAAGCAATCCTTACCCACCATTTGGGGTGGATGAGGCAGGAGGAGGGAGAGCTGGTGCAGAGGGGAGGCACAGAGCTGAGTCGGGACCTTTGTCCCTCAGACCATTGTCCCCAGACTTCCCAATGCCAACTGAACCTCACAGGTCCTGAAAGGCTTGGTGTTTTCCAGGGAGGAGCAGGCAGAACACTGTCAGAGTTGTTGCAGCTGAGAGAGAGAAACTGGGAGGGTTTGTCCGGTGCCTTCATTCCAGCCCAGCTCCCTGGAGCAGCTCCCCAACCCCAGGTGCCCGGTGTGTGCAGGGTGAGAGGTGCACAGGGCGGTCCCCAGAGCGGGCGGCAGCCCCAGACCTGCTGGGAGAGCAGCCAGGAGACACAAACGGAGAGTGGTTTAGGTGGCTTCAGATTTTCTGCTTCCCCACCTGAGGTCTGCCTGAAACCAATCAAAGAGGTCCAGCCAAGCCGCCCTGAGGCAATGAAAATTAAATGCAAACACAACATTTTAAGCTGAAACAAGTGATTTCCACAATTTTTCAGGTCAGTCCATGCAGGGATGAGCACATTGCAGTCTGGGTCATGCAGAAGCCAAGCTGGAGACCTCTCTGGCTCCATCAGCATCCTCATCAACTCCCCGTGGGCCCTGAAGCCTTTCTGGTCCTCACCTGCCATATCAGGGGTCAATGCCCTGTTCCTCACTGCCCTTGCGGTAATAGCCAGTCAGGGACCCTGGTCACCAGAAGGTCCTGCAGCCTGGCAGAGCTCTGAGACACACAGGGCCAGGGCTGGAGGATAAAACTTTTTGAGCTCCGCTTGAGCTGCTGGGGTGAGCAGACTCGGGGTTAACCCTGGGAGAGAGCTGAAGGGAGCAGCTGGGTGGGATCTGTGCCTGCTCAGCCCCATTTCATTCATACCTGCAAGGTTGAGGCACTTCAAACAGCCCAGGCCCTTCTCGTATCCAAAAATGATACACAAAAATAAAAAATGGACCCCGGGGAGAAATTTTTTGGAGACGCAGCTTGACATTGGTCTTGGAGACTCAATCTCAAAGCCCAAGGCACATCAAAATCCAAACCTCCAAGTCCTAAAGAAAGTGTGAGTGCCCGTCTGCCAGAGCGCCAGCCTCTGCTGTCACTGCTCTGCAGGAGCCACTGGGGACACACCACTCCAGTGCAGGAGGTTACAGGGACCTCTGGAGCAGAACATCCTCAGCAGCTCAGGGAACACCTGCTTGGCTCAGGCTGACTTTGACTGCCCCTGGCATTCCTGCTCTCACAGCTTCCGTCTCAGGCAAAGGAGAGGTTATTAACTCACCATGATCAAATTATTAAAGGAGAGATTATTATCCCCTCTACACTCCTCCTTCAACAAACAGCCCCAGAGCCTCCCTCCCTCCATGCAACATCCTGACGGATGCTCAGTGGGTTCTGCCGCTGCTTCGGCATCTCGGTCTGGAACCGGGAGGGGACCCCGGCGCTGCGGGGTCCGGCTCTGCTCTGGCCCTGGGAAAGCCTGGCACTGGCTGCCGCTGTCCCGCTGCGCCGCAGAGATGAGAAGAAAAACAACTCTCGGGGCTTCCCCTCACCTCCGTCCTCGCTCGCCGCGGCCCCGCCGGCGCTTTCATCTCCCGGCCCAGCGGCTCTTTCATCTCCCGCCGAGGTGCGAACCAGGCCCCTCTCGCCGCCCCCCCCGCACCGCGCCGGCACCGCCTGAGCCCGAGGCTGCCGCGACCAAATGGCCCCTGCCCTTGGGAGAGGGATGGTGGGTGAGCTCCGGTCACCTCTACCACCTCTGCAGTCACCAGCAAACTGCTCAGCGCCCCCAAAATTTGGCTGCTTTCAGGTGCCTGCTCTCCCTCCCATCAGCTCAAACTCGGCTCACGTCTGTGAACTCGTGCCCACGCAGAGCCAGCCCGCCGGGCTGGGGCCACGTGTCCCGGCGGGCAGATGTCCCTGTGCCCTGGCATTCCTGACTGTGGGTGACAAGCTGGTTCCCAAAGGAACCATCCCAGCCGCCCTGCCCAGCCTCCAGCCCAGGAGAGAGGGAAGCTCACTGTCATACTGGCAAACAACCAGCATTTCATGGTCCAGCCACGGTTTATTTCTGGGTTCTGGTATAAAGGTGACCTGTGTCACCACACAGGTCAGGGTGTCAGGGCACGGGGGCACCTCTGTCGAAGGGCAGTGAGTCTTTGTAAAGCAGCAGGGAACAAAGTGCCTGATGGGTGTGAACTGCAGAGGGAGTACAGCTGGGTAATGGGAATAGCCAGGAGAGCAGGAGAACGAGAGAAATAGAAAAATAGAAAGAAAATTAAGAAGAAAAAGACAAATAGAAAGAAAATTAAGAAGAGAGAGAAAAAGAATAACAAGGGGAAAAAAGGAAAAGGAAAAGGAAAAGGAAAAGGAAAAGGAAAAGGAAAAGGAAAAGGAAAAGGAAAAGGAAAAGGAAAAGGAAAAGGAAAAGGAAAAGAAAGCAACAGGCTCATGTGAAGCATTCTAACTCTGGGACTCCTACAGGAGGCCTGGCCAAGCACTGCCCCACGGCAGTCATGTGCCACTGGTGTTGGCGGCACCTGGGGCAAGCTCTGCCCCAAGCTGTCACTGGGAAACACACACCCACAGATGGCATCCCAGTGGCATTCCCATGGGGAAGGGCCATGGCCTGGGCTGGGCTCCTGCCAGGCAGTGCCACTGCTGGGAGCAGCGATGGGGCCATCAGTGAGCACTCCCGGGACAGGCCATGTGGCGTCAGGACATGTCAGCATCGCCACGGCACAGAACTGCACCCAAACAGCCAGGAATTAACACTAAAGAGTTTTCACACCAGCAAACGGCTTTTCCTCAGAGAGCCAAAGGGATGAGCCGTGGGAATGGAGACACTCGTGGGCCAGGGGGCTCAGGACCAAAGGAGGGCTGAGGCGCAGAGTCACCACAGCTCCTGGCACACGGGGCTGTCCCCAGTGAGCGTCACAAGCTCAAACCCGCGGTGCGGGTGGGGTGCTGGGGTAAGGGGAGCCCTGGCAGGTCTGACCCAGTCCATGCCTGAGCAGTACCCACCTGTGCTGTCTGTGCTGGCTGATGTGTTCCACACAAGGATGGTTAGAAGGGCCGGGAGTTTGCCCCATGCACTCCATGAGTGCCAGTGAGGTAACCCACAGAGCTCCGGTGTTCCAGGCTGCTTTCTAGATGCTCAAATCATAGAACCACAGAATCACAGACTGGTTTGAGTTGGAAGGGAACTTTAAGATCATCCAGTTCCACCCCCTGCTATGGGCAGGGACACCTTCCACTATCCCAAGCCCTGTCCAACTTGCCCTTGAACAATTCCAGGGATGAGGCAATCACAGTTTCTCTGGGCAACCTCTGCCAGGGCCTCACCACCCTCACAGGGAAGAACTTCTTCCTAATATAAGGAAGCAATTAGCACCTGTCGTTAATTCTTTTCCATAACCGCAGCAACCCAAATTCCATCTAATGCTACAAAACAGCCATAAAGCTCAGCCCAGCAAAACTCGAGAGTCCATCTTAACACCCTTGATGTTCCCAGCCTGCCTCCCCTGCTGAACCCAAACATCCTGGTGACTTGCCTTTCTCACATTTATTATTTATCCTTCTAACTAATCCCATACAGATTGACCAAGGGGAATTTTCTCCCCTGGTACACATGTACCAGGGTTTACAGAGCTGTGGAGGGGCACAGGGGCTTAACATCCCACTGATGGAAAGGAGAGGTCTGATCCGCTGGTTTCCCAGGCAAAAGCCTTAAAGATTCCAGTCAGAGAAATGTGCTCTTTTGGGACAACTGGACAATTTCCCTTGGCCCTCTCCCAGCACTGGATAAAGGAATCAAACTGGCCACCATCAGCGCCTCCACAAGTGCCTTCTCCAGCCATCCCTGCCCTGCCACGGTGGCAGAGGGGAACCCAGGGGGCCAGAAGAGGATTGAAGGCTTGGAGGCACTGGTGGGGCACAGGGGGTTCAGGCTGGAGCCATTCAGTCATCCAGCACTGTTTGTTTTGCTCTGGAAATCTGGATCTTACCTATTTAAATAAATGGGCTGGAGCGTCAGGGCTGTTGTGGAGCACAGGAAACAGCTGTATTGGATTAGGCAGGGCCAAGGTGGGGACTCAGAGAGCTGGGAATAATAACAATGAGGATAAAATCCTCTCCTGCTGCAGGACTATTTATTTTCTATAGAAAATTCCAACAGCAGGCAGGGATTGGCTGAGTCCCTTCAGCAGGGGGGAGCCATGGTGGGAGAGGCTGGAGATAATGGTGGCCAGGCAGCTCCTCCAAGCACTCCAGAGGAACTCAGCCTGGCTGGGGGTGGGTGATGCTGCACCATGGGGGGGGGTTGTAGGCAAGTGGGTGGTACTGCTGGAGAATGCAGAAGATGATTTGAGTCAGGCACCCAAAGTGCAGTGGCTGGAAGAAGTAGCCTCACCCAGAGCACCATCCCCTTCCTGGTGCTGGGGAGTTGCCCCTCTGTGCCCATGGAATGTGCCACAGCCACATCCACCAGGACCACACTGCGACACCCAGGACTTGATTGTCTCAGGCTGTTCCCAGCTCCCTCCAATCCTGTGGGTCTCTGAACCCACAGGAGAGGAGGAGGAGTAACTGGGCAGGTGGGGTGAGGGACAGAGGAGCCTGGGCAACACAGTGGGCTTGTGCAAGAGTGATATGTCTGAAAGCATCCCATCTGCTTCGAGCAGGAGAGCATCTCTGTCCCATCCTCATCCTTACAGAATGCGTTGGGTTGGAAGTGGCCTTAAAGACCATTCAGTTCCCTTCCTCCTGCCACAGGCAGGGACTCCTTCCACTATCCGAGGTTGCTCCAAGCCCTGTCCAACCTGGCCTTGAACACTTCCAGGGCTTCCACAGCTTCCACTTTCCACAGCTTCTCTGGGAAACCTGTGCCAGGGCCTCCCCACTCTCACTGTAAAAGAACCTCTTCCTTATGTCTAATATTAATGTCTCCTCTTTTAATTTAAAACCATCACCCCTTGTCCTGTTGCAACAGGCCCTGCTAAAAAGACTCATCCTAGTCCTCATTCCCATTCCAATCCCAATCCTCAGTCTCATTCCCATTCCCATCCTCATCCTTGTTCCCACCTGTGCATGCTCCCAGGCTCACCAGGAGCACTGTGGCTTGCCAAGTGCTGACTCAGCAACAGGGTACAGGTGGGCAGCAGCACAGTGGGTCCCTGCCCTCAGACACACACAGGGCCAGGGAGGCACTTTGGGCAAGGCCCCAAAAATGCAGCCAGATGGTGACTTGTTTTTTCCATCCACCAGGAAGGACCCAGACCAGGTGAAAATCCAGCTTCTTGGAAGCTATTCCTGCTTTTTTCACAGCTCTTTCAAAAAACCCCTGGCTGCTGCCCAGCCCTAGCAGAGCCACACTGCCCCTGCAGCTTCTAGACTCCCAAGTGACCTCCATGAATATTTCCAGAGCTGCCTACACAGATTTCCCAGGCAGGGCAATGTGCATCCTCAGCAGCAAAGCAGCCACAGTCCCCCGTCCCCTTGAGCTGTCCCATTTCTCTGGGGTAATCTCAGCTCATAGAAGAGGCTTCTGTTTTCCTTTCCAGTGCGGCAGAATGCAGCCACAGGACCCTCTGGCAGCACATATTTGTCGCTCTCCCCCTTTGCCTCCCTGCTGGACACAAAGCCTGTTGGTGCACATCTATATACACTTGGATATGGCCGTTTATACCATTTGACTTTGGCTCGTTTGAGCTTTTGGGGCCAGCTCTGGAGTGTCCTTCATCCTGGTGATCCCTGCCAAGACCCTGGATGGAGCCTTCGGCAGCAAAATTGGGCTTCAGAGGAGGAGGGGAGGGCTGGGAGCAAGTCCCATCCTTGGTGCTCAGCTCCTTTTTTGAGCATAGAGGTGGAGGATGAACTGTGCTGAGCCCAGCCAGGACCAATGGGAGGGTTCAAGGTCACCTGCAGCTCCTCGCTGTCAGGTCACGGGGGGAGGAGGCAGAGGCGGGCTGGAGTGATTTTCCCAGCAGGCTCCCTCCCTGGCACGCCGCCTGTCCCCAGATGCTCTGCTGTGCTGCTCCAGCCCCGGCGCCAGATGCAAAGCAGCTGAGCCTCATTTGGCTGTCCCGGGCAGCCTCACTGCACAAGCCCACAGTGCTCATCGGGGAAATTCCCTGCCTGGCCTCTTCCCGAAAAGAGGCCAGAGCAGGAGCTGGACCAGGGGTGAGTCAGACCTGTCCCAGGCCCTTCTCCCACCTCTCTTGGGGTCTCCAGGAGGAGAGTAAAACCATCAGGATGAAGGATTCTCAACCCATTGGCAGGTGTGAGGTGCAGCGAGAGTGGATGCCACAGACAGCCCTGGGACTTGCAGGCTGGGCGGCCATCCTCTAAGCCAGCAGACATTTCCCAGCAGGAATTTTTTGGCGGGATCACCCCTCTCTCTGGGAAATTTCCCTGATAATGCCGGGGCTGCGATAAAGAAAAACACTCTCCACATTCCCACCCAGTTGTCTGCTGGAGGATCCATCCCACCTGGCTGTGGCTCTCGCAGCACTACCGGGATAGTTTGCACAGGGAAGGCAGAGCTCTGGCCCCACAGGCAACGCTCAGCTCCCTGGGACCCTGTGGGCATCCCTGCTGGCCTCGGCAGACACGGAGCACGGCTGGGACCACTGGCCCCGCTCTGGGCTGGCTGCTCGGGTTCCCACGTACCGCCTTGACGTCACCCCGAAAGCGCCGCGGTGAAAGGGGGGCCCTCGGGCACCGGACAATAGCGCTTTCCTTCCCCATCAACAGCAGCGAGAGACACGCTGGGCTGACACGGAACTGTGCACAACAAAAGCCAGTGTCCGAACAAATCTTCTCAGGCGCTGGGTCCCCCGGGTGACCCGGGGTTAGCCCGGACTTTTGCTCCCGCCCGGCCCTCCGGAGCAGGAATGTCCCTCCGTGCTGCGCCATGGCTGGTTCCCACGCTTCCAACCTGCTTTCCTATTTATCAGCAACCGGCCCCTAATCCCCTTTGTGAAGGCCCAATTCAAGCTCAGCATAATGTGGAGAAAAGGGAGGGGGTGGGTGGGAGATGAGGGAGGGGAAAACAGTCCCAGAGAATGAAAATCAGACCCCTTACCTTTTCCCCCCCACCCTGACGAAGATTCCCTAGGGACTCTTTAGACTGTCACCTCCCTGGGCAGTGCCAGGCTACAGCAGAGGACCAAGGCTGAGCCTGCTGGAAGGGGTTCCTGTGGAGGAGGGATGTGGTGGTGGTTAAGGATCACACACACTTAAAAAAATCCACTTGTGTCCCCTCACAGGTTACTTCGGCTTTGACACCCACTGCTCTTTCATGACTAC
The DNA here is from genome assembly GCF_036250125.1 of Pseudopipra pipra. Taxonomy (NCBI): domain Eukaryota; kingdom Metazoa; phylum Chordata; class Aves; order Passeriformes; family Pipridae; genus Pseudopipra; species Pseudopipra pipra. The sequence continues at coordinate 11,223,644 of NC_087568.1, read as the reverse complement.
ATATTAGCAAATCTTTTTTCATAGAAACGGTGGTCAAGCCCTGGAACAGGCTGCCCAGGGCAGTGATAGAGTCATTACCCCTGGAAGTGCTCAAAAAACACGTGGATGTGGCACCTGGGAACATGGTTTAGTGGTGAACATGGTGGTGGTCTCAGTTGGACTTGATGATCTGAAAGGTCTTTTCCAACCTTAACAGTTCCATGATTCTGTGATTCTATGACTCTATGACCCTTTCCTGCCACGGCTTCATCCATCACCTCCACGTGCCTGCACTCCCCATGCGTTCCCAACAGGACAGAGGGTGCCTGTGGGGGAACAGGGAACAATTCACTCCTGTTTCAGCCACCTCACCACAGCCTCTCTCTGCTACCACAACCCTCTCTCCTCACAAACTTCCTTGGGGGGAATAACCTGCTGCAATTTCCCCAGTGCTGGGCACAATGCCTTGTGCTGGGCTCCATCCTCCCTGTGGCTGAGCCCCTCGTCCAGCTCCTGTTTGTTTTAGGAGAGGATTCACAAGCCCTTCCCCAGATAACTTTGGAACAAAACAGTTTCCAAAGTCTGCACTACTTACAAATGAGGGGTTTCAAGCTTTTGTCCCAAATCCAATGCTGTTTTCTTTGCAAACGGCAGGGGAAAAACGTAAAAGCAGAAGAGCCAACCCTGAGTGCTAATCTTGTTAGGTTAAACTGTTCACTAAACAGATGGAGGTGCAAGGCAATGAGATTTTTGTCTTTCTGAGGAAGGGGTTAGGTTTGGAGGGCACAGAGGTCATTCCGGGCAGACTGGCAGCTTTGCTCTTTGTGTCACAAGACCAGGGAGAAAGTGAAGAGGCAAAAATGCTCCAGGCTGAGCTGGTATGGTGGGGTTTAACTCCCTGTTAATCTGGTGGTCACATGGGATGAAGTCCCCAAGCCTCACTCTTAGTTGCTCAGAGCCAGCACAAGGCCAAGGCACCCCAAAAAGGACACACTGCCAAAGACTCCATTGCTCCAAAGGCCACAGTATCTCAGCATTTCCCATGGAAGATCCTCCAAAGACCCACACTGAGGTTCCCCTTCGGCCCTTCTGAGGAGAACAACAGGGATGGCAGCATTTACTGGGACCCAGGCTGGCTTCACACAAGGATCGTCAGGCTGCCAGGAAGTTTTGTGCCCCGGGTGTGAAGGGAAGCAGTGCCCCTAAATCCCTTGGGAGACAGAAACTGCTGCAGACAGAGGGTCTGGACCTGAAACCCCAGCATGGCCCCTCTCGGGCTTGGCCGCAGCACTGCAGAGGACAGGCAGGGTTAGTGCTGCTGCTGCTGGTTGGGATCAAGAACAAAGTGTCACTGGGGCACCCAGGTTTGGATTAAGCCAAACCACCTTCCTGCTGATGTTGACCCCAAGGTGCAGACGGGGCTGAGGAGGGCACGACGTGGCAGGGCTGCTGTCACCCCCCAGCCCTGCATCCCTTCCTGACACTTGCCTTTTGCACTCCCAATGCCAAAAATAACCCTTAGCCTGGCCAGGCTGGGGGTTGGTTTGGGTCTAGCAGGGGACAGCATGCAGGTTGCAGCTGTCCTGCACCCCACAGGTGCCAGCAGTGAGGGGGTCTGCCCCAGAGAAGGGCACTGCCACCTAATTGGGACATTAGAATCACAGACTAGTTTAGGTTGGAAGGGACCTTTAAAGTCATCTCGTTTCAACTCCCTGCCATGGGCAGGGACATCTTCCACTATCCCAGCTTGCTCCAAGCCCTGTCCAATCACTCCAGGTTTCCCTCAGCTCTACCAGGGCTGTTGTTATTTTCCTGCAAGTTCCACCAAATCCAGTAAAATCCTTTTCTAGCATTACCTTTGCTGCATCCTGATCTTGTCCCTCTGTCCCTCAATCCAGTCAAGAGATGCTGCCTGGGTGCTCCTGCCAACCTAGGTGCTGGTGCCTGTCTAGCTGTTTTACACCAGCCTGGGAGCTAATTCCAGCCTGGATTGCTAACACCAGCCTGGGTGCCAACTCCAGTTTGGGTGTTTAAGGCCAGTCCAGTGGATGTTTAAGGCCAACATCAGTGTGGGTGCTAATGACAGCCTGAGTGCCAGCATCAGCATGGATGGCAATGCCAGCTTTGTGCTCAAGGACAGTGCAGGGTTCTCCTGGGTGCTTCTGCCTTGCCTACATCACTGTGAACCACCTCAATTCAGTTCCTGCACCCAGTGGAAGGCACAGCTGGCACCCAGCCTATGCCACTGTCACAGGCACAAGTGGCCCCACTTCCTCAGGTACCTGCTGACATCTACCTGGGGACAAATGCTGGGCAAGCAAATCCATCTGCATTTCCACAGAGCCAAGCCTCACCTCTCCTTGAGCTTTCTGTGGGAAGGAGAGGAAAGCCAAGGTCCCTGCAGGGAGCTCCAACCTGCTGGAGGCCCTGGTAGAAATAGAGCCTGGTGTGACTCCATCCTGCTGTCCCTGTGCTCCTCACCAGGCAGAGATGGCAGGGAGTGTGGGCCCCTGTCTGCCAGCCCAGGGCCAAAGGCTCCACTCTGGGCACTGTGCTGTGCTGCAGGGCAGTGTTTGGTCCTGGCTTCCTCCCCTTCCTGCCCCTCCTGCCCTTCCTGCACATGCAAGCATGTCCTCAGCCTGCCTTTACTCTGGTGCATCCCTGGGCTGTTCTGGAGGGCACCTGAGGTGAAGCAACAACAAAAAGAAAAACACAGAAGTATGAAGAACTGGTCAAAAAAACCCAGTGACATTGCCCGGATCTGACAAACTGGCAGACAGAGAGAAGGAATCACCTTGTGGGCGAAGCCCTCAGGAGTCCACCAGAAACAGGATCTGCTCCCAAACAGCAGCAGAGGATGTGGGAAGGAAAGGGAGGAGGTCCTGAGTGTGGTCAAGGAGAGGCCAGCTGTGAGAGGTGGGACCATTGTGATGCTGAAGCCGGCGGAATGTGAGGAGATACCCTCTGGCAGCACATCCAGCATGGACTCAGTGACCTTGGAGGTTGAGGGTATAGCCAGACAACCACCCAAAGCACTCAAAAGGCTCCAATTTTTAGGCCTGGACCAGAGGACTCAGCACTGTTGCCAAGATACAGGACCACGTCCTGAAGCTGCTGCGACTGGCATGAGACTCCTTGTTTTAAAATAAAGGCTAATGAGAGGGTGCTGGTGGAGCATCCTGGTGGATCCCTGAGTACTGTCAGCATGGCTGAGCACCACCCAGAACCAGAGCCCAATAAAATCCCATGGGAAGATTCGTTAGGATAGATGAATCCCTGCTCAAGTGGCTGGTTCCAGCTGGCATCCACAGCAGCACAGACAGCAGTGCTGGCAGCTGAGCCCCTGCCGGCCCAGTCCAGCCCAATGCCACCCTGTGAACTAGAGCTGGGGCTTGTTGGAGACGGGCCCCCTCCCCTGCTCAGACCCGACCCCCACCCAGAGGGTTTTGCTGATATCAAACCACAGAGACTGGGCAGCCCCGGAGTCACTGGGAGGAAACGTCAAATAGAATCATGCCAAGAGCAGGATAATGCACTGTCCTGGCTGGGGTAAAGTCCCTCAGCTGCTCCCACCTCCCTCCTCCCTGACCCCCTGTGGGTGAAGCACTTGATTCCTCCCTGCGCTGCAGTGGTGAGCCCAGCTCAGCATCCTCCTGAAATGTGGTGCTGGGTCCCACTGGCACCTGCCCACATGTGTCACAGGGGGGGCTCTGTGTTCCTCCCCTGGGGGCCACAGTCGCAGTGACCACATGAGGAGCAGGATGGCTGCAGGCAGCTGCTGTCACTGTTGCAACATGACCACGCTCTCAGCAGGTGCTTTCACACCCCTGGCCCCGTGTTGTGCCAGCGGCGGACACAGCGTGTTCCAGGCTGGGAATTCACTGCTGTGTGTCCATCTCCCCCAGCATTCAAAACAAACAGGAGATGTGAAAACACACTGTCCAGAAAAATGTGTGAAGATGGAAACAAAAAGATGAAGTGGCTGGAGAGCTCAGAGGCTCAAGTGGGATCCCACAAGGTTGGGACAGTAAATAACAGTCCTGGTGTCCAGGGATTTGCCACCTTGCTGTGTCCCACTGCCCGGGCACTGGGGAGAGACATGGTGGTAGCAGAAACAGCAAAGGGACAGAAGGGGAGAGAGGCAGTGAGACTGCTGCATGGCAGGGGCTCAAACATCTCACACACCCAGCTGGGGGTTTGCCTCTATCAGACCAGGCATCCTGTCTGTGCCAGTCCCCACGCCGAGGGCTGGCACACAGCACCAGCCCTGGAGTGAGCTGCAGTGCCATCCGTTCTGCTGGGGGAGGACTGTGGGCGAGAACAGGTGGGAATTCCTGCCGTGGCTGCGACACTGAAACCCTGCCACGAGCAAAAGCCAAATGAAAAACGTGCCCCCAGTTCTGCAGGGAGGTTTGCTGGGGGAGTGGGGGAGCGGGTGCTGATGGTGTCCCCACTGCTCCTCCAGTGGATGGGCTGGTGAGGGGGGTCTGCCTTTATTCCAAGGTCAGAAATAAACAAGTTTCCCCTTCTTTCCCTGTATTGCACTCAAAGAAGCAGCCAGGCAGCAGGTGAGGGGAGAAGGGCTTTGCACACGTGGACTCAGCTCTCTGCCTCCTTTCCCTGACTCCCCACCACATCATGCACAGCAGAGACCCCAGGGACAGGACTCAGACTCCCCTGAGTTTGGTGTTGAGCTGCATCCTGCCCTTCCTTGCCCGTGGGGGGCAACACTAGCCAAGGACAATGTTTCCTATCAGCATTTAGGGATATCAGGGGATATCAGGGATCAGACCTATTCCTCTCCAAGCTACCAACGCGGCCGAATAGCTCAGACTGAAGCACCAGACACTGCTAAGTGTCCAGGAAGCTGAATAAACCCTCCTGAGATGCAGATCTGCCAGGGGCGGATTCCCTGGGAGCAGGGCCTGTGGTGGGACCATAGAGCTGACATGGTGCTGGCACCTGCCAGCCACTGGGGGTCCCGCTGGTGTACGGGGGCTTCTCTGGGGTGCCCATAGCCCCAAAACACAGGCCCAGCACATGAGTTTCCTGCTCTTCAGTGTCTTCAGCCCTCTATTCATATCAAATTAATTTTAGCTGTGTTGTTCCAGCTGTAGGTGCTCTGCAACCACGCTGAAGCTGGGTCACATGATCAGGCAGGGAAGGGGAAGTTTCTGCTCTGGGAGAGGCAGGGGCAGCCCAAAGCTCCCTGTTGCCCAAAAGAAATGGTCCAGGACCAGCCAGACCAGCATTCAGGGGCACCACAGGCTCAGGATTTGTGCTGAGCCCATTTCTGAGCCCCATTTCCAGAGTCTCTCTCACTCCATGTGAGTTGTTGGAGGCCTTGGAGATGATGGACTTGAAAGCAACCAAGCATAGTTCCTTCCACACAGTGAACATCCATCTCTCCACTACCTGCAACAAACAGAGCACTAACTTCTCAAAACTAGAAAATGAGACTGTCTTTTAAAATTTATTTTTTGTTCTCTGAACATTTTCCCAGAGAAGAAAGGAGAAATGAGGAATCTTCTGTGTCAGACAGCACCATAAATGTCTCCTGCTACTCTGCAAAGTCTGAAAGGAAAATGCCATCGCTCGAGCCCCTGGGGACATCACATGTACCCCAGTACAAAAAGCCAGGCCCAAGGCCAAACCTGCTGTCCTGGGAAGCTGTGACACCCAGCTCTGAAAGTCAGGGCTGGAGTCTCCTGAGGACATGAGTAATGGAAAGCTGTTGGCTGAGAATCCTCTGATTTGGCAGTCTTAAATATAATTCCTACCTGAGCATTCATGTGCTGTGCAAGTGGCACCCAGTGATGTTCCCACCTATCAAGCCTGAAGCAGCCCTGCTGCCCTGCACCCACCACAGCACCTCTGATCCACACAAGCTGCGGCCACAGCAGGAGACTCAAAGCTCACCAGACTCCAGGTACATCTCCAGTGCCTCTAAGGCTGCCATGCTTAGTGCCAGGGTTACCAGATCATCCTTATGATGTGCCAGGGCTCAGCGAGGGTGAAGCTCCCCAGGGGATGGGAGATGAGAGGGGGTCTCAGGACTGGCCTCACCCCCAGGACCACCCCACTGCCCCAGAGAAGGTGAGAGGGCAGAGCTCTGCCAGGCTCCACCAAGGCCAGCTCATCAGTGTCTAATTACCAGCACAGTGACCATCCAACACACGGCCATGGCCTCTTGCTCAGCCTGCACCTCCCCTGCCTTGGAACACCCTCATAGGGATGGGCTGGGATCAGATCCCCCCGAAGCCTTTCCTTCCCCAGGGAAATGTGAGATATCAAGAGATTTACTGAAACATGGAGGCTGGAAGAGGCTTTCCATCGGATTAAGATGGGGTGACCATCCCATTGCAAACAGACAGATGAAGAGAGGGACACCAGGCAGATCTGAACCAGAGGAGACTGTAAAATAAGGTGAGAAATTTTCACATGCCATGAACCATCCTCATCTGTCATGTAAGGGAAAACTTGCTGGGTGGGAATAACATTTGACTGTCAGCAGGGGAGAGAAATATTGGAAAGAACCTCCTGCAATTAGAAATCACATTGATGACAACCATAAACATTCCAGTAGAGTCAACAAACAAAATACCAAAGCTGGTGGCTCATTCTGCACTGTCCAAACTCCAAACTGCAAAATCTTCCTGAGCAGGAAGAAAATCTCTATTACTGTGTTCCCCACAGCCCCATTATTAACCTCATCCATGCAAAGATAATGGAGATAAAATGGTCCTGGATGACCACCACAGTCCAGGGCAGCCCCTGCCCAAATGAATCAATCTGGACAGCTACTGCTATTGCCAAAGAAAGGCTTTTGCTCCACATTTTATGACTTGCAACAGCTCACAACCTCCTGGATAATATTTCTTTCAGCTCCATCAGTTCCTCATTGACTTTTCCACTTTATCTCTGCGAGGGCATCACATAGGCTTTCGTGCACCAGTGGTCGCATGTGATGGTTTTGATTGAGGAAGTCTGAGGGAGCCTGCCAACATCAGGCAAGGCTGTCAGTTTTCCACACAGGGCCAGATCTTCCTCACAGAAGCAGAAAGACCATTTTGGCAAAAGCAGACATTTCCCACAGCCCACCTCTGAGAAGCAATTCCCCAGGGTGGATAATGCGACCCTTCCCCAGAAAGTCCACTGTAATTGGAGACCCTCAGGTGAGGCATATTGGGGACACTTTAAATAGCAATTTTTTAATGAATTTCCTGGCCTTGGCTCTCTGTGAAGGTAATTTTCATCGGGCAGACAGAGTTTCCACAAGCTCTGCAAAGTGGCTGCAGAGGTGAGAGCTCACGGGTGCGATGGAGAAGTGGCTGAGACAGTGACCTGCGTGGGAGTGACACGCTTGATTTCATCCAGCCTACAAAATACTCCCTTCTCTTTCCCGTCACTCACAACTTCTTATTTTTGATTGTGGAAAAGGGCATTTAAGGGACTTTCTGACTATGGCTGAGAAGTGACAAACAGGAGGTTTAACCGCCCTGCAACACTCCCTGGATTTTCTGCTCCGGGTCACTTTTGCTCTGTAAGGTGGTCAGTCCCACACTCTTGCTGCATTTTGCCACCTCCTGAGGGGATGGTGGGGTGACCCCTCCTGGGGACAGCTGTGGGCACCAGTGTGTGAGGGGTTTCAGCAGCACTCCTGGATGTCCCAATTCCATCCTAGGTGTCTTGGCAAGAACCAAGAGCAATGCTGAGGACTTTGCTAGATCCCTCCCCACCACGCCAGTGACGTGAGATGGACACAAGGATGGATGCAACTGTCATGTGCTCTTAAGTGCCAGCAAAACCTGCTCCATAAACACGACTGTCAAAGGCAGAAGAGTTAAAAAAAGGAGAAATCACATCTTACACAGTAAAAGACATGAAGCAAAAAGGCAGGGACTGAGCTGAAAAAGCTAGGGCAGAGAAAAGTCCATGGGGACTTTATGCTGATTCCCATAGGAAAGGAGCCAAAAAGCAGAATATCGCACAGGAAGGCAGAGATGCCCATTCAATGTCTCCTCACGTGGGCTGAAGCCAGCAGGCAGTGAAGACGGGTAATGGGAAGGGCTGCAGCCCTCCTTAGAATGATGGAATCATTCTGGTTGGAAAAGCCCTCTGAGATCATTGAACCCAACTGTTCCCCCAGCACTGCCAAAGCTCACCACTAACCCATGTCCCAAAGTGCCACATCCACACGGCTTTTGAACAAGTCCAGGGATGGTGACTCCACCACTGCCCTGGGCTGCCAGTGCCTGACCACCCTTTCCATGAAGAAAGCTTCAACTGCTAACCTTGGGCTGCCCAGCCCCTCTTCCTAAGCCCCTAAGGAAGTCCACTAAGCCCCTTCTTTCAACTGACCCTGTTTAGCTCCTACAGGGACATTTGCTGACCCATTCCCTGGCTCCTGTAGCCAGAGGCAGCCACAACCCTTTGCTATCGCCACAATCCCATCAGGTCCCTAAAATCTGGTGGAAGCAAGTTGTCAAGGGGGCAGGGCTGGAAGACATCTCACTGTGACCCCGCTGCCCTGTCCCTGTGGAGGAGATCTCCAGGAGCCCCCATTACACACCACAGAGCAAAAACCCAACCAGCCCAGAGGCACGAGCCTGTCACTCCTGCTTTTAATCCAGTGCAACAAAATCTCCCCGGGACAGGGTGCAAGGGGGGCTCAAAGTCTCTGCCCAGCTATGACGGGTGGCGGAGGTGCCCACCCCGCTCCCCTCGGAGGCCCCCCCGGCAGGCAGGCTCCCTCCTGCGATAAGGGCAGAAAACAGCTGAAAACAAACAAACAGTTGGAGTTAATGGGGCGGCAGTTATTTTTGGCCTAGAGGGAGTTCACACACTCTGTGTTGTTTTAGCAAATAACTGTAAATGGAGCTTGTGGTGTGGGAGCGGGCTGGGAACCGGCTGGCTCCGGGCAGTGGGAAGAGCTGGGGCTTGTTGCATTGGTGCTAACAGGAAACCAACCGCCTCACCTCCCTTAGCACCTCTCTGGCCTCACACTTTTATTGTCACCACATCCTTCAGAGGCCACATCAGAGAGGAGCTGAGGGGGCAGGGCAGGGGCAGGCGATATTGCCCCGTGGGAAAGTGGCTCTGGGGTCTGTCACCCAGGGTGGAGAGCCCATACAGCCCAGCACGGGGAGGAGAGGCTGCGGCTTGAGTGGCCACCACGACGTGGACAATGCAAAAGCCATGTTGCCATTGCTGGTGTCATCCTGGGGTTGGGTGAGGGGATGCAGGACAGACTCCAGACCCAATCACTGCACCCAGTGCTGACCAAGGCTCACTGCTCTCCTGCTTCCCCATCACCCACAGCAGCACGCCCAGCTGGCTCTGGGACTCCACAACAGCGTCAGCATCACCCTGGGCCAACAAGTCTCGGGAAGAAAGCAGTTTCCTATGGAGATGCATCCTGCAGGAGACCCAGGACTGCCTAATGTCCTGGCCAGGACACTGGGGTCTTTGCATGTGCTGAGATCCAAAGTTCAACATTTTCTTCACTGTTTTTGGCTTGTTTTTTTTTTTTTTTTTAAAGAGTGATTACACTCCTGGGTGTCTGGGATAAGGATGCTGGGCACTTGCGGAGGATTTGAGTGGCATTGGCTGAACCGGCCTGACTCCATAAACCAGATGCAAGGCTTTGCACAGGCAAAAAGCAAAAGCCATCAAGAAAACACACATAAAATCAAGTGACACATCATCTCAGTAAGAAAAGGATAGTTAGAAACACCTCCCTTGTACGGCCTGTAATCTCAGAGCAATAAAACTTGAAAATAAAAGCCAGATAGCAGCTGCTGCCGGAACAGGGGACTGGGACACAGGGGCTGAGCGCTGACATCAGGCTCATGTCAGAATTTCTGCACCGCTGTCAGTTTAAATCAGGCTGCTGGTGACATTCCCTTGGGGACCTGCTCCCCAGTCCCACAGCACCAGCATGTGGGGTAACCAGGAAGCTCCAGTGCGGCTGTGGTGGCAGAGACCATGGTGATGGAAGGATGGGGAATGGTCTGGAGCACAAGTCTGATGAGGAACAGCTCAGGGAGCTGGGGGAGCTCAGCCTGGAAAAAGGAGGCTCAGGGGGGACCTTCTCACACTCTCCAACTGCCTGACAGGATGGTGGAGCCAAGTGGGGGTCCATCATGGTGCTAGTGATGGGACACAGCCCCAGATTGTGCCAGCAGAGATTTTGGCTGGATATTAGGGAGTTTCTTCATGGAAAAGGTGGTCAGGCATTGGAAGAGCCTGCCCAGGGCAGTGGTGGGGTCACCATCCCTGCAGGGATTTAAAAGAAGTGCAGATGTGGCACTTGGGGACATGAGTTAATGGTGGCCTTGGCAGTGCTGAGAGAAAGTTGAACCCAGTGATCTTAGAGGGCTTTTCCACCTTGAATGATTCCATGATTCTAAGACTGCTGGGCTCCCAGCCCAGCATGGCTGCATGCTGGGACATCAAGAGGCCACTCAGCTGCTTGCCCTGTGCCTGAAAACAGAAGGTGGTTTGGTTAAGAAGGAAAAATCTCTTGAGCTTGGGACCATCATTTAATCCCACCCTCTGTGTCACCAGAGTGAGGCCCCAGTGAGGATAACACCTTCCTGCAATGAGCAAATGAAGCTGAATGTTGGTAACCCGTGTGCTAGCTGGAAAACGGGCCGTGAACTCAGGAAAGCTGGCATTTGGAGAGGAGCATGGCACAGCCAGGGAACGGGAGGTGCCAGTGCCAGCATCCCCCTGCCAGCTCCTGCCCAGGCTCCCTCAGATGGGAGCAAGCAATGTCAGGGCTGAGGAGAGCTGGATGTGGTTGCAGGAAGGGAAGCAGGAAGCTGTGATGGTGGAAGTGCTGAGTGGAGAAGAAGGCAACTACCCGGCACTATGGCAGGAAGCAGCCCTGCACCAGCAGCTCTCAGGCTAAAACACCTCCTGCATAATTTCAGGGTTTCAAGGGGGTTTTGCCAGTGGGTAAATGACCATAATGGGTGGTTGGGGATGATCCTCCTCAAAGTTTTTAATATGCACACACAGAATTGAAGCTCGAGGTGGAATGGCCTTCCATCTGGGCTCTGCCCAGTCCCTCCAGCATGGCCAAGGCAAGCCCCATCCCCTGCCCTTTGTTGGCAAATAGAATCACAGACTGGTTTGGGTTGGAAGGGACCTGAAAGCTCATCTTGTTTCCAACCCCCTGCTATAGGCAGGGACACCTTCCACTAGACTAGGTTGCTCCAAACCCTGTCCAACCTGTCATGGAGCCAGTGCAGGAGCCCCAGTGGCTGCAAATGGGCCTGTCTTGTGCTCAAATGCTTTCAGTGCCAGAAAAAGGCGTTCGTAGTAGCTGGGGCCAAGTCTCAGCATTCATTCAGCATCCATGCAGCCCCCTCAGAAGGCCTGGCAGTGGCTCCTGGAGACATGGGACAAGAGCTGCCAGTCCCACCAATCCTAGGGGCTTCATCTACCTCCCCAGGGAGGACTTGCTGCTCCCTGCTGCTGCCGTGGGGAACAGGGGGGTCACTTTTGTAGAATAATCTCATCAAATTTCAATTATATCTGCAATACAAATCCTAAAACCACTGTATGTAGACCCATAAAAGGCTTCCCCGGGGGGAGATAAGAATTGAAGAAAACTGGCCTTAATGGCATTGGAGAGATTTATGGAATCACCTTAAAAGAATTTATTGGAGAGCTTTTTTAATGAGCAAACAATTAGTAGATTTATCTGCTTTTAGCTGCCTTGCTGTTTTATTGCCTTAATGAAACTGCTTTCTAGGGTTTTTACTAAAGCCTAATTCTGCTCTTCTTCCCAAGGTCCCTCCCAGCGTTCCCTGCCCTGGGTACTCCGAGCTGGGGAAAGCAGCTCAGTAGGAGCTGGAAGGCAGGGCTGGTAGGGCCATCCTTATTTTAAGGCACAAATCACACAGAAAAGGAGCAGAAAAGGAGGAACAAGCCAGGGAAAGGCACTGGTGAAAGGCAGGGTTCTGAGAAATTCATGCACAACTCTGGTGAAGCCCAGAGTCCTGGAGCTTTCCAGGGAGAGCAGCTCATCCATTTCTATAGGGAAAACATCCCTGACAGATGTTTTTTCCAAGACATCCCCTTCCCTAGGCAGCTGCTAGCACTGCCCCATTGCCAGGACAACTCCTGCATTCTGGGAGTCCCTCCAGCTCCTCGGCAGTAGGGACTTGGGTGGCCACCAAGGGACAGACCACCCCAAAACCCAGCAGCCTCTCTGCAGCTTCCCAGGTCCCTTCCCCATGGCCAAACTGCACTGACCCAGTGGTTCTGTTCCTGGGTGGGACTCAGTGCACTCACCACGTTGCTGAACTCAGACATGAGGTGTGCAGGGCCCAGCTCTGCCCCCAACTCCATGAGAAGGGGAGCTCCAGGCAAGGGACATCCCATGGGGAATTGGGGTCCCTGGGGCTGGCAGGGCTAGCTTATGGCTTGTTACACAGTGATGTAGAGGAAGGAGCAAGCATTGCCAAGCTCACAGCCGAGGTGAGGCTGTGCCGGAGCTGCACATTAGTCCCTCACATGGGAAGCGACAACTGGGAGCATCCCTGCGAAGGTCAGGGAGAGGGAGTTGCCCTGACTGCTCTGCCCAGGACCAGCCCCCTGAAGAAGCAGTGGCACAAATCTATCATCAGGGTCATTAATCACCCAGAAAGGGACTATGAGGGGGATGTAACTGCTTGTGGGAAAAGGCAAATCCCGAGCAGTTGTGTCAGGAGCTGGGCCCAGCCTGGTCACGCTGTGCCCCAGCCCCCCGGCCCCAAACAGGATGTTCATTCACGGACAGGGACCTTCCCGGGAGCTGATGGCATCAGCTCAGCCCTGAACAGAGCCATGGTGAGACTCCCAGGGGAAATTCTGGTATTTTCCTGAGGTTTAGGGCTCCCAGTGAGCCAGCAGTGGTGCCAGGGGCCCTGCAGCCGCGTGTGGTTCCCCAGGGAGGGATGAGCCGTCAGCCACGTGCTCTTACAGTGGCAGAGAACAGTGCAGCCGGGCTCCCCAAAAAACCAGACCTCTATTCCTCAGCTCCTTGGCTGCTTGGTGAAGGAAAACATCATTTCCAGGGCTGGGGTTGTCCTTTGGTTTGTTTTACTTAAGCATGAATGCTACCAAAGCCTCCAGTAAAATTCCACTGCCTCAGCACATTACTGTGGAATCTAATACACACACACACACACACACACACACGAATATATATGCAACATATATATAATGAACTAATACATGTCTATTAACAATTTTAATACATTTTCATACAATAGAGACTGAGTGATTTAATAGGGAGGGAACGGGATTTTCAGAACAGCTCCCCCAGTACTCAGAAACCACTGCTTTCCCCCCAAAATGGCTCGGGCTACAGCAGAGTTGATTTCTCCCAGGACAGACCATCCAGTGCATAGATTTTGCTGGCAAAGGATGGCTGAAAAGAAAATAGTCCCAGAGTTCACAAGGTCTGTGAGAAGAGTTGGAGGCTGGAGCAGCACATGCTGCGTCGTTAATGGCTTTTGCTGCTAATTAGGTGCGGGCTGCCAAGCTGGACTTATTCCAGCGGTAAAAGGAATCCCTTCCTTGCTTTTTTCCCTGACAAGTCAAAGGTCAGACACCTTAAAAGTCCGTACAACTACTTAAAGATTTCGATGTTGCACTTAAAAGCTTTGCTGAGGAGTCCCCGCCCCACCACTGCATTTCCTCCTGCTGTGAAATTCCCTCTGGCTTAAAAATTCCCAGAGTTTGTCCCAGTCTTGCTTTACCCATGCTGCCAGACCCAGTCCAGGCCAAACCCCTGCTGAGATGCTCTTTTGTTCTTAATGGCATATTGGGCACCATTGCATTTTTTTATATCCATGTCCCTGACTTCTCCTGGAAACTGGGAGATGTGGCTTCAACAGGCTCCAGATCAGCAGCACCTACATTTTCCCTATTATTTCCATGGGGAGAGGGTAAAATCATAAATCATACGTGTCTCCAGAAGCAGGTAATGCAAACAGGGTAATGTGGAGAAGAAGCATCCATTGTATCGGAAAGGCTGGTGCAGAAATACCCCATGACAGGGGGTGGAATGACGTGAGCTTTATGGGCCCCTTCCAACCTAAACCAGTCTATGATTCCATAAAATAAGTTGTCCTATTTTAATGCAGGTGATAAATTAGAGATATCACATTTCAAAACCTCATTGAACTCCATAAAATAATGATCAGGTATTAGAAACTTCCCACATTTGCTCTGGAGAACTGCAAGTGTTGCCTATCTGAAGATGGGGCTCCCGAGTGCCAAGGCTTGCAGAGAGACCCAGCTCATCCCCCCTGGGACAGGGATCCTGCTGGGGGCTTCAGTGTGTGGTTCCCACCTGCAGCGCATGGCACAATTGCATTTCTCTCCCTTATGGTGGCCAAGGAGCTTTTGGGGATTGGAGTGGTGGGACTCTACAACATCCAGGTCCCTGCAGAGCTGCCAACTGACCTCTGCGAGGACACGCTGCTGGCGGGAGCCATCCCATGGGACACAGAGGGGACACACAGAGTCCTTCCTGCCAAGGGGGGACAGCAAACCTCTGAGGGGCTGATGTCTCACGGGGAAGCTGATCCTAGGGCGTAGTCATCCTCCTACAGAGATGGGAGCCACCGGAAAACAAATGCTGATGAGTCTTCACTACAGTGTGGGAATCAGCCTCACTGGCTCCCTGGTTTTTATTTACAGTACTGAAGACAAGAAACCCAGGGTGTTGTGGGAAACAGGAAGACCTTATCTTCCACCCCAAGGCACTTCTCCCACCACAGCCTCAGTTTTTTTTCCACTCATCCCTGATATTACATGATTCAGGTCAGCAGAGAGGGCTGTGTGCTGCAGCTCCATGAGCAGCCTCACCGCAGCCCTTGGCAGCACAACTGAGCACCTGAATGGCACCAGGAGGTTTAGTTTATTATCAGGATCATAGAATCATGGAACAGGTTGGGTTGGAAGGGACCTTTAAAGTTTATCTAGTTCAACACCCATGCAGTGACCACAGATATCTTCCATTAGACCAGGTTGCTCAGAGCCATATCCAATCTGACCTTGACTGTTTCCAGAGATGGGGGCATCCACCACCTCTCTGGGCAACCTGTGCCAGTGTTCACCACCTTCATTGTAATAAAACCTGCAGATTAACCCACAGGCATGTCCTCAGGGGCCCCCAGAAGCAGGGTAGATGCCACAGTCACTGGCAAGACTCTCTGCTCAGGTCAGCCCCTGCTTTGCAGGTACCATAGAAAAGTCCTGAAATAGGAGATTTTAGAGCAGCCAACTCAGCAGTAGGTAAGGGTCATGTGACAAAATATTAGGACTAGAAATATTGAAATCCCAGACAAAAAGGACTCACTGCTCATGAGGGGCAGTGGCACTTCCAAAAACAGCTACAAAAAGGAATGGCTCTGCAATCTGCAGGCACCACAGCAGATGAGCAGTGTATGAGGCTTTGCCCATCCTTCAGCCCTCCAACTCCCTACCAAGCCTGGAAATGTGTATACTACTGTTGGATTTCCAATAAAAACACAACTACTGACTCCCTCCACTTTGGTGTCTGTCTTCCCATCGCTGCAGTACCGGCTGGAACCGACAGCATCAGGCAGTTCAGTAGAGAACACCCTGGTGTTTCAGTGTTAGAGCCATGTCTTTCACAAATCAGGACCTAAAAAAAAAAGTGAGACCCTGAATCTCCACTCAGACTCTGAGTAAAGCCCTTAAGGACTCATCACTCTGGTGATGCTATGCTAAGCCTGGCAGTGGTGATGTCCACTGAGGGTGCTTCACAGCAGAGCCTGGCAGGGACCACATTGCCAAGGCAGGGTTGAAGGCTCTGCCAGACCCTCAGACCCAGGAGCAAACCCAGGAGTGAAGTATTGCCCTGGGACCCATGGGAACACGGGGTTTCAGCCCTATGTGTACTTCATCCACCTGGCAAAGGGGTCCTGCCGATTTCAGCTCCCAAGTGGGGATTCACCAGGAGGCAGGACCTGGGCTTGTCCTGATCCACCTCCGAGCGACTTCTCTTCCACTGAGCAAGGGCAGAGCAAGGCAGCATCTCCACCTTCCTGCAGCCCCTGGTTTGGCCCCTGCCTGTCAGCGAGATGCAGCATGTGTGTGAAGGAGACATCTCAGCTTGGATCTGGGTTTATCGACAACGACCGGGATGGAGCCGCGGGGAAGGAGGGAGATGACAAGAAAGCACCCTGACCCAGGCAAGGAGAGGAGAAGGGGATTAAAGGGAGGGATTAGCAGGGAGAAAACTGAAGGTCATCCTCAGTGAGAACAAAATGAGGCAGCAGCAGCAGAGCCAGTTCTGCCCGGCCGCCCCTCCTGCCCCCTGGCTCCCAGCGGCAGCACCTCCTTTGTGTCTCCCGTGACCCGGGGATTATGAGTGTGGGAACGGGGCCGGGTACCCTGCGTGTCGCCGCGGCCCTGCACTCACAAAGGATAGGGCAGAGCTGGGGAGGAGGAAAAGCAGGGAGAGATGGATGGCTCCTGCTGTGGCTCTTCGCTGGGAGGCTGGTGGGGTGTGGGGCTGGGGTGGATGATCTCCCTCCTGCTTGCTCTGCACTTGCCACTCCATTGGAGGAGCACCACGGTGCTGCCAGGACCAAGGCAGAGCCAGCACGCAGGGTTGTCCCTCGACATGCCTTGGTCTTCTCCCATCACAGTGCAGTAAATGAGAAAACCTCGTAAGGCAGAGCTCACTGAGTGCAGCCCCAGCAGGAGCTTCAGCAGGGACCAGGGGGATGTTCCCAGTGGGATGCCTGGTGTTGCTCCTCACTGCAATGGGGATGCTCAGTCTGGGCAAGACTCAGCGTCCCAACATGGGCGTTTCCATCCTCACCCACTGGGCTCTTGAGATCTCCAAGACTCAAAATACCCTTCCAAACCCTCTCTCTCCTTTTCACCCCACCCTGCAGGCAGTAGCCAAATTGCATCAGTGCACCTCCAGCTCTTGTCCTTGAGGATCCCTCACGGCTTCGCCTTGCGCAAGGCCTTCCCCATAGGGAGGAGACCCTGGCTCTGCTTCCTGAATCCCCTCCCAGGACACATTCCCTCGGGCATCTCTGCCCACTGCCAATCTCTGGTTCAGAGGCTCCTGCCATGACTTCCCTTGTGCACACGGACCATCCCAGAGTCCCTCCTGGGACATGGCCCAACCATGGAGACCACAGTTGAAGGAGCAGGTTTGGCAGAGCATCAGCTCTCAGGACACGTTAGAAAGGCCAGCCCGTGATTAACAAATAATTAGGAAATTATCCTAATGATCCTGGTAAGAAAGGCACCTTTCCTAAGGAAAAAAACAGATGTTGGCTCCAACAGTCCCCAAACATAACAGCTCACTATGGGAATCTCCAGACTCTAGTAAAAACAAATAGTCTTGAGTTTGCACATGAGATTTTATTTTTAAATAAGCCAAAGCCAAATGAGCAATTTTTCAGGAAGCTCTGGAACCCATGGGCTGATTAGGCCAAGGGGGAGGCATGAGGGGGGTGCTCTGCTGGGGGTGGCCACTGTCTGTGTCTGGGAACATGGCTCTGTGTCCCGGCCCAGCTGAATTCTCCCATCACTCAGGCTCCTTCTTGGAGCAGTAACAGCCAAACCCCATTGCAAATCTTCCATTAAAACAATTAAATGAAACATAAAGCCATGGAAGGGGACTAGTACCATGGCATCAGGTGATCCTATTCACCCTCCTTGGACTTAATACCAATCTACAGCAAAACTGAAGACCGGAGTGATGCCAGCATGAGGAGTCAGTGGTCAGTGTCCTGGCTGCATACTTAGGTGTTTAATTCATTTTGCAATTCAATTGGATCATTGTTAATCAGACAGATACAGAAACAGATACAGAGATTATTAAGAAGTGAAATTTTGAATATATTTGCCTAGAAAGATATTCCCAAGTAATATAATGAACAGGAATTATTCAAGTCCAGCTCCAAAGTCATTCACCTAAAGACTCCTCCCTAGGCTTTCCAATAACTCCCATCAGCTTCAGGAGCTCAGCCCAAAGGATTAGGAAATAGATTAGCTAAAGTCTGCAAAATGGAAAGCTCTGTAATTGAGTTGTGCAGTTACAGGGATAACCACAGGGATCCTCCTCTATGGATCAAGGAAAAGGAGATTTCTCAGTTAGATCGATGAGCATTTTCCAGTTGCAACATCAACCAAATACTACTCCTTTTTTTTCAAGAGTCACTGAGCACAACTGTACCCACACAACTGGAAATTCAAGAAATTAGTACTGCCCTGAGTTAAAGACATTGAAAAACCAAGTAACAAGGGTTCAAGGAACATTGGCCAATGCTCTTAGACACACGGTGGGATTGTTGGGATTGGCCTCAGGAGGGATGTCAAGCCCATACCTATATCAGGCTCTCAGCCAGGGTTTCTCCAGCTCATTAAGTGCACAGTTAGAAGTAATCAAAATTAAAATACTGAGCAGTGGGGACCGAGCCCCCATCTACTTTCCCCTTTCTAAAAATCCCTGGAAGTGTTCAAGGCCGAGTTGGACAGGGCTTGGAGAAAGCTGGTCTAATGGAAGGTGTCCCTGCCTGTGGCAGGGCAGTAGAACGATATGAGGTTTAAAGTCAACCCAAACTGTTCTGTGGTTCTTTTATGTTGGTGATTCCACAGGAAGCACCTTCCCCAAAGAGAGGCATAAAAGTGTGTCTGACACAGGCACTGTGAGCCCTTGCAACAGAGCCACAACACCGCCACATCCCAGCCCTCCTTTGGGTGCCACTGTCCCAATGTCCTAGTTAGAACAACTGGGACCGATTCATCACTGGATGGGTATAGCCCAAAACTGTGTATTCTATGGCCCTCCATGCCATTTCCCAGAAACTGTTGTCGGGGGGGGGGCTGCCTGTGGGGGGATGTTCCTGTCCTCATACCCTTTTATGGAATTCCCCGCTCTGAGGGAAGGATTGACCATTCCTGCCTGAACTGGAGAATATATAAACCTGGAGTTTCAGAACTCGTGGGATCCAGAGGAAGACTGCAGCTCATCGCTCTCAACCAGACTGAGACCACCATCCTCAACTGGACTGCAATCACCACTCTTGACCAGACTGCAACAGCTCTTCCACCAGCAGGTTTTTCCCCCCTCTCCCTTTACTTTGGACTCAGGGGGGGCCCAAGGAACACCACTTTGTTCATGCCCCAGGGTGCTGGGTTATACATTTGGGTTTGTGGGTTAAGACCAACTGTCTGTCTGTATAATTGTACTTATTGTACTATTTTAATAAATTGTTATTCTGACTTATAATCTCTCTTTTGAGTTGAGTTCACTTCCCCTGTTGGTTAATTTTTAAACCAGCACACCCAAACACACTCAACTGAGCACAGTCCTGGTGCCACCAGGTCACCCATGGCTGGTGGCACATCCCTTGGCATTGGCCCATCATGACTCTTCTGTCCTCTAGGAGAGTTCAGATGATATCAGTTGTTATGGTTTAGCTACTGGTCAATAAACCAAGACATCACTGGAAACCATGACCTCGGTCTGTACTTCATCTCAGAGATGGTGACTAATTCCATCATTCATAGAGGCGACAGTGATGCAAACAACTGAGTGATCAGGAAGGAAATTTAAAATAGCCCTAGTGTGGCACAGTGTCAAGTGCTCATGTTTAGATTTTAATTTTATTTTTTTATTCTGAGTTTCTTTGATAAAATATTTTCCCATGCTGAATACACTTGGAACGTCCCCTCCATCACGGCATTCCTGATGGATGAGCCAGGCTGTTACAGATCTTATGCCAGAGCTGTACTGCCTCCACTCCACAATTCTCACTCCCACATCCACACCTTTGGGACCTGGAAGTCATTAATCACCGTGTACCAGCTGGGAAGGTACGTCTGAAGGCAGAAATATCATATTGGACACAGTATGGGAAGGAAATCACAGAATTATGGAATCATTAGGGTTGGAAAAGACCTTTAAGATCATCAAGTCCAACTGTCAACCCAGCACCACCACCATGTTCACCACCAAACTGTGTCCTCAAGTGCCACATCAACATGTTTTTTAAACATTTCCAGGGATGAGGACTCCACCACTGCCCTGGGCAGCCTGTTCCAATGCTTTACAACCCGTTCTATGAAGAAATTTATCCTAATACCCAATCTAAACCTCTCCTGGCACAGCTTGAGGCCGTTTCCTCTCACCCTGTCTCTTGTTCCCCTGGAGCAGAGCCTGACACTCCGTCCCCCAGCTTCCCTCTCCTGTCAGGGAGTTGCAGAGCCAGAAGGTCCCCCCCGAGCCTCCTTTTCTCCAGGCTGAGCCCCCCCAGCTCCCTCAGCTGCTCCTGCTGCTCCAGCCCCTTCCCAGCTCCGTTCCCTTCTCTGGACACGCTCCAGCCCCTCAGTGTCTTTCTTGTTGTGAGGGCTGCAGAAACAGAGCCTCTGGCATCCAGCATGAGCTCTGCCTGGCTCCTGGGCTGCATAGCTGTAGGTAAGATTTTTCAGCAGGGAGGTTTTCTGGACGTGAGACTCAGTGATCTTGGTAGAAATTGGCTGCTTCGCTGTCCCACTGGTTGATGCAAACTCAGCAGAGACCCTGGGGGTCCATCTCACGTGGCCACTCTGGAGGTACCAACAGCTGGGCTTGGCACTGTGACTCAGCTGAGGTGATTCCTCTCACCCAAAGCAGGCAGCTGCTCCAGGCTACAGCAAACTCTGCCCCAGGTGTCACTGGGGTGAAAGGTGTTGCAGAAGACAGTGCCCACATTGCACCCAGGCCACTCAGAGCCCAACCAGGGCCCACCCAGTCACCAGGCGTGAATGCTCACCATAAACCTCCCTACTCTTTCCAAGTTCTGCATTCCTTAGAAACATCTGCAGGAAAACAATAGTCTCCTTTCAACATCTTTGAACAAAAATGGTTTTTCTGGCTTTAAAACTGCAAATCTAAATTACACTTTTTAATTGCCTTTTTCATCATGAGCAATTATTGGCCTTTGGGTTTTTTTTCAATTTTTTGCTTCTTTCTCTTTCAGATCCCTGACTGCAGGCACAGGTTCCAGGCACAAGCTGCCAAGGTCTCATCGTGCAAAATTACTGAGTTGCAAAAATAGGAAACGCCTCTGTCCCCAGGCCTCCACCACCCATTTATCAGCTGTATTGGAAACACAGACACTCACAGCCTCTTGACTGAGAGGGAGGCATTAAAATCCCATTTGTTAAAAATTGTTTAAAGAAATCCAGGGGTGGAGGGAATCCTGCAAACAGCATTTACAAGGAAAAATGTACGTCAGGCTGTTTTGGGTAATTCCGTGGAGGCCCAGAGGTGTGACTGATATTGATGATGCACTGAATGAGGGTGGTGCCAGCCCGTGCCAGGATTCTGCAGAGAGAAGAAGATCGGCTCCAAGCAGGGCAGGAGGATGCAGCAGCCACAGGCACCAAAAGTACTTAAATCTTCTCTGACATGGTAGGCAGAGAAGTGACGACCAGTGCTTTCTGGGAAGAAGGTTTTATGGATCAATTACTGAAAGACTATAAATCTCCCTTCCCAAAGGAGTGGGAAAAGCCCATAGTCATGAAAATCTTTAAAAGGTTCCTGCAGCAGGTACAGCCTCTCTGCTGCTGTGGGAGACAGCCTGAGGATGCTCATCCAGAGGCCAAATTAGTCGCTTCCAATTAAACATTTATACCTGGGCCACCTGCCCAGATGCTTCTGCTGATGGAAGCAGGCTGGTGGTTTGGATTGAGACTCTCTTTTCCTGCCTGTGATCCTATCAGCCCTTGCTTTGAGTGGGGAAGGAAGGGTAACTCCTCACCCATTATTCCTACAGTCAGTGGAGAGAAATATTTTAGGCTCCTGCTCTGCCTTGGACATTGGATTTAGAGTCACAGGAGGGATGTTGTCTCCCTGTGAGCAGCAGAGGGGCCTGAACAACCCACCCTCATGGAATCATAGAACTGTTTGGATTGGAATGGACCTTAAAGATCATCTTGTTTCACCTCCCTGCCATGGGCAGGGACACCTTCCACTAGCCCAGGTTGCTCCAGCCTGGCCTTGGACACTTCCAGGGATGGGGCAGCCACAGCTTCTCTGGGCAACCTGTGCCAGGGCCTCCCCATCCTCACAGGGAAGAATTTCCTTTTAATATCTGATCTAAATCTCTCTTCTTTTACTTAGAAACATTAACATTCCCCCTTGTCCTATCACTGTCTCCCCACGTAAAAAGGTGCTCTCCATCTCTTCCAGCATGGAGACATCTCCAGTGGGAATGTCTGAAGCTCAGCCACAAGACCTCCAGCCTGGCTCTCTTGGGCACATTACTGCTCCCCACTCCATATTACCCTATTCCCATCCACCAGTGTTGCCCCTCATGTCTGGCTTTCACCAAAGACAAAAAGAGTACAGCTTGACCATCTGAGATGCACCTCAGTGTGATGGAGTGATGGCCCTTGGGGCCCTGGAGAAAGACTCTCCCTTTAAGGAGAAAGGTGAAGCCCTCTGTGCAGGGATCTGTGCTTGTTTTGTCACGGGACACATTACCCTGAACCCAAAAGAGGAAGGAAAAAGGGGGGTGGGGGGAGCTTTTGCCTTTCTGGTGGGAACAGTGTTTGAACTAACTTTGTTTCCCTTGGGGAAAGGCACCAAAATAACAGAGGAAGGGGGGTGTAGTGGGGGGATGAAGCTAAAAAGGCTGTGTAATCTGCCTGGGAAAAAACGCGCTCCCAACAGTGCTCGTGAGCCCGTCCGGCCAGCGCACTGCCAGAGCAGAGAGGGGCACCCACAGCTCCTGGGGTGAGCCCTGTGCCCCTGTGGGGTTCCACAGGCACCATCTGCCCTGTCTGAGGCTCTCCAAAGCCACCCTGCAGAGAGCTCACCTCTCACTGGGGAACCTGGGCTCTGGAGAAGTGACCTGTTCCAAGCACCCGCACACCAGGCTGGGATGGCAGCCCACAGTCCGGCCTCCGGCCACCCAGCTGCACCACCAGCCTCCCTGCCTTCTCCTAGCTGAGGGCTATTTGCTGCAGTGCCCGAGATCGTGTTTGAGATAAGGTAGGCAGGTCCTCCACAAGGTCCCTTATGCGGGGAGGTGGATCCCACCACCACCCCAATGGTCTTCACCTTCCACAATGGAGCGTTCCCTTGGGGCAGCTGGCACAGGCAGGCTGCACAGGCACTTGTGTCAGGCTTTATTCCAAAGCATAAAGCTATGCAGACCAGCAGAATGCTTAAACCTTCTGGTAGTCACACTGGTAGCAGCCTTTTTTTCTCACCATGGTGTTACTTCCCTTAAGGAATATGCAGCATGCCATGCCCGACTGGTATTCCTAAGAAAAAACAGAGATTTCCAATCTATCTTTTTGTGTCATGTCTTGAACCTACCACAGCGTGAGTTACGTACCACATCAGCTCTCACTGGCAAAGCCAGAGAGGCATCCCTGGGATAGCACAGCACCTCACTGCACCTGCACCCAGCAACACCAAAACCGTGACATCAGGGCCTGAGGACGGCACCCTGAGAGGATGAGAAACACAATCCCTTGGAAACAGAATCTCGTAGGATCACCACAGGGAAGAAAAGTTGATGACGCAACCTGCCAGGAGGCCAAGCTGCCATGTGCCCATGGACACATCCCCACAGACTCTGTGAGAGGGGAGCAGCCCCCTTATCTCAGAGAGTGCAACCTCCTCTGCACAGCAAGGAAAAAGTCCCCGATCTCCTCCAAACTCACCCTGCTCTGACATCCACAATGAATAATTTGCTATCAGTAACATCACTTCCAGGCACCAACCGTTTCTCCCCCAGCACTGATGCAGTGCTGGGCACTGAGGACCACAGCTCACCCCTCACCCAGGAGCTCCTCTGCCTGCCACAGCCAGGAGGGTTCACTGGCTCCACCAGAATCGCACCCTCCATTCCTCCCTGTGCTGTGCAGGGGAAGCCTGCAGGTCACTGCTTCAGCTCTTGTGTGGGGAGAGAAGAGACTCTCAAGCCCATGGCAGCAGCCTCTGCTTGTCATCCCAGAATCCAAGAGCGGTTTGGGTTGGCTCATCTCGTTCCCACCCCCTGCCATGGGAAAGACACCTTCCACTAGACCAGGTTGCTCCAAGCCCCATCCAACCTGGCCTTGCTCTATTACCCTCTGCATTTCATTACCTTCAGATTTGTTGGATAGGTGGAGAGAAGCTCTTACGGGCACTCAAACAGCCTTTGAGTGAAATCAGATCCATTTTCTTTTTTAACTTTACTACCTTCACCAAACCAGTTTCTTAAATATCTTCCCAAGTCCTCAGTACAACAAATAACAACAGCAGCAACGCAAACAAGCCCGAAACCCACATGGGTTCAGGATGTAACACTCTCTTTGACCTGAGGCGTCCCTCTTCATGAATATAGGCTGGAAGATATTCCCGAACCTACCAACTCATGCCTGGCGTCTGTCCTCTTCAGAGCTAAGACATACACTAGAAAACAGTCCTATCTAAGGTGTGCAGCCCTCTCATTTTTTGTCTTGAGAGAAATGAGAGCTGGAAGGGTTTTAGTGACTACTGACATTTCTCCAGCAGCTTCTCTTCCGCAAGTGAATGATCTGCATCCTTAATGAGTGGATTGCTAATTATGTCATCAAAGGGCACAGGAGACCTGAGCCAGAAGCTGCCAGTGGCTCTCCAGAGCACAGGGCACACGTCAGATGCCACCTGTTGAGGACGGGCTGAAGAGTGTTGTCTTCTCAGGCCTCTGCAGAGGGATTTGCTGCCATCCAAAAGCCTGGCACAGCCCATTCCAACCATATCTACTGTAGTTCATTTGCAAGCAGCTTCGTGTCATCACCTAAATGGGGAAAACCTTTCTGCTTTTAGGAGATGTTGGGAGGCAGCAGGAGAGACCAAGGCCTTGGAGATGGGAAGGATCCATGAATCTCTTGGAGCGATTTGGTTCTGACCTGGCCTTGGCTTGCAGAGCCCGTGGCAGGCAGCTCAGCCCTGCTCCCAGGAGAGCTCTCTCACCATATCATGAGTGCTGCCTGCTTGCCCACCTCCCTGCTCCTCTTCCTTCCATGAGCTTTCCTACTCACTGGCACTTTATTCTCTTGCAAAGCCTTGTTGCTAAGAGGCTGGGAGGTGACACGGCTGGCAGTGACAAGTGACATAGGAGAAGGCAAGGCCAGTGCTCGGGCCCTGTCGTGTCACATTCACTGTGCTCCCTCCCCTGTGTCCTGTCCCTTGCTGGATATCCACCCCCCTGCTGCACCCTATGTCCTGCTGTCCCAGCTGTCTGCACATGCTGCCCTGGGACAGGAGGGCTCCTTAGTGGCTATTTTCGTCCGTGAGGATGAACACTTCCCTCTCATGTGCACAGCAAAGCAGAGAGCTGGTGTTGGACTGGGAACAGACAGGGAGCAGCTGGGGCACATGACTGTTTCTCCCTTGCTGTGTGAGCCCAGCACCTCAGATATTAAAAATTCAGATGGATTTGGGTGCAGACGGGGGATGCAGGGACCACATCTGCACCCCAAGCTGTCCTTGCACTGTCCTGTGGAGATGGAGAGAGCTGGAGCCGTGTCCCATTTCTTTCCTGGGGACACAGATCTGGCCAGCTCATGGATTTAGATTCATCATCAGCACAGAGGGAGAGGGAAGCAACAGGGAATCTCCTTCCTGTGCTGTGCTTGGAAAGCACAGGGATGGTTTGGCCATGGCACTTGGTCACGGCCGTGCTGGCACATCCCCGGCTCTGGCACGTCCCCGGTTCTGGCACGTCCCCGGTTCTGGCATGTCACTGGCTCTGGCTGCCACCGCTGCCCCAAGGTCCCCCCAGCTCTGGAACACCACGTCACTGTCACTGCTGCCCTGAGGTCCCCTAGTGCTGTGCTTTGATAAAGAGTTAAGGCACTCTTGGAGGCGGTTCTGTGAGAACATTTCTCAGAGGGCAGTGCACTTTTATTTGAAATAATTTTCCATTCCATTTATATCTATATCATAGGAGGTGGCTGCGGGGTCTGAATTTTCCATCGCCCCAGAACTCATTTCCCTGCCTGAGCCTGACCCCTGCTCAGCTTTCCCAAGAATAACAGGGAAAAGTTCAACAGGAGCAAAAGGGCCGTGGGGTTGAGCTCCTGCTGCTGCGGGCACCCAATTAGGCTCCCTTTGTTAATAGAAGACATTATATATACAGAACATATGCATTTATATACATATATTATACATGTATTATATGTAACAGAATATATACATTTACATGTATATGGGAAAGGCCTGGGAAGAAATGCACCTGGAAAGGGATTTTCAAGCAAATAGGGCAAGATTGGAGCTCAGGGCACGCTGCACTCTGATCCAGGTACTATCACTGCCTGTTTTCATACCTTTATACTTGAATTTCAACAGCAGGGTGACAAAGATGAAAAACAAGGTTACCAAGGCCAAAAGAGGGAAAATCTTTAAGTACCAGATGGGGACAGAGAACCTTGTCCCAGGTGTCAATCAGAGATTTTAAGTGGTTCTGAATGATAATGCTTGA
Source organism: Pseudopipra pipra (assembly GCF_036250125.1). Lineage (NCBI taxonomy): Eukaryota > Metazoa > Chordata > Aves > Passeriformes > Pipridae > Pseudopipra > Pseudopipra pipra. The sequence goes on along the minus strand of NC_087568.1, from coordinate 11,197,161 downwards.
TAACAGAGATATTGGAGTTTGCTACTTCGACAGTGGTGAAATTATTCTTTTAGCTAAAAACATTTTGATGGTAAAAAATAATTCTTATTAAAATATTTTTAGTTAAAAATGTTGGAAACCATCCTGTTGTTTGCTTGTGCTGTTTGGGAGTGAGGGGATCCTTCTTGACCAAAAATATAGTATCCAGGTCAGGAGTCTCAATGAAGTGAGGAGCTTCATGTAAAGCACACATCTGGGAGGCAGCAGGTCATGTTCTGACCAGTCAGAACAGGGCTGGCCCCAACACGCTGCACATGCTATCGTAGAATCATAGACTGGTTTGGGTTGCAAGGGACCTTAAAGCTCATCCTGCCCCACTTTCTGCCATGGGCAGGGACACCTTCCACTAGACCAGGTTGCTCAGAGACCCATCCAACCTGGCCTGGAACACTTCCAGGAATGTGGCACTTCCAGGGATGGGACTGCTGAACACCAGAGTGTGGTATCTTCTCTCAATCCATCCGCTGCTTTCACTGGAGAGGGAACGCCATATCCCTAATCCTAATCCTGATAAATGCACTGAGGTTCTTCACCCAACAGACCCAAAGACATAGCGATTCCCCACACAGGGAACCCAGGGATATGCTCCTGGAAGATGTCAGTAGGGGCCATGGTTTGGTGGATTTCCCCTCCAAGGAAAGCACTGTCCAGCAGCACCAACCCCCTTATCACAGGACGAGAGAGGAAATGTGTTTATGTGTCAGAAAAATAACTAGTGTATAAAAATGCCAGCTTAATCAGATGAACTTCTGTGAAAGTCTGGTGAAAGGTAGCATCTAATGAAAACCCTCGCTGGTTTTGCTGCATCACCACTCTCAGCTGATTGAGTTTCAATCATGGAAGGCTGTGTCTAGCCTGCACCTTTGAAAGCACTAGAGGTGATTTTCAGTTCCCTGCAGCTTTAAAAAGTCTCGGTTACCTATTTCTCTCCTTTCCTTCCCACACAGCTGCCTCCTGCCTCCTCCAAAGGCTCCAGGCACTGGAAGCAGTCAAGCTCATATGAACGGCATTGGGTCCCAGGGACCAGCACAGGACAGAAAGGTCCTTCCCTCGACATCTATTCAGTCAGGCACGTGTCACCTATGGGGTATTTTACAACTCAGTTTTCTCAGCAGGAGCTGCAGGAGTTCACCCTACCGGGCAACTTGAACCTGTTGCATTCAGCAATTCGGTTGCACACTCTGTGAACAACCATGTCCCACCTCCTCAGCTCCATCAGGATCCTCCTCCCTTTGCTGTGCCAGGATGGAATTGCTCCAGCACTGGGTCTTCATGAAACAAAGGCTCGTTGTTCAATTAAGGAATTATCTGATGTCATTTTTACCTTCTGCATCTGCCTGTTCAATACACACCTACTGCAATGTCACTCAGATACCAAACCTATCAGTTAAGTACAGATGGACCCTGAGGCTGTTTAGGAGGTGCTGAAACAAAGACTGCGCAAAGAAGAAACTGCAAGGAATGAGTATGGAAAACTAGCGAGCAAAAGCAGGGGAAGGGAAAAAGTGAAGAGATGCCTGGAAGTGATGCTCTATATCCCACTGTGATAGGAGCACTCCTCTCCATGGAACACTTCAACAGCTTCTGACAGCCCAGCATGGGCCACTCCTCTGGTTAAATCAGAAACAAAATATTGAGAAACAAAAGATACAGAACTGAGAGTTTACCATACCTGCCATCCCCACAATTCCATCATGAACATACTCCCTGGACTGTGGCTAAAAGGGACAGACCTGAAGGTGCAGAGGACTGAGCATCTGTCCTGTAGTGAGCAGTGTGACCGTGGGAAGGGACACTGCCTAAGATGGCACCTGATGAGCTCTGAGCTCCTGAATCCTGAGTGAAGCCTGCTGCCAGGACACAGGTATGCCCACAGCCCCGCACATCTCTACATCACCACAAACCTTGTAGAGCCGGGCAGCTCTGCTAACGGAAATAGCTAACGGTGAGTTGAGGTGGGTGTATCCAAACCAAGACCTGATGATTCCCAAATGAGCTCTCTGAGGAGCCAAGCAAGTGATAACAGGTGCTGACAACATTTCGGTGTCAGCTCACATCCAAATTCTCACAGCCTCAAAGGACCCCCAATACAGAATTTAAGCTGGACCAGAAACTGCTAAACTTGTAAATTCCTCCCCAGGCTGCCAAAGGCATTTAAACGGATACCTGCAGAGCAGTCTCAGTCTGCCCTCACTCCATAAGAAGTTGTTTCTGTGATGAAGGTGCTCTGAGCACTCTGGTCACTACCAGCAGACACAGCCCCACAACTCAGATCAATCACAGACTGGTTTGGGTTGGGAGGGACCTTAAAGCTCATCTCATTCTACCCCCCTGCTATGGGCAGGAACACCTTCCATTAGACCACGTGTTACTCATGCAACTCTACTGCTGCACTGATCCCACCACATGCCACAGGGCAAAGTGACACTTGGCCCCACACAAATCATCCTGCATTTCCCAAACAAGACTTTTGGGATGGCTGTAGGTGCATCCTTGCAGCTGGCTGCTTCTTGAGCCCCCTGATTCCGAGAGCCCTTACATGGCTGCAGCTGCCTGTGGACTGCACCTCCCAGGTGCTGAAGTGACGGGAGGTCAGTGGGCACATTGCCATGCTTCATAGAGTTTTATATTTCAGAGTTTTTCAGTAACTCCACAAGATTCATGAAGTGGAAGCAAAAACCAAGTGTGTTACTGAGTGCAGAGGGATTGAGGGACACAAGGACTCCCCAGCTTGTAAAGCTGACGGCGCCTGTAACCATGAACACCCTCGGCTCTGCTTTGGGTTTCAATCCATCCCCAGAGGACATGCTTTTTTCACTGTCAGATGCCTGACTGGATGTCAGTCCAGGTGTGTCCAAAGGATGTCCTGAGCCATGCTTGCTCCCCAGGGCAGGACCTCCTCTACTGCAGCTCCATGTGCAGCTCTGCAGCCAGGACGGGAGCTGAACAAATCACAGCCAGCGCTGTCACCCCAAATAGCAATAGTAGAAGGAAGGGGGAGCAACCCAAACCAGCTGCAGCTGCTTGTTTTCCTAACTCAAACCAGCTCAAACCCTCCACTCTTCTCCGTAAGGAACTGTTGAGGTAGGGACGGGAGTCCTGGACATCTCCTCCCTTCATCGCACTGGTTGTCAAGCTGGCAGGGAAATACTAAACACTTCTCTAGACTTCCTAAATGTCAAGAAAATATTTACAGGGCCCACTTGTGCTGAGCAGAACCACTAGCCCCAAGGGCAGACCTGCACCCTTGCCTGGCGCTGCCTGGCATGCTCCGGGCAATCAGTTTTATTAAACATTTGTGGTTTTCCTGCTGAAAAACCCAGTGAAAGATTAATGCCAAGAAGTGACTCCTCTGGGCCTGAAACTGTCAGGGAGCCAGGACACAGGGAAGGATAGAGCTTGCCTGTCCATTCCTTCCCTGATATTTTACAGCCAGAGAGATCAGCCACAGTCTGGCCAGGACTGGGGCAAGGTTAGGGGGATCTGGGCTAATGCTGACCATGCTCTGGGGACACAAGAAAACTTCAGGCTCTCACTTGTGAACATTTCTCCAGCGAATACATTCATATAAAACCTTTTCCCATGTATGAGGGTTTTTTTTTGCTTTAAAACAGGATTGGTCTGGTCTCAAATTTTCTCCGGGTTGCAATCACAGCTTTGCAGTGCCTCCAGCTGCTGAAATCCTGTGCTAGGCATGGAAATGGGCTGGACACAGAGCTCTCAGCTCCTGGGACGCTTCCAGCAGGGCTGGAGCCACGCGGTGATGCAAGCCGAGCAGGCAGGCTGGCAGCAGGACAAGTGACATCCCCGGCTCTGGTGTGTGTGCGGACGGGCCGGGGAAAAACGAGCGGAGCTCCCCTCCAGCCCCCAGGGCAGAGCGTGGGCGGGTAGCGCTTCGGCAGCAGCACCAGCCTTCCGTTCTTTCCAGCTTCAACCATTACACGTTAATGAAGGTTTTCTAATGAGCTATTTAAATAGTAATTAGAGGCTAGCACTGGAGAGGGAGATAAGTCTTGTGGGTATCTCGCCCTGCAAGAAAGGACCTGATAAGAAAGAAGTGAATGATTTTCTTCTGGGATCAATTCCAACGAGCAATTATCCCCTTGATACCAGGCTGCTTAATCAGGAGCAGGCTGAAAAAACACTTGACAGTGGCAGGCGATGAATGGGCCACTTTCCCAGCGTTTTCCAAGGGAAGGCTGGAGGCTTTATGCCAGTACCTGAGATAGGAGATGATCCAGCAAATGCTGAGAGCTCATTTGATTTACATAAAATAATCATCAATGTTTCTTTTAAAAAAACTTCACACAGACAGAAGAATCATCAGCTTCGTTTCCTGATGGGTTCCCATCGCAGCTGTTCAAGGGGTTTAAGTTTTATTTTATTTCAGATGCTGACCAGGAACCCATCCTTCGCTGCTTTGGGCAGGACAACGGTGTTGGGCTGGAGCGGTTCTCCCCCAGCAATTACAGAACATTTGAGCTGAGCAGTAACAGTTGTGCAGGACAAGATGACTCAGAGACTTGGCTAAAAACTGTCTAGTTATCCTCTGATGTTGTCGGAGAGTTAAGTAAGCTCGAACATTTTAATAGGCTTATTTTCTCACCATTCTACTGCCTCAGGTGATCCTTTGTGTTGCAATACAAAATACTGTATCATGGGATTATTAAAAAAAACAAAGGGATGTACTCAAATCATCATTTTTTTCTGTCACCCTCTGCCAGTGCCAGGCGACGCTGGCACAGGTTGCACACAACAAATGATGCAAAAAGGTTCAGCAAACAGCAGAACTAACAGCCAGGAGGGATTTTTTTAAGGCTGAGTTTTACTCACTCTCTGTAGCATAGTGTAGCCAGGAGAGATAACTGTACAGCAGGACACAGGGACAAAGCCTGGTGCTCATATGGGTGCGTGGAGCACAGTGAGGACACCTCGAGGGGTGCAGCCCTGGCAGTAGGAGCACGTGGCCCTGGCAAAGGCAAAAGAAAACCTGCGAACGTGCTCTGCCCAGGCACACCTTGGTGACGGGAGATCACACACATGAGGAGCCCCGAGTGTGGGGTTGAAGGGACTATGTCACCCAGGCTGGGCTTTGCTCCCACACTGCACTGTCCCCTGGTCTCAACAGGAGCTGAGGTGGATTTTTTTTGCACAGCAACACGGTGTGTTTTCTGGGGGATTTAGAGTCTCCTTCTAATTTCCAGCCTGGCTTCATTCATGGTTCTTTGCACCTTCACCCCTCTGCACTGTTGGCTCAGCTTCAGTCTCTCCTCCCTTCCCTGTGCGCATCCCCCCTCGCAGGCAATGAGCACAGGAAGAGCCCCTCACAGCCAGCCCCTCTCCGTAGCCCACACCCCAAGGTCTCCTCTGGCATGACAGCATCTTAATTTCCCTGATCTGCCTACAGATTTCCCTGCAGCTCCCACCTCACTGTTTGGGACCAGAACTGGTCACTCTCATGACACAGGGATAAATCAGAGCAAAGACCCTTCCAGCCCAGGAACCTGTCTGGGACACTCACTGGGCACTGATGCTTGGGGTACAGCTTCATGGTATAGCAGAGTCAGCTTCAAAGCTCCCTGCTGCCAAGAAGGGACATCTCAGGAGCTCCCCTTCCCTGAACCCCTTCCTAGTGCCTGCTCACACTCTTGGACTGGTCCTGGCACAACCTCAGATCCCACAGGAGCCATTCCCCTTGCAAACATGGAAAGAGGTCCTCCTCTTTTTTCTTTTTTTTGTCAGGTTTGTTTTCTGCCATTGCAGAGCACTGAACTGGCTCCCTGGCTGGTCAGAAGAGCCTCAGGACTGCTCAGGCTCAGCAAAGCACACCAGGGAGAGCTGCAGAGGAGCAGGATCTTTAGCAGCAGCAGTGATGAGTTAAAGTGAGTCAGGTCATCCCATGACATCACATCCTGCGAGATGGAGAGGAGAGCAGGGAAATGGAAGAGTAAATCCTTCACAGCTTGCAAGAACAAACACGCTCAGGACACTGGGGGACACAACATTCCACAGCCAAAAGTGGGGCCTCTGCCCCACGTTTGCTTTCTACATGATCACATCACCGTGGGCTCCCAACGCAGCCACACATCACACAGGAACAGGCAGCACAGCTTCCCCTCCTCTCTTCCCTCTGCTCAGTTCCACTGACCCCAGGTCTGACTCATGCTCTCGGGGTGTCTCTCGTGTTCCTGGATTTGTTGGACTCTGAGTGACTGTTGGCTCCACACCAACAGTCTGTGGGAGCAGAAATCCAACTGCACATCCTCCCAAGTATCTCTCCTGGACTCCATCATATTGCTTGTGTTTCTATCCTGAAGGGCATCCCGTTCTTTGTGTGTAATTTCCCCCAACTCCTTTGTTTTGATGATGATTACCAATTACAGGTAATCATCAAATTTCATTAGCAATGTCTATATTTTGTGTCAAGGCCACTACAAATGTAAAACAACATCATTTCCAAGGCCAATTTTTGAGCAACCCATCTAAGCACAGTCCTCACAGCCTAGCACTTTCCTCTCCTAATGGATTTAATATTCTCCTTTACTGTAGACCAGACAACTTAGATGTATCTTGTCTGCTTTGTCGAGAAGTTCAGGTTTTTTATCTACACTGGCATCATTTGCTTTCAGAAAATCCGTATCTCATCTTATCCGTGTTCCATGTTCTTAATTATTCTCTATTTTAATCTTTATTCTGAAGCTTTGCATACTCACCGATTCAGACTAACAGACACTTACGTGCCAAGAACACCTTCTCCCTGCTCCAGTCCATAGGCCTTGTTTGCTGTTCTCCAGCCAAACGACCCAACCCCTGTGCTTTGACAGATTTATTACAAACCCTTCTTCCACGACTTCAGCTTTTTGTGAGCCCTCTCTCATTCCTGGAGGAGAAGCTAGCTGCTCCTACCTGTTCCCATGCTCAAAGATCCTTGCCTGCTGAGTCCATGTTGGTTGTGGCACTTCCCATTCCCATGCGTTCAGCACTCTGTCTCTCTCCCCTTTGTCCTCAGTGCCGCCAAAAACTTGGGCAAAGTTTTCACAGGTTTTTTTTGGGACTATACATAGATTATCCTATGTCTCTGTCCCATCCTCAGCACGTACAAGCCCCACTTCTCCTTTCCTGCTTCCCCTTTCATTTATACATCTGGACAGTTTCCAAGAGTTGTGCAACCTATCCTTTGCTATTTCCTTTAATAACCTCGGCAAGGTTGGATTTTGCCATACTTTCAGACTTGTTTGCTTTACAAAAATTTCAAAAATTCCTTTTTAGTACTGTTTTTCTTTCTCTTGGCTGTGGACTGTCAGATCTCCCTCAGCAGCATCTTCTCCCACCCACCAGCCCCGGAGTCCATTCCTTGTCCTTGCAGACTCTCCAGACCCTGCCTTGCCATCACAGGAAGCAGCCAGGTCCTGCTGTCAGCAGGAGGGAGCTGCTGGTGACTCACAGCCTTCCTGGCTGCAAGGCCATGGTCATTCTGTTTGTGTCATGCCAGGGGAGTGGGAGCCTTTGCAGGAGAGGCTTAATCCCACCTCGGACCTGGCAGGTGAGCAGAGATGTCCCGGCAGAGGGAATGGTGAGCCACAAAACCTGCTCATCAGCTAAAAGCCCTCCATCCCACACCTGGCTATCAGAGGAGCAACTTGGGCCGGTGCTTGTGTCCATCCCAGCTGGTCTTGTGCAGCTCCAGGAGCCGGGGCAGATTCTTGGAATCCCATGGAACTCGATAATCATCGCTATTATTTTTAGATCTTTCATTTCAGCCCCTCTCCAAAGCAGGCTGAGGCTCCACGAGCCACGCGGCACGGAGTGCCTGCAGTGCAAACCCACAAATATCCACAAAATTGGAGGAAAGAGGTAGGTGGGAGGAGGGAAACCCTAGGAACTTGCCCCGGGAAACAGCTCTGCGCCAGCATTCCTCCCTGCAGGAAGAGTGCCCCGGTCACCACCAAAGGCTTTCCGAGCCTACCAGAAGGTCCTGCCCACACACCAGCTCGTGGATATCTGTGTCTCCCCAGGCAGGGAGCAAATCTCCCGGGAGCAGGACTCCAAACCTGTACTTCTGCATAAAGTCACTCCTCTGGAGCACCTTTCCTAGGACAGGTCTCCCCTCCAGTGGGAAGAGACATGGGAGCCTCAGTTGGCTGCGTGCTCCAGCCACGGGCTCCTTGTGCACCAGGCTCGGGGCTTTGCTACCTGAGGAGGTTTTTTTACTGGAGAGGAGCAAAGGAAAGTGCTTCAAAAGAGGATGAGAAACATTGCAGCTCTTGGAATGGCTCCAGTCTTGGCTGGGAAGTTGAGACATGCCTTGGAGGGGATGGGAGTCCCCTTGGAAGATAATCAGAGATTTTGAGTCTCTCTTACTTCCTCCTATACAAAGTCAGGGAAACCAGAAAGTTGGTTCTCCACCCCCACCTCACACATGACAGCCTCTGCTCATGGCAGGACTGAGGGACACCTCGACAGGAGGTTCCAGATGGCCCCTTGGAAACTGCTGCTGGGGGAAGAGGGGAAGTTTCCAAACCCCCTCTGTGGCCAAGAGCAGGACAGTGAGATGCAGCTCTGGAGGGATCTCCCTTCCTAAGGGCTCGTCCCCACCATGGGGCACACATCCCATGAGCATGCAGGGTGCTGGGGCAATGCCAGCCCTCGGAGCATGAGGAAAGACCCCCTCTGACATCTGTTCAACCAGAGCTGTATATGGTGTGCTCAGCACTGCTGAGTTCCCCTCTCAGCCTCACACTGACCTCTCGTCACACCACAGCAACCCACCCATGTCTGCCACTCCTCCGAGCCACCACGGTGCTCCACAGGCACAGCCACACTGGCTGGGAGGGCTCGTCCAGACCAACAGGTCCTGTGTCCATGGATTGATCACCTGACTACCAGTCAAGGGGCTGTGCAGCCCGGATGCACTACAGCTCATAAAATCACAGAATATCCTGGGCTGGAAGGGACCCACAAGGATCATCAAGCCAACCCCTGCCCCTGCCCAGGACACCCCAACAATACCATCCTGTCCCTGAGAATGTTGTCCAAACCCTCCTGGAGCTCTGGCAGCCTTGGGGCTGTGCCCACTGCCCTGGGGAGCCTGTTCAGTGCCCAACCACACTCTGGGGGGAAGAACCTTTTCCTGAGATCCAACTTAACCCTGCCCTGACACAGCTTAATGCTGTTCCCTCAGGTCTGAAGCCGCAAACCATGGTAAGGTCTCCCCTCAGTCTCCCCTTCCCCATGCTGAACAAATCAAGTGATCCCAGCTGCTCCTTGTATGGCTTCCCCTGTGATCCTGCAACAGGCAAACTGCATTGGAGGGATATTCTCCAGGGAGAGAATTTAACAGCCACAGTTAATACCTGTCTGCCCTCCCCTCTGTGCATGCCTGGAGGACATCCCTCTTTCTCCATACAATTCCCTTCACTACCCTAATGGAAGAAGAAACCCCAAACACAGGCTCAATCTCCTGCAACTCTGCATCTGGCAAATGGAGTTAAGTTTAACACAGAACTTCCCCACACCCATCAGCAGAAGAGATAAACACCAGTGGGATGCAGGTGGCCACGCCCCCTCCATGCTTTCATGGGACCAGAGCAACACCCTTCTCTGCAAGATGCTGAGGGATGAAGAAATCCAAGCAAAACCCCCAAAGCAGCTTAGGGGCTTGGGATGTTCGCACAGAGGCTGCTCCCTACTGACGTTTCCTCCTAGTTAGAACTTCACACTGCATCCTGTAGGCAGCAAAATCCCTTCATTCACAAAGTCCCAGGGCCTTTGGGCTATGCCCATGTTGGACAGAAAAACAGAATTAGATTCCTCAGAAGAAGTCAGACACAAGCTCAGGGAATAACTGGAGCCTGATGACATATTATAGACACGGTGATGTTTATACAAAGAAGTAAAGGTCACACACTGACTAAATAACTTGGGTCTAAGGGCAGCCAAGAGACACACACAGTCTTCCTGGCACCTTACAGGGCTCAAAGCCATTGCCTGAACTTCATGTGCTTCAGTTTCTCTATTTCTACAAGCAGCTATAGGAAACTGGTTATCTTTCACAGCATGGAGAGAGATCATTAACCAGTGGCAAGAAAGAAGCCTGAGAGCCTCCAAGGACTCAAGCGACACCAGAGGTTACTGCAGCCTGAGCTGCACTAGCCAGCCAAGCACTCAGACAAGAGAGAAAGTTCAGTCCCCGCTGCCAACACTTGGCAGAGCAACGGGGCACTGGCTGACACTGCTCAGCCCAGCTGTGCTGCCTTGGACCTCCCCCAGCTCCCACCAACAGGACTGTGAAAGGAGGTAGAGAGGCTTGAAGTGCTGAAGATTCCCCTGGCACTGCTGTGGGAAGCTTCCAGCTCTCTTCACTGCTCCTATCAAGAACGCTTTTCTGGCCAGCAGGCTCTTCCAGCACCGGTGCACAGAGACAGGGATCCATGGCAAGGCAGGAAAATGAGCGCACAGGCTGAAAGAGGCTTGGACACTCATTTTCCCATCAAAGGAAGCACACCATCCTCCCTTCACCCAAACATCCAGATACACACTGTCACGTTGCTCCCCTAAATCGCAGGCTGCCCATCCCTGTCCTGTTCCCAGGCGGTGCTGTGCCTCTCCAAGGGGTGAGTAAGGACTCAGACATGCAAATTCACAGGCAAGTGTGTGCGTGTTCCAACACGGAGGAGGCTGCTCAGCCCAGGGACTTGGCTCTTCCTGCAAACAGAGTCAGGGAACAGGCTCATGAAAAACCTAAGTCTCCAAATATTTTATTTTGATCCACGAGCCTGGCAAGATCTCCTGTGAACATCCATTCGACTGGGACTACATGGGCCTTGGAGGAAGAAGGGGAAGTGGTAGGAAGTCAAAGACAGACTCGAGCACAGCTCAGGCTTGGGAGGACTTTCACTCTTTCTAAATAAACACAGAAGCCTTGATGTTTAAGGACAGAAAGCTTTTCTACTTGTGGCTCTTGGTTTGTGTGTTTGAGCAAAGGCTTCTTGGGCATCCGCCAGCCTGACTGAAGAAATCGGAGTCAGTAACAAGGTGAGAGGATCCTGCTTGGCACAGATCAGAGCAGGGCAAGAGGTACCAGCATCCAGCTGGTAAGATGTGAGGGAGCAAGACACATTTGATTTTGTCTAAAAAACATCAAAGAACCATAGAATGCCCCATCCCTCGGAGTGTTCAAGGTCAGGTTGGATGGGGCTTGGAGCAACCTGGTCTAGTGGAAGGTGTCCCTGCCCATGGCAGGGTGTGGAATGAGATGGGCTTTGAGGTCCCTTCCAACCCAAACCAGCCTGTAATTCTGTGATTCTTTGAGTGACAACTGGAGAGAGAGTGCTCAGCTCAGCAGCCAGCACATCACCCACATGGGACATGGCTTTCAAACAGTCTTCTTGGCTCATGTGCCAGAGACTCTGATGCCACTGATGGCCGGTGTCGGTGACCATCGGGACAGCCCGTGGCACCTGCAGTGCTCTGCAAGAGCTCAGGTGAGTGCAGCACCTTTGTCTCCAGGATGCCAGCACATTCACGCTAAAATGTGAATGGGCTGTTCATACATCCAGGGGTTGGATGAAACAGAAATGGGGTGTAAGAAAAGGGAAAGTAGCAGGTCAGAGTCTGGGAAAATCCAGGAAAGTCCATGAATGTAAAGAACTGAGAAGAGCTGAGAGAGTGGGAACATCAGCCAACTGCCCTTCTGCGTGGATATATGAAATCCAAAGGAGGCCCCGGTGGAAATGTGAGGTGAGCTCATGCCAGTATAGCAGCTGCCATCCATTTGTCTGTCCATCCGTCCGTCCACGTGGCCAGAGTGACCACCTTGCAAACCAGTGAAGTCACAGCTCCAGAGACTCAGAACAAGCCCGTGATGTGGAAGATACTGTGACTGGGATCCCACTACCCTCCAGATTGGTGCATTTTGGGATTACTGACCTTACAGAGGGAAGCTCAGGCTCAGGAAATAGGCTCCTTTATTCCATGCCTCCATAAGAAACTCCATGTATTTCTGCTTTCCTTCTCTGCCCAGAGCAGAGTGAAGCTAGGAGCCATGTCCAGACCCCAAGCCTCAGCTACAGCTCCATGGGATGAATTATTAATTTCTGTAGCTGAACAGATATATCATCAACACAGAGACAAATAAGATGAGCCTCAAAACCTCTCTCTTTATTCTTCTTTCTGAAGGAGGCTCAGAGGTGACCTCATCACCGTCTATAACTACCTGAAGGGAAGTTCTAGCCAGGTGGGGGTTGGTCTCTTCTCTCAGGCACTCAGCAATAGGACAAGGGGGCACGGGCTTAAGCTCCGCCAGGGGAAATTTAAGTTGGATATCAGGAGAAAATTCTTTACAGAGAGAGTGATCAGGCATTGGAATCGGCTGCCCAGAGAGGTGGTGGATTCACCATCCCTGGAGATTTTTAAATGCAGATTGGACGTGGCACTGAGGGCCATGATCTAGTAAATGGACTGGATTTGGACAAGGGTTGGACTCGATGATCTCGGAGGTCTTTTCCAACCCAATCGATTCTATGATTCTATGATTCTTTCCCCCTTTTTCCAGGTGTACAGGACTGAGTTCTGAGTTGCTCAAAATGATGTTTTCCCACCTGACTCCAGAGAGGTAGGGATCTAGAGACAGGTTTCATAGAATCACAGTCTGGTTTGGTTTGGTTTGGAAGGCACCCTAAAGATCATCTCGTTCCACCCCTTGCCATGGGCAGGAACGCCTTCTACTAGACTAGCTTGCTCAAAGCCCCAAAGCCCCGTCCAACCCAGCCTTGAACACATCCAGGGATGGGGCAGCCACAGCTACTCTGGGCAACCTGTGCCAGGGCCTCACTACCCTTACAGGGAAGAACTTCTTCCTAATGTTTCTTTCATTCATTCTAGGAAACTCCAGAACATGCTCAAACCAGACTCTGGTTCAAAGGAGAAAGGTGAAAATATAGAAATTAGGAGTCTTCAGCAATGAAAATCTCCAACCATTCCCCCAGCAGGAGCAGCCGCACACTCAAGGTGGAAGAGCCTGAAGGTATGAGAGGACTTGATGGCAGGTGTCCAACACAGCAGCTCTCCCTGCCCCTGCCCCGTCCCGATGGACACGGCTGTTGCTGCTCCAGTGTGGATCAATACTTTCAGTTAATACAGCCCGTGATTTTGTGGAGCTCACAAAGCTCAAACCTCACAAAGCTCAAAACCACTTCAAGTCCCTGATCCACGCAAGTGGCTGGTAATGCCCATGGGAGGCAGAGTGCCCGCTGCAGCTGGCGCTGGCAACCCTGCTGTGCTGTGCCTCGCTGGGAGAACAGGCCGGGACAGCGCTGCCGCAGTGCCTCAGTGTGTGCTGGCCCTGGCAGGAAGCCGTTTGTCTGCAAGGCAAGGAAACAAGGAGGTTTTGGAGACGGCAATCCCATGCAGCTTCTCACTGCTTTTCCCAGCTACTGATCCAAGAGTGCCTGTGTTTACTTCCAGCCTTCCTCTCTGCTCCACTGCCAAGCAGCCTCATGGACCGGATGCAAACCACTCCACCAGGAAACACGCTGGACTGCATCAGATAAAAGGGCCATTGCACAGAGACACTTTGGTGGCATTAACCCTGCTCTACCTGGTCCCGGATTAGGGCAGCAGAGGCGACCCCATGCATCGCCTGGTCTCTGCTCCTGGAGTCCAAGTTGTTGTACTTGGGGCTGCTCCGCAGTGTGACGGTGCTGGAGCTGAAATCCTGCCCACATGGCACTGAGATACTCGCACGGAGGGAGGATGAACATGCCAACTGTGTGTGGCTGTGGCTCTGGGTTCAGACCCCACACACTGGCTGCAGCGGCTCCATCACAGCAGGGTGAAGTGGGACATGTGAGATGGCACTGTGGGAACAGCAGTGCAGCCAGACTGACATCACCAGGGTCTTTGGCGACCCACTGGTCTGAGAATGCCTTCAAGGAGCAAAGGAGATGGGACTGCCCCACGAGTCATGGTGGCTTAGCAGACACCGACCATGGGTCGATGGGTCCTGGCTCATCATGTCCTCTGTCAAAAGCAGGGGCGGTGCTGCCTCCTTGGACTGTCTGGGCACAGCAGCCCCTGGGCATGGCTGCAAGCACCCACTCAAGACCTGCCAGGACCTTACTCCAAAGGCATAACCCTCAGGAGCAGCATGAGGTAAAGCAGGGCTCAGAACACCAGGACTGCCTCTGGCACAGCTGCTCCTATCAACCTGGATGTGTCATATCCCCCATTTCCCATGACTCCCTGCAGTCTCATGTGCTCTCTGCAGCACAGTGGGTCACCATCCATGAGGGCACCACCACTCATATGATCTCACATTTGGCAGGAGAGGGAGGCAGGGAAGCAAACAGTGATTAAAGAAAAAAAATGCATTCATCTGTCAGAAAAAGTTTCTTCTGCAATTCTCTGCAGAACATCATGGAATCATGGAATCATTAAGGTTGGAAAAGCCCTCTGAGATCACGAGTCCAACCAGTGACTCAGCATTGCCAAGTCCACCACCAAACCATGTCCCCGATTGCCACATCCACATGTTTTTTGAACATTTCCAGGGATAGTGACTCCACCCTGGACAGCCTATTTCAATGCCTGACCATCTTTTCTGTGAAGAAACTTTGCCCAATATCCAATCTAAATCTTCCCTGGCACAACTTGAAGCTATTTCCTCTTGTCCTGCCCCTTGTTCCCTGGGAGCAGAGCTGGATTCCCCCCCTGTTCCCCCCTCCTGTCAGGGATTTGCAGAGCCAGAAGGTCCCCCCTAAGCCTCCTTTTCTCCAGGCTGAGCCCCCCCAGCTCCCTCAGCTGCTCCTGCTGCTCCAGACCCTTCCCCAGCTCTGTTCCCTTCTCTGAACACACTCCAGCCTAAGTGTCTTTCTTGCAGTGAGGGGCCCAGAACTGAAGGCAGGATTTGAGGGGCCTCAGCAGTGCCCAGCACAGGGGATAGTCCCTGCCCTGGCCCTGCTGCCCCACCATGGCTGGTACAGGCCAGATACCACTGGCCTTCTTGGCCACCTGGGCATACCCGGGCTTGTGTTCAACTGCTGCAACCAGCACCTCCAGGGCCTTTAAGCCCGGCAGAAATGTTTGTATTTTCCACACATTTGCAGATCCCTGACCCTGCACATGGGTATGGGGCTGGGCTGTCTGTGTCCCACCACACTGTCACTGCTGCTGCCATGGCTGAGGGTTGAGATCTCAACACTTCTCCTTTAGCAAGAGGATGACAGTGCATAACTGTGACCCTCCTGTTCAGCTGAGGCAGGTGAGAAATAACCCCATGAGTGAGCTTACACCGAGGTGACAATCTAATAGAGCTTGGAAGGAAATCTCTGAGCAATCTCTTCTCCCCACCTAGCCCACTGTCTTTATTTAGTAATCCCAAATATTCCAGTATTATACACACACACACATACACACACACATATATATATATACACTCTTCCTTAAACCACGGCTCTCCTGTCTCCTCTTCCTCTGCTGAGGCGTATTGGTTGGTCCCAACACTGTGGTGATCAGAGGGCAGAGGGAGGGGACAAAACCTCTTCTCTTCCTCAGCTCCATTCCCAAACCAAGCTCCATCCGTATTGAGAAATTCCAACATTTCCATTATGGTAGAAAGGAAAAGAAGCCCTACAAACACCTGAATCCCCAGCAAAGCCAGTGTCCCTGGAGGAGTAGCAGCAGGCTGAGCAGGGAGTGACAAACAGCCACCATTGTGGCCATGTCTGCCCACGTTCAGATGCCCTTTGTCTTCCCTGTGTTTTAAGCAGGTTAAAGGCTATTTTACAGTGCCCTTCCATCACATGTGCCCCCATTGCTGTACTGACTGTCTGGGGCAGCAGCTCACCTCATCCTGCTCTTAACTCTTAAAAGGACCAACCATGGCCTTAAGCCAGTGCATCCAAAACACAAATCCCGCCTAGACCTGAGGATTGGAGCAGGAGATGGGCCATTGACAGTGTTTGGTTGCTGAAATCAAGGGCTAAGCAGAAGCCCCAGTCACCCCTCCTGGGTCCTTGGTTTCAAGCAAGCTGTGCCCAGATTCTGTAAAATCACCCAAATTCACCCCAACCCAGTGAGCAGCAGAATTACTGACGGGACAGAACTGCACACCAGGATCCATCCAGGTAGAGGCAGGAGGCTCCCTTTTTTTGAAGAATACCTGGGGAAAAAAACCCTATTTACCAGCTTTGCCGTGCTTTAGCCTGACTGCTAGTCCTGCTCTGCTAATCCCTCCCAGTGCTCCTGCACGCCTGCCTGGGCCTGCAGGGAAGGGATCCTGTGTTTGACATCCGTGTTATTGTGCCTTGCTCGCTCTCACGCTCGCTGGCCCAGAGCCAGCAGCAGAAGGACACAACCTTGAGCCGGGCTGGACCCTGCCTTTCCCAGCAATTGAAACGGGAGAGGGGCTGGAGCAGGAAAAACAAGGAGGCAGCTTTTCCCTTTCTTTGGGTGGCGATCTCCCCGCCCTGCCCAGCACAGACATTCCTGACACGGTGCCAGGGTGGACAGCGGGCAGCCCGCGGGCAGCAAGCACACAGTCCCAGGCCGGGAGGAAACCTGCAGCTCCCTGCTAAGGGTGATACCAGGCTCTGACTCGCCCGGCCAGCACAGCTCACACAGATCCAGCAGGGGAACTGTCCTCAACAGAACCATTCCTGAACTCCACACAGAGCCGCGCTGGGAACAGCTCGGCACTGGCTCTGCTCTGGGGTTGGTGTTTTGCATTTCTCCCAGTCCATAACCTGCACTAAACTCACACTGAGACGCTGCAGCTCCAGTCACAGTGGCAGAGCATCCAGCCCACACCTCACGGACGTGCATCTCCTCTCCAAGCTCTTCTGCTTGCTGCCCCACAGTGCCCATGCACGGTGCTGTCTCTCCCCACAGCCCTCACAGCTGGGGGCGGGCAGGGAGCTACGGGGACACAGAATCATGGAATCATTAAGATTGGAAAAAACATCTAAAATCATCAAGTTCAACAGCTCCCCCAGCACTGCCAAGCCCACTACTAACTCATGTCCCCAAGTGCCACATCCATATATCCATCTCTGAGGATTGTGACTCTACCAGTGACCCTTAGCAGCCTGTTCCAGGGCTTGACAATCCTCTCCACGAAGAAGTTTTTTCCTCAATACTGGTCAGGGGATGCATGTTTGTTCCCAGACGTGGCAGGAGTTCTTTGAGAATCAAAAAAAGCAACACCAAGGCTATATATGATTTAAAAAAACTGTAGTAAGGTCTGCTGGGGTTTACAGTTTTAATTGCTGATGGCTCTGCTGCAGCAAAAACATCTTCTACCATACTGACCACCTCCTTGACCATATTCTGGGTAATGTTCTTGGCTAACAGTTTTAAACTGAAGGAGGGCTGATTCAGATTACCTGTAAGGAAGATTTTACTTTGAGCGTGGTGAGGTCCTGGCACAGGTTGCCCAGAGAAGCTGTGGCTGCTCTGTCCCTGGAAATGTTCAAGTCTGGGTTGGACAGGGCTTGGGGCAACATGGTCTAGTGGAAGGTGTCCCTGCCCATGGCAGGCAGGTGGAACGAGCTGGCCTTTAAAGGTCCCTTCCAACCCAAACCATTCTGTGATTCTGTGATTCTCAAGATAAGAGACACAACCTGCAGAAACAGTGTCCACCTACCATGTTCCAGAGACAGATCTGCCATAAAATGCCCAAGATTCCACCTGTTTCTAACAGGAATGCTTCACAGAGATGGTCCTAACCAGCTTCAAGTCATGAGATGGTGGCAGTGGCAAACATCATCCATTCCTCACTTGGTATCGCAGCATGAGGCAGGCACCCCGGGCAGGGCAGGGACCCTGGGCAGGGCAGGGAGCCCGGGCAGGGCAGGGACCCTGGGCAGGGCAGGCAGGTTTCCCAGGCAGAGCAGGGATCCCGGGTAGGGTAGGGACCCCAGGCAGGTTCTGTCTCCGGGCCGGGACTGCCCCTGGCAGATCTGGCTGCTCCACTTGGCTCAGCCAGGCTCTGCTCGCCCGCGGGCACAGAAGTGCTTGGGAACGGGGACCCAGGGTCCCGGGAACAGCAATCAGGGGAGGAAGCAGCAGGCCCAGGACTTTTGCAGATGAGACAGGAAGGGATTACACATATCCCACCGCTCCAAACATGCGTCCCCCTTGAACAAAGCCGTTCCTGCCTCTGTGTGCAGCCGGGGCTGGGAACGGGCTCCCAGCTGCTCTGGGAACGCCACGGATCACTTTCCTTTCCCACTGTCAGCACCTGCTTAGAGGTTACATCCTACGACCTTAAGGGTAACGCTGTATCACAGTTTTATTGCCCTGAGAAAGAGATGGAGATGATAAACCAGGGCGAAGCCGAGAAGCCCCATCCCCTCTTTCCCCCCCGCGATCCCTCTGTCCCCAGCGGACGCGCAGCCCGGGGTCTGTGCCGGGGAGCCGCGTCCCTTGAGGGCAGCCTGCGTGCACTCTCTCCCATCAAGCTGCAGAGCAAAGCAGGAAAAATATGAACATATATTTTTAGCAGCAGCAAATTATTTCTCTTACAGAAGGAATATTTCCATGCTGGGCTTTTTCCCTTCCCTTATCACAGATTGTATATTTAGAGCGTGAGAACTTTACCTCGCACAAACAAGGGCTGCCAGGCCCCATGCTCAGGCAGGGAGCCACTGCTGGCCTGTTGGACCTGCCCCTTTTTGGGACCAAAGCCCCCATCTTCTCTACACAAGTGGGAACTGCCAAAGGGAGTTTTTGTGATATGATGTGAAAAGGAAGGGAAAAGGCACTCCAGAGAGTTATCAATCAGCACGTTCGTGATCTCAGAGCTGCTGAGCTGTTGGAAACACGGGGCAGACTGTGAGCCCTAACACAGCCACCAGCAGCAGCACAGGCTTCACCGCTTCCCCCTGGCTGCAGGTGCACGAGGGATCCCAAGGGACGGCTGGAACGGTTGGGGACATCCCCAGGGCCATCTGGCTGCTAAAACACATTGCACTTGCCAGCAGAATGTCTCACCCAAAGAGTGGCTTTACAGCCTGCCCTGCACAGAGCCTATGAATGGAAGGCCTCGGGTGTTCAAATCCCCTTCCTAACACACAGATGCATGTGCACAGAGTGGGGAGACAAATCACTGCAACCTCTGTTTTCACTTTGCTTTCCCATCCCTTTGGCGTGCTGGAGGCTGGGCAGCCCTGCCTGCCTCCCTGCCTTTCTTCCTGCCTTCTGCCTGCTTCCCTGCCTGCTTCCCTGCTTGCCTGGCCCTGCTGGGAGCTGCTCTCTGGAAGGGAAGCCGCAGCCAGCCGGCAGCCCTGGACTGAAGCTATGGAGGCTTCTCATTCCTAGAGAGGAGGCTGATTTCACAGCCCAACCGTGGCAAACATCTCTGCGATTTTTGGAGTTTGTCATGGATGAGCCATCAGGAACTGCTGGATCCTCATGCCCTGCTCCACCAGAGAGTGAGACAGCACAGTTCCTCCTGGCCCATGGACCCAAACCCGTCCTGTGGCCCCTCTAACACAGATTTAACGCATTTCAAACAAAAATGCATCAAATGCCATATTTCCACACCAAACATGGGGATTTCATGGTCTGGGTGACTTTCATGACATCAAGATTGATACAGACTCTTAATCATAGGTAACAGTTGCTGGATGCAGCCCCAGGATGAGGGCTGGGTGTCTTGGATGCCCGTCTGGCTTTGCCCCTCTCAACTTGGCCCTGTTTATTTTCCTCACATCTCGGCTTGGGCATCGCCCTCCCACTGAGAACAACATGTCAAGTCATTTGGCTTCTTGCAAATCACAGCCTTGGGCCTTCTGACCTGCCCTGAGACAACTCCAACAGCAGCACGGGAACAGAAGCAGATCTGACTACTCCAACACTCGTGGGCAGTGGCTGCAGTGCAGAGGCCAAGCCCTCAGTGAGCTGTGCCCTGTGCCCGCAGCTCCCACAGTGGCCCAGGCAGATTTCAGTCATTTCAGAGAAGGAGTGATGCCCGCCAACTCAAGGTGGGGTGAGTTGCTTGCCATCAGACATCCAGAGTCTCATCATCAGGTTGCCAGTGCAACACAGAATCACAAAATCACAAAACCGTTAAGGTTGGAAAGGCCCTCTAGGACCATCAACGCCAACTGTTCCCCCAGCACTGCCAAGGCACCACTAAACCATCGCCCCAAGTGCCACATCTACATGGCTTTTAAATCCCTCCAGAGATGGAGACTCCACCACCACCACCCTGGACAGCCTGTGCCAGCGTTGAACAACCTTTTCAGTGAAGAAACTTTCCCTAATACCCAATTTAAACCTCCCCTGGCACAACTGAAGGCTGTTTTGACTTGTCCTTGTTGCTTGTTACTTGAGAGAAGAAACTTACCCCAATATCCTAAGGCTCATCCTTGCTGGAGCAGGCACTGCTGGCAGGAGTGTGGTGGTGGGCAGTGAAGCGAGGCCCAGGCTGTCAGTGAAGCCTGTCTCACAGGTCAAGTTTGGAATATTTATACATCTCCACCTGTAAACTGCTCTTCCTACTCTGTTCAGTGCAAACTTGAATGTTCAGGAAAAGAATGGCTTATCTGGCATGCTAGCATTCTCATTTTTAATCCACTTGATCCAACTTTCCACCAATTAAGGGATTTTTCCAGCCATGAGTTTTTCCATTGCTGCAAATGTGTCACCTCCAAACTCAGTCCCTTACCCCACGTGTCCTTGCTGTGGGAGCTGTCTCCAGAGATGTTCCCATCTGCTTGAGACCCAGGGTGGCAGCATAGGTAGGGTTCTGCCCTGTGCATCACCATGGCTCTCATGGCTCTTTTATTTCTGATAACGACATCTAAGTGCAGTTTAGAAAGCACCAGAGGGATTTCCACTCTTGGCAGATGAGCTGGGGCCATGGCAAGGCTCTGAGTCCCTCCCATTCCTAACCTGGAAGAGGGGAAGAGAGAGTAGAGCCAGCACAGCCAGCCTATGAACCCAGGTTCTCTCAGTCACCTCTAAGGGTTAACACAGGCTCAGTCCTCAAGAGACCATATGGATTCCTCTCCAGTTTTCCTCTCAGTAACCTGATCATAGCTCCTGAGCAGGGCTCTCAGAGGCACTGGTCAGAGGAGTGCCTCCTCACAAAATTAAGGAATCATTAAAGCTGAAAAAGACCTCTAAGATCATCAAGTCCAACCATCAACCTAGCACCACTACTATGTTCACCACTAAACCATGTCCTCAAGTACCACATCCACATGTTTTTTGAATACTCCATCTCATGTCCATATTTCTACCACCCTGCTGCATCAGGGCCAGCTCCACACCCACAGCACAGCTCTCCTCATCATGGCCTGAACCATCCCTGATCCCTTCACCTGGGGAGGCTCCAGCAGAGAAAACCTCCTTGAAGAGCTGAGTTCACCTTGTCTGTCCGGTGCCTCCGCAGAGCCAAAACCCTGTGGGGTGGAGAAGACCAACAGCTCATAGTGCAAACCTCCCAGCCCCAAAGACAGGAGGACAAGTGGGGACAAGCCTTCCTCACTTACCTCCTTCACACCCTCCTGGCTGCAGGCAGAAGAGTTAGATCAGCCCGGGCACAGTTCCTCTGAGAGGAACTGGTCACTCACTGCAAAGTCTGACAAGGCAAGAGCTCAGATGCAGGAGGTGGCATCTCCAGCTCCTTCCCGAAAAGAGCTTGAACTTCTGCCCTGGGTCATGCATAGACTTGGGCATCTCTGGAAAGGTGACAGATGAGTCTGGGGCTTGGGGGAGCTCCAATGACAGTGATCAGAAGGAACAGGCTGTAGTGGTGACCAGAGGGTTTGTCAGGAGGTCCCTCCATTAGCCCCAGAAGCCACCCGGTGTAGGGAGCCAGTTCCTCTGGGAGAGGGTCAGCAGGCAGGAGGAAAAGCGAGCAGCAATGGCCAGCTCTCTGCCAAGACTTGTTTCTCCCACGGCTGGGGCCAAGATCAGTTGCAGCGATATCAGCCCCACTGGTGTGTGGAGTTGGCTCATCTCTGCCAAACTGAGCTCTCTGGCAGGGAGCTGTGCGGGGCTGAGCCCGGGAGCTGAGCTACTCCATGTGAACCACCACGAGCTGGAATCCCACTGAAATCAGAGCACATTGGACACAGTGTTCAGAGCACAGCCGTCCTGCAGCCGAGCTGGCAGCGGGCAGAACCAGCACTGGTGTCTCTCACATGCTCACCAAACACACAGAAAATGGTGCTCGGTGGCTCTTCCCAAAGGAGACGCTCTCGGACAGCCCAGGAAACAGAGGATGGGCAGAGACAAGGGACTGTCTGCTGCTGAAAGCCTGAGATTAACAGGGGAAAGTAGGAGGCTGGAAAACATTTGCATGTTTCTTATGACCTGGATTTCCAAGAAAAGTGGCTTGGAAAGGACCAACAGGCTAAAACTCAACCCCTGGCTTCATCCTGGAACAGGGATCTGGACAGTTTGGGCTCCCTACAGGCAGTGAGTGACCAGGCTGAGCCAGTAGTCAGGACTGTGGATGTGGGACTGGTGGCTGGCAGAGCAGTCCAGCACCAGGCAGGCATTTCAGGAACCAAGGAACCTCAGTTATTCCTGCCTCAACACTTTCATCCAGAAAAATGCTTCAAAACGGGGGTAGGGGGCAAAGCAAAAAGTGATAGCCAAAAGTGGACAGGAAAGTAGATGCCTGTTTGGGGCAGGGTTTGAATTGAAAACTCAGACAGTGGGTGTGTGAAAATGAGATTTCCAGGCAGATGCCTTCTCTCCTGTGTGACCAGGAACAAACCATCCCACATCAGGAGATGCATGTCCATGCACATCTCTCATTGGGTGTTTCCAAACCTGCTTTCTGCCCAGCCCCTGCATGGAGGGAAGGTCCATTTCATTGGCACTGCTCTTCCCTTGTTATCTTCTTATTGTGGTGTTATCACCCCAGGAACATTTTAGATGCTTGGGAAGGCAATCCATGGGCATGTGCTCCAAGAGCCAGGAGGAGCAGCAAGTTTTCCCCTAGGAGCCATACTCCTGTGTTGCTGTGGTTACTACTGAGGGACACGAATGCAAGAGACCTGAAGCACCCAGAATCCCCCAAAGATTAAGCCTGAAGGCTGGGTGAAGACTTCACCCACTGAGAAATACAGAGAATATTTTTGCTGTCCAAGTCCCCCGTGCAGGCCGAGCTGGTGTGAAAACTCCTGGTGTGAAGGTGAAGACCCCGACCCATCCTGCCACCCCTGGCAGTGAGCTGTCAGCTGTGGAGTGGTGGCACTGAGGAGGGGGCAGAGGAAGGCTGGGCACAGTGCTGAGGGAGGAGGATGAGGGCAGAGCTGCCGTCCAGGGCTCTGCGATGCAGCTGCAGCCGACAGCTGCAACACAAACCATCTGCCTGTTTGGGGCTGCACGGGAGGGAGGGCAGCAGGAAGGGTTTCCACGATGAGAGGCCGAGAGGGAGGCAGAGTCTCCCATGAGACAGAGACCTGAGTCTGGGGGAGGTCCTCCCGTGATAACCGTCTGTGCAAGGCTGAGGTTACCCGGGGCAGTGGAAGGAGGGGTCAAGTCCTCTGTGAAGGGTGTTCAGAAAGGATCAAGGCAGAGAAATTGAGGCATTAAGAGATAAGACACAGTCCCTGTAAAAACAGTCCCCAGCAGTTTGGGGGTAGGTTTCTTCTACCCCCCAGCCTACAGGAGCCTCCAGTCAGCTCCGAAGGGAAGAAAAAGCTTAATTCAACCTAAACCAAACAGCTGTGGGCAGCAGCACCTTGCAGTGTGGATCTGGGGTTCATTTATAGACCGCTTAATTCCTCTGCATACAATGATCTTTCCTTGCTCAGGATCTGTTGTTTCACTTATCCTGCCATGGCAGCAGTTTGATGGATGAATTTAAGGGTCATATCCAGTAGTTCACTCTGGATTCCCCCTGCTGCACCACTAGATCCTTGCTGACATGCAAGTTAGGAAAATCCCATGCAGTCTCCAGCACATGAGACCCCACAGGCCAGGCACCGAGGGACTATTCTCTTTCTGGAAGGATGAGAAACTCATTACCACCACAGATGGCTTGGCTCTTCCAGGCCTCTCGCCTCAAATGCCAGCCCCGCAAAGGCCATGGGCTTTATGAGATTACAGCTACTCGGAGTTTATGAGGTTACATAAAACATTTATGGTGGGTGCATTAGTAACACAGTGGCCTGTATTTACAGTTGGTGCCTGAGCAGGGCTGACCCCCAGGCTGAGCTGGAGCCCATGTGCTGGTATTTGGATGCCTTCCCTCAGCACAAACAGCTGGGCTCGGCCGAGCAGCCAAGGGCAGCTCAGATGTCGTCTCTCTGCTCCAGCACCACCCACGGGCTGCAGGACCCGCTGAGGGCCCAGCACCGCGAGCAGGAGGGACTGGCCACCAGGATGGGCCTTGCTGGGTTTGTGGGAGGTGAGACCTCTGAGCCAGCGTGCCTGGCTGTGGCCTTCTGAGCCCTCTTCTCCTCAGTGCTGCTCCTACTACCACTGTGCCTCTGGCCTCCAGCACCTCGCTTCACAAAGGACCTCCTTCAAGCAGAAGCAAAATCAAAGAGTGTGACGGGTAACAAGAGACATTTCCAAAGGCAAGGACCAGCTGCACGTTTGGGAGCGGGGAGGGGGTGACAGCAGGAGTCCCCAGGCACAGGGCAGGGTGTCTGCATAGTCCCCATTCCCCTCAGGAAGGAGGAACAACCACAGGAAGAGAGGAAAACTCACTCAGACAAAAGATAAACAGACCAGTGAGATAGTGAAGCCAGAAGTTGCTAAATAACCTCAAATTGCTTCGGAAGGGACTCCAATGGAGCACTCCCTCTGGAAGGCAAGCAGGCAGATGTGCTGTCCCAGCACATCTGCTGCTGTAGCCCTGCTCTGCTCCCACACCACAGCCGGAGCTCCTGCGGCTCTTTTCCTCTCGGGAAGCCCTGGGTTGTCCTGGGTGTGAAAGCAGGAGTCAGCAACATAAAAAGGAGCAGAATTTGCTCTTCCCTCAGACCAAGCCTTGTTTGGGCTGGAGCCCTTGATGCCTCCCAGGAGCAGTAGGAACCGTCTCCCTGCGCTCCCACCGGCACCACACTGGGTGCTTGGAGGAGATGTGTGCGTCCAACTGAGCAGCAACCCCGAGCAAACCCCCTGTGCTGCAGCACTGCTAAAC
This sequence comes from Pseudopipra pipra, assembly GCF_036250125.1. Lineage (NCBI taxonomy): Eukaryota > Metazoa > Chordata > Aves > Passeriformes > Pipridae > Pseudopipra > Pseudopipra pipra. The sequence continues at coordinate 11,172,008 of NC_087568.1, read as the reverse complement.
CCAGCAGAGCCCAGTCCATAAATTCAGCCCCTGCCCCCGCAGAGAGTGTTTCATATGGCGCGATCGGGAGATTTATGGAAGGGGCTGAAGCCGAGTTCCCCCAGGCCAAGGAAATAAATGAGGGAGAAAAATTAAAGCGATTGCTCAAACCCAAGGACCAGTAAGGAACAATCTGGGCTCTGTAGAGCAGGAAATGACACTCACTGAGCATCTGGATGCACGTCAGGACAGATTAGGAGCCTGTCAGGAGCTTGACATCGGCTCTACAAGACGATTATGTGTGAGAAGTCTGCGGTGGGCTCTGGACATCAGAAGCACCGTTCCAGGCACTGCAGCCCCAGAGCAGCTGCCACTGCCCTGCATTACACCGTTTCTTCTCTCTCCACTGAAGGTCCTCAAAAAATCACACCAGCTGAGATGTTGGGTTTGGCTGCAAACCAGAGCAGGTTTTCAAGTGCAGCACCTGGTGAAGCCCAGGGATGTGACCTCCCTGCTCAACCCACAAGGTGCCTCTGCTCCAGCCAGATCCAGCTGAGTTTGCAGGGTGAGGGGGAATCATCCTGCAGTACTCAAGCAGAGGTTTTGCCACCAGCTTTAATGGCTCTAACATATGAACTGATTTCAGCACAGAGACAGGCACCTGGACCTTCTCATCAAGGTAAAGGACCCTCTTACCCAAACATCTCAAAGCACTGAGTGGGTCACAGAGGCTCTCCAAAAACCTGGTGGAGAGAGCTAGGGACCTGCAGCAGGTCACTCTCATCCCCACGTGCCTCAGGGCTGGTGGAAGTGGCCCTGGAGACCTCTGTGTCTCTTCCAGAAGCTTACACCACTTGTCTAGTTATTTGGAGTCCAAAATTGGGGGACATAAATGTCACCACACAGATCCTCAAGTTTACATTCAATATCAAAGCCTCTGCACTGACTTCAAAAGAGTCTTAGATGGACCACAGGAGAGAAACATTTCATGTAAGCACTCACAGCCATTTTCTTATTCAGATCAAACTCATATCAATCCTATATTGATTCCAGGGATGCCCCAAAGTCCTTTCTAACCTCTGCTGTTGAAGCACTCCAATTAGTTTTCCTCTTTTAGTTGTTCAAGCCTTTTGAGGATAAGTACACTGAGGTCATCAGTAAAACAGACAAATGTTTTACACCTTTATGTGGGCTGAACTATGTTACTGGGGTGGGACACCCTGCTGGGGTGGCTGTGGGCTGGAGAAGCTGTGCTTGGCCCCAGTGGCCTGTGAGGGGCAATGCGAGCCCTTTGTCTCGTGCTGAGGTATCTGGTGGGACACCACAAAAATCCAAAGTGACAATTCAGATAAGGACAGTGAAGTGATAGATAATGGGAAAAAAACCCCAACTCTGGAGAGGTAACATATGGGGAGTTGGCTGTCCCACCTGGGAAACAGGGCTGGACACTTACAGTGACCTCAGAGCACAATCTGCCTATAAAGGTGCCATGACTGAACACCCCAACTGTTCTGATTTATAATAAACATAGAGGCTATCAAAAGCCTGTCCAATTTTAAGTGCTCTAAAAATATTTTAAAGCTTTCTATGATAGTGTAAACTCTCCCTGGAAACACCCATTCTCTGTGCCAACCTGCTCTCTCCTGTCCCACCCTGAAACCAGTGTGTCCCATTTGCCTCTCCCAGTGAGGAGATTCACTCACAAACCATTCTCAGCAATGCAGTGGCTGGCACATGAATTTAAGGATGTACTGAGCTAGGTCCCTAAAAGCCTCCCCGTGCTGGGGAGGGGTCTGCCCCATCTCCTAGGGTACATCACAGCTCTGTTGAAACATTATCCAGCATTTGATAAGCCTCAAATTAAAAAATAAAATCAGAAGAAAATAAGGAAGCATCCCAATATCTGTCATAAAGCAATAATTGATTGTGCAATCAATGGATAAAGCTCGGGGAAACAACTTCGGTATGTGACAACTGTAGAGGAGAAAAGTTTGTCTGCGAACAGTCCCACTGGCTGAGAACGTTCTCACGCCTCAGCAGGGATGGGAATGAGACTCAGCACAGCTCACAACTGCCATCACTGCTCTGCTTCCTAAACTTCACTTTCTTTTATTTGGAAAAATAGCTACGAAATTAAAGCAAGCAAATAAAACAAACAAAACAAACCATCCTTGTCTTAGAAAAATCCCAACGTCATGCTGAAGTGAGATAAGAAACGATGAAGAAGTTATTGTACTGCTGTGGAGCTGTAAGTATTACACAGCAAGAAAAACAAATGCTCCCTCTCGGATGGGAAAAAATGTTTCTTCTCAGTTGGAGAAAGAAAAACACAAAGCGGCTCAACTGCATCCCCAAAATTGTGCAATTTACTTTGCATATTTGGCAGCAAAAGTAGAAGAAGCAGTTTATAATCCAGGGTTTTCATGCAAATGACAGGTTCTTGGTTCTTGAAGGAGCACTTCATTTTGGTACGCTTTTTTTAATTAACACTCTCACAGTATGTTAGAATTAAAGGAACACCACCAGCAAAAAACTCACTGAGTGAGCATTTTCCATGCCTGGTGCCCCAGCAATCCCTGGACTGCCTGTAATTGAGGCAGATCAGGGAACCAGCAACTCCCTGGATGGTTTGGGGTTTATATGGATAACTGCAGCATTTTCTGTACAGCCAGTCTCCCCACGTACCTTGGCTGGGCAGCTCCTCCCTTCACAGAGCAACAGGAGACAAGACTTGAAGGATCAGGAGCAGACAGCAATCCACAGTCCATCTGAAGGCTGTGGATGTGCAATATCTGGGATTTGCTTTTTTTAACCATTTCTTTAGAAGGAAATCGCTGTAAATTTCATTATTTTTAAATGTTAATCCAAACTGCAATAAGGTGGAAATTATGTATAAAATAACCCCAAAAGCTCCTTTTTCTGTCCCCAAGAGTTGGTTCCATGCTTCAAGATATAGAACAGCTGGTGTGAAACACATCTAGGACTGAAAAGGGCTCTGCCTGCCTTCAAAAACAGTTGAAAATTTGTGAGACTATCCCAAAGAAGGTAGTTTTTCAGGAAGGAGCCATAAAAGGGCAGGTCCCAAAGCATCTAAAAGGACAGCAAAGGGAACCAACTCTGCTGCCTCCAGAAAGGAAGGGGGAAAAAAACCACAACAGAAGTGAAACTGACAATTTTTAAGTGCTGGGGACAGAGTCCTATGACTGGGCAGAGTCCTGTGTCACATGAAAGGTGTGGGAAAGTGCTGAAGCGTTGGTTACACTCGCATTGCTGGCTTCAAAAATAGCCTGAGAACCAAACCATGACTTCATAGCTGAGACAGCTCCCCTGCGAGCCCTGCCAGGAGGGTCTGCAGCCCCGCACCCCCAGACCCGCCAGGGCACCAGGACCTGCCCCTGTTCCCGCCTGCGGAACTGCCCTGAGCGTGCTCCGGCTCAAACCCTGGGCTCGAGCGCCTGGCTGGAATTATATGGGAATTTAAGCTTAGAGTTAAACCTTGGAGCTATCCCCGTGAGTGAGGCATTTTCTAATTATCTCATCTGGCGTATCCCGTCGCTGCGCTGACTTTATAAACTAAATGAAACCGCACACAAATTACACTGACACTAAGAACAACATTGCACAGGGCTGCCCTTTGCTGTGCTCTCCAGGTTTGTTCTGTTTACAACTCTGCTTACAGCCCTCATCTCCCCACATAACTCAGGCTCCAACACGAGATGTAAACAGGCAGAAATTTGGCTATTGGTTCTGAGGGCATGATTTTTTTTATGAGTTCTGATGGGGATAATGAGAACAAATCAGATTATTTTTCAGAATTGTCTGAGCTGCTGGAGCAGCATGTGCCCTGTCAGAGAACAGCCCAAGTATCTCGGGAGGTGCTGCACGTCCCTCTGTCCCGGTGCAGCACGCGCTGAGTCTGGCTGAGCTCACAGCTCTGTGCCATGGGAGGACACAGGTTTTCAACCCATAGATATCTTCCTACATGGCTGGAGCTCACCAATGTCCCACCTGGAAGGAGCCCACCAGAGCATCATGCACTGCATGGGGGGAAGCAGGACCTTGCCAGGCACAGCCCTCGGTCCTGGTGGGACCCGGCTCCACCTCCCCTCTGTGCGGAGCTCGGCTCAGCCACAAGCACAGGAGACACCTTGTACCAAACAAGAGCCACACCTGTGCCAGGCCAGCACAGACTGCAATGAACAGCAGCCATCACCAAAGGAAAGGCCAGAAATCTCAAAAAAACATAAAAAATGTCACAACTCCCTGCACAAATCAGCTGGGCTGAGCCCCTCTGCGCTCACTGTCAGAATCATGGAATTCCAGAATGGCTCGGGTTGGAAGGACCTTAAAGATCATTTTGTTCCAACTCCCAACATGGGCAGGGACAAATTCCCCCTTGTCCTGTCACTCCATACCTTTGTCCAGTGTCCCTCTCCAGCTCTCCTGTAGGCACCATGGAGGCACAAGAAACCTCTTCAGAAGCACTGGCTTTGTGCTGTGGTGGAAGGAAGGCGGAAGGAAGGGAGTCCCATCCATTCAGCACCCATGCCTGTTGCACCCTTGTGTCCCACTCGCCCTGACAGAGCAGGTGGCTACACTACACTTCTGGGTCACAGCAGCTCCCCTCTCCGTGGTTCTGCTGGAAGAGAGTGCTCCCCAATGCTGTTTTAATGCTCCGTGGGCTCACCAGCCCTGGGGAGCCTTCCCCTGCCCTGCAGCCGTGGCAGCGAGAGCTGCACAGCACCTCAGGGGCAAATGGAGAGACACAATCCCCAAAACACAAAGTTCATATGGCTCTGCTCCCATCTGCTGTGTGCCATCCTGGCCACAGGTGCAGGAGATGCTCCACACAGACCAGTCAAAGTTACACTGCAAACTGGGCATCCCTGCAGGGGACAGCAGCACTGGCACTTTGTCACCTACATGTCACTGCTTGCACTGACACCTGCACTCACAGTGGACTGCAAGTGGAGGGGGACTTAACAGACAGCAAGAACATCCATAAATGCATGCATGCAAAAAATGACAAGAAAATGTCAAACCAGACGCATCCATCAGCTTCAGATACTGCCACGCAGTTCAGCTACACTGTGTTACAGTCAGGTCATACCCAATGTCCCCAGGCTGTTTCTATGTGAGCAAAGTGGCAATCACACTTCAGAAAAGGGAATAGTGAAGGAACTATTGGCTCTGCCCCTGAGGGTGCTCTGCCCTCGAGGTTTCTCTGCTCTCTGAATGCCCAGGTTCATATCAATCCTTGTCCCCTTTTGTGTCAACTCAGGGTGTCCTTCCCCCCCCCAGCCCAGCACACCCTGCTCCCACATTCCTGCTGACACAGCTGTTTGTTGGCTGATGTGGTAAGTGAGCTGTTTGTGTTGCACGCAGCACTGCAAAAAGACAAATTATTTGCACTCCATGTCTTTTTTTTTAAAGCTTTTCTTTGCATGCCTCAAGTAGCTAAATGCAGTTTGACTTTTTCCTGTGGCTTTGGCTGCCTGATGGCAGTGAGCACCTGCTCATCACACCACCACCTTCAAATGTATGTTTCTAAAATGGTTTTGAAAAATAAGTCTTTAAAAGCTCAAAAAAAACCCAACAGCATTTCCTCTTCAAAAGAGCAGAGTAATAACTGAAAAGGTGACTCCTGCTAGAGAAGAGGAGCATGGACATCACTGATGCTAAAGGCATCTGGGCACCTGGGGACTGGAACAACAGTGAAATGGGAAATGCGTGGCAAAGACTGGGCTCTCTGTGGCCTTGTACTGTCCATCCTTGTGACTTCTGGGGCCACCATGGTTTCACAGGTATTTTCAAGCTGCACCTGAAAGCAGTAAGTGCTGATGCTCCCTGTGACACATGAATTTGTAGCCAGACAGCTCAAGGCTGGTCAGCAGCAGGTTCTGGGGGCCCACAGATGTCAACTGCCTTTGGATTTCCTCTGTCTGAAAGGGAAGAGCATGAGAGAAGATGGCCATACCGTGGTGTCATCTGAACCCCACGGGTCAGAGCACCATGGGGACGGCACAGAGGGGCTGGTGAGCACAGACACTATTGGACAGCTTTCACAGTGCTTTCAGCACTTCATTGTTTTAGGGTTTTCCACTGGTCAGATTATGTGACCAATACATCTGTTCTAGAGCAAGCAGCAGTCACAAGCATTGAGGCCATGTTGCTGAGAACACAGTTGTGCTGGGCAGGGCACGTCTCCAGGATGAAGGACCAACCACCCCCTCCCTAAGATCTTGCTGTATGGTGAACTTGCCACCGGTTGCCGCATGAGAAGAGCCCCGAAGAAAAGATACAAAGACTCCCTGAAACAACATCTCAGCCTTGGCCATATTGATCATCATAACTGGTCTGCTCTGGCCTCCAATCGGGAGGCCTGGAGACACCCCATCTATAACGCTGCTGATGCCTTTGAGAATGCAGCAGGATCACCCTTGAGGAGAAAAGACAACGCAGAAAGAATCGTGTCTTGCAGAATATACCACCTAAGGAGTCTTTCTGCTGTGCCTTTTGCAACTGGACGTGCCTATCTCGTATTGGCCTTTTCAGCCACCAGTGCGCTTGCAACAAGCGTGGGTAGAGCCCTTCCCAAATCTTCGTTCACGAAGCCCAGCCATGATGATGATGATGTTTTAGGGTTTACCTGCTGCTGCTGGTGACAGTCTGGGTGACATGAAGAGGAACAAGTGTCCTTCCCAGACCGACATCTCCATCCCTTCGGGCTGGGGGCTCCTGGAGCTCAGGAGCTGGATGCTGTATTTTTCCTGGCATGTAAGAGATGGCTCTACAGGTTGTGAGTTCCCTTCTGCTGTCACCTTCATCTCTGGATCTTGCTTTCCCAAGATATCCAAACTTGGAACCGAGCACTGCCTGACATTTAACACATGGCACTCAGAATGAGGAAGGGGGATGAACAGCGGGTCACTCTTTTTCCAGTGATCTCATCACTATGGTTAAAAAGGGGGAACTCGGAGAAGTTTTGTGGTCTAATACATAGAAATCCCTATATTCCTTAGAAACAGGGTTTCCAAATTCATGTGCAATGGTACACATCATTTACCTGTACAGATACCATGACTTGTTGCTCAAATCAGGTCTCTGCATTCAGAAATTCTTTGCTAACCAGAGTGTCTGTTCATGCGTGTATTCAAATTCCCAGTGCATGTTTGCACTTGCCACAGTAACTACCGGCAGGAAACAGGCACACCTTGTTTGTACACCCTAACCCAGACAGTTGCATATTTGCCACGACTGTGCAGTCCAGAGAGCATTTATGAATGAATTAAACCACTTAGCAGTATCAAATACTTGGGGAAAGGATAGGCAAGAAGCAGCTCTGCTTTGTATCACTTCAGATTGAAAATACAGAGGATTGACATCTTCCATCCTCGCCTCAGCACATGCTGTTTAGCCTTTTTCCTTAAGGATGCTAAATGGACTCCTGTCCCTCCAGAGCTGTCAGAATACAGTACCTGTAGTGCAGGAGTTAAACAGGAAACTGTCTGCATGCACTGACCTAAATTGGTCTAACTAATTCTAGTGTCATAATTCTCAAAGATAACTATTGCCAGCATTGCTTCCACGTATCCAGCTCATTCCAACAGGCTACTCTGCCGTCTCAGCCAGCAATCCTTCTGAGAGTCACTCACTGAAGATCCAGATCATTTAATTTCAAAACCAATTAAATGTAAATAGAGGAATTTCTACAACCAGGGGTGTACAGGATGTACAGGAATGATCTGTAATTCATCACCACTGATTATGCCCCTGAAAAGGATGTGAAGGACTTTCTAAGAGGGAAAGAAGTTCCATCAAGATAAATTTGCTTCCTTTTTTCCTTCTTTTATCTAGGGAAAACACCTAGCACAAACACAGGGTCTTCAGTTGAGAGCAGGGGAATTTAGAGTGTATTTCCAGCTTCATGTTAGACAAAAGGCTGGGGACCTTTCAGCCACTGCCAGTGAAAATCTCTGTGGTGACATAACAAAGGCAGTTTGAGAGCTGTTGGTGACACAGGAGGAGCCCAGTTTGTGTCCCAAACAGCTCGATGGAAACCAGCAGATTTGTTCCTTTCCTGGCTACGGCAAACAGTGAGCCTGGTGTGACCTTGGGTAGAGGGCAGGATTTTTCACAAAATACTTCTATCTTAAGAACCCAGACCCACGTGTCTCACTTTCCTGAGCACCACAGCTCACACCAAGCTCATCTGCATCCCCCAAACCTCAGTGCCTCTGGGCTGCCCCCACAACCCTGTTCCAGAGCTCTACTGGAATTCAAACCTGATGAATTCAGCCCAAATATTTTGGATTTTCAAAAGCCACCAGGAAAGCTTCATGATCTGGTGAGAGCTGACTTACATCCTCTATCCTAAAGACTGGCTGCCTTGCTAAATCTCGCCCTTGTTCCAGAGGAAGGTGACCTCTTTTCAAAAGAGAGTTGGGACCTGGGCCAGTGCCAAGGATGGAGATCAGATGTTGTTGTGATGGTGGTTCCCAGCTCCTCTCCTGCAGAAAGGTGTTGGAAAGGGAGAGAGAGAATTGATGGCAAGACAGAGCAGGGTCTTATGTGGTGGGTTTGGGGCAGCTCTTCCTGCTGCAGCATCAGCATTCCCACCTGTGAGACCTCTGGGAATTGTGCTTTGGCCTATACTGGTGCAGCAGCACTTTGAGCTTTCCTGGGTGGGCAGGCACACTTGTATTACCTGGGGACAAATGTCTGTGGATTATTTAACTCAAATGATCAAATACACTTCACATAGTATTTTCCATATTCCCCATGTGAATCGTCCTGCCAATTAGTGGCAGATAACTTCTGGAAAAACAGATTTTAAACTTTGGGGCTAAACCCGAGGTAAACTGTATAAGCTCTGAAATTAGAGGTTTTCTATCCAGCAGGACAGATTTTTTTTCACACTGCTTTTACATAAGCACAGCAGGGACCTGTGCTACAGAGTTGGCCTCACATTCAGTGAGAAGAGCCTAAACCCAGTATTTGTGTACACAGGCAGTTTGGTTTTTCTGTGTAACACAGAGGGCTACTGCCACATGCCTGCGCTTTCACGCATATTTTTCCTGAATGTTTTGCAGTCTTCTTTCCTATTTTGATAAAAGAAAGTTACTTTCAAAAGTAAAGGCTTCTAATTTCGGGTGATCTAAACAGATGTGACTTGACAAAGGGGTCCATTGTGGGGCCATGTTAGTGCTTTATTTTTTAACGATGAAGGCTTTGGTTGTTTGTTATGGTGAGAAATAGCTTCCCCTCCAGATAGCCCCTTGAGAAATTCATGAGAGAAAATCCAGACTGTGAAAAGTATGGCTTGCGAGGAATTTGAAACAACATGACAAGGGAAGCAAATCATCATGAAAATCCTATTAGAGAAAGCCTGGGCTCATGACCACCTCCAGCCCCCACTCCAGGTGAGCTGTCTGGCTGTCATCTGCACCATGACTGTCCCCAGGAATCACAACCATCATTCAGCCTTTCTGTCTTTCTGGAGACCCACAAAGCAAGGTTGAACTTGCCCAGAGGAGGCTGGTCTGAGTCAAAGACAAAACAACGCATGAAAGAGTGAATCCACGGGTCAAGGTAAGGAGGGAAGAACTGGCAGCAGAACCCGCTGCCGTTGCGCAACTCCGGCTAATCAGACACAGATACAGATGCAAACCACCCGTGAATGCTGCAGAGAAGTTTACATTTCAACTGGGTTTCAGAGCTGCTGGGGATGGCTTCGCACGCAAAGCTGATTTCTCCAGGGTACAGCTCCAGAGAGCGGTAACCCGTGTAGTGCCTCTGAAAAGCTCCAGTTTCTAAACCTCGGTCAGGTTTGTTCCCCTTCCTCCCAGGCTTCTTTCCATGCACATGTTGAAGTGCTCTGGCCTACTGTAATTCAAACACAGTTCAATAAATTTCAGTTCTCATTTAAGACTTCATATTTGAAAATAGCAGAATAGCTTGAGTTCATGTCAGAACAGTTTTAAGGCCTCCAGCATCAAAAATAATCTGTCGTAAATCTAAAAATACCAGCTTTTCAGAGAGGGATGTGAGGTGCCAAGAGATTTCACACATACAAACAATTGGGAGATTGGGCTTCGAGCTCCATTTGCATTTTTTCCATGGTTACCTAACGCTGAACCCAGCAATCTGAGCTGAATCACCTCGAGGGGTTTTTACTAACTCTCCCTCTGAAGCAGGGGCTCATATCCCTTAGTGGAGCCCACATTTCCCTGCCTACTGCAGAGGTGATTCTAATGGCAGGATCACCATCCAGAACAGCACACTCCAAGCTTTTGCATGGTACCTTTCAGGAGCTACCCCACAGCCATGGCTGAGTCTGCTCCATGCTGCACCGGGAGAGGTGATCTTGGCACACAGCAAGGAAGATAAGCATGGGCACAATGAATCCACAAAACTGCCAGAGTGCAGGAAATTGGCCAATTATCCAGCCCTGACTTTTAGCAGAAACCATACAAAGGGATTTTTATAGTTGAGAAGATTGCAGGAAAGGAGGGAGAGGCTACTCTCAGGGAAAATGAACATCGAGGTGAACTACAATCGAGTATTTATGACTGTCCTCTGAAAGACTGTTCCTAGTCCAGCTTATAAATAGTGACTGAATGTCAGGATTATTTGAGAGAACTTGTTAAAATAAGCAAAAAAATAGTTGATGGGTAAAACTGACAATGCTCCTGAATCACAGCAGCTTTGCATGGTGTAAGGACTTGTGTCCTTGCACGCCACGGAGCCATGGCAGGGACGAGGGCAGGAGTGGTGGGCTCATCTCCAGGCACCAGCTTGTCCCCCTCACCCACATTCCTTTAGGACCACTGGCCATGGGACTCAGTGTCCATCAAACCTCAACACATGGATTTAGAGTGGAGCAGAACGTGTCAAAATCATACGAAAGGGATGGAGAGGAGAAGGCGCAACCCTGGCAGCCAGCAAAGATACCCCGACCCTGCGCAGACAGGCCCTCATTTACACTGCTGCTGGGCTGAAAAAATTATCAAAAAATACCCATTGAAAAATTCCTTTTCCTGTCTGATATTGTAAACACAAGTTCAGCACAGGAGACTCCACGGGATAAGATGGTTTTGATGACTTCCAGCCGCATATACACACTGTAGACTCGCTTTCCAAACAGCCCATTATCACTGTCCAGGCAGTTCATTTATTTGCTGAGAATTCTCATTTAAAAAAACTAATCAGGCAGGATTTATTTCCCTCTGATAAGGCTCAGGAGGGCACTGTGAAGGGTCTGGCTCCTGCCAGTTGTCAGGCTCCTTGTCTAGCGGGTAATGTCAGACTGACAGTGCGGCAGGTCTCTGACACATCCCTCAGCCCCTGTGTCCTGGAGGTCTGGCCCTGGCAAGTGGGGCTCTGCCATCCACATTCCCACAGGACATGAGACTGACCATTTCACTGCCTTGGTTTCTCTTCTTCCAGCCAAGCAGTCAAAAGGATGCAAAGGTGAGAGTCCACTGTTGTGAGGAACTGTCAGAGGCCTTAACTGAACGCAGCATCACATCTGCCCAGAGCAGCTGGAGCTGCCATAGGAGACAGGATTTTGGGACAGCAGATTAGGGTTTGTATAGCCAAACTACAGCCCTTGTTCCCTGTGCTGTCCCGATGATGCTGTCATCCTGTGAGAAGCGGGTCCAGGACCCTGCTCAGCCCACTGTTGCTTGGGAAGGAGCAGTAGTGAGGGAGGCAGAGCTCCCCAACACAGGGCCCAGATTCATGGAGAGTCAAGATCATCATTGGCAGATGTACCTTCCCCAGGGCTCCAAAATCACTGTCAGCAAACAGAAAGCAACTGGAAGGGGGAAAAAAAGGCTAAAAGAAAGCCTGCATTTGAAATATGCTTTGTTTTCTTTTAAAAAATCCAGGATCCCATCCAGCTTGAAAGAGGAGGCGAGCGCTGAAACAAGCTCTTCGGTTTTTGCATTAGTTCAAGAAGAAAACACTTCTTAAAGTATATTCCTCTGAGGTTCTGATACTGCCTCTAAGCCCCACTTTTGGCAGGGAGGGAGCAGGTCACACAGGTACTGCTCTCATCCCTGGCCCACAGCCCCTCTCCTTAACCCTTCCCAGCCTGCATGGGGGTCTTCCCCCACCATACCCTCTCCTGTGGCGTTCTCCATCTGGCATTACAGCCCTGGCACAGAGGCTGAAGGAGCTGCCAACCTTGCCTGGGGGACACCTCTCTAAGGGATGACACCTCTCTCTGTCCTCCCAGGGAACTGGGGCCCTTTGAACACACAGCAATAATGGTCTCACAGGGAGGTCAGGGTGAACCCAGGGCTTTGTGGGGTAACGATACCCCATCACCACCAGCGAGGACAGGAGAATGGAGCCCTGCAGAGGTTTTGAGATTGAGGCTTTTTGTGTCATGGGGACAGGGTCCTGGTGTGCCCACAGCCCTCGGAGCAGAGCATGGCAGTGATGGCCAGGTGGGACAACAGCTCACGTCTTCATCTCCTTCCACTGTCCTCCAAGGCAGAGCCAGCCAGCACCCAGCCCATGCCAGGGTCTCCAGGGTTGAGCTTGGGAGGCTCCATCAGCATGCTCAGTGCTCCTGGCAGCTCTCCCATCCTATCTGCAGCTCTCTAAAAACAGGAAGGAGCCCCCCACACTCAGAAAACCACCAAAGAGGTTGTCTAGAGAAGCTGTGGCTGCCCCATCCCTTGGACGGGGCTTGGAGCAACCTGGGCTAGTGGAAGGTGTCCCTGCCCTGGCAGGGGGTGGAACGAGATGAGCTTTAATGTCCCTTCCAACCCAAACCATTCTGTGATTCTGTGAAAGAACAGCTGAGAACTTTCCTCAGTCCTGGCAGGGTCTGAAGCCCCTCAAGTGAAGTGCTGCCCTTTACCAGCCTGGGCTTCCAGTGCTCCCCAAAAATGCCCAAGTGGTTAATTCCCATCTGTGGACCACCCAGGGCTGGTGCTCTCTGCCCAGAGCACACGGATGCTGGTTTCACCTGCCATCATGCAGACAGGGCAGGTGGCTGTGCCTGGCACCAGGGAAGGGCTCACTGCTGTAATTCCTCAAGACACAAACTCAATCCCCATTTTCTCTTGGCTTCACTGGCTGTGCAGGTTGAAGTGTGGAAGAGTGAGTGCCAAGTGTTATGGTGTGAAGCCATTTTCCATTTAAAGCTCTTGTTTTTCATGGCTTATAAGTTCCCACTCCCCACCTCCATTCCTTTGGGTTGGGATTTGTCATGCTTGTTCTTAACCCAGGGGAGAATTTCTTTAGGAAAGTTCAATGGTATAAGTAGCAGCAATTCCTCATCTGGCTTTCGTCATGGAAGATAATAGATATTCGCAGAAGCTCACTGTCTCTGCAGCAGCAGAGAGGATTTCTGCTCTCAGCCCAACACAAGCCCAATCCCACATGCTCCAGGGTTTTCCAGGAGCAAATCCAGTGGCAATTCCCGTACTCAGACACAAACACCCACCCAAACACAAGCATGGACTGCAGTCCATAGGTCTGTTTTGCAGATGGCTGAGCACAAGGGTGTCATCATCAGCAGCTGTTTGAGACATTTTCCAGATGCGTCCGGGGTGCAAGCATGAATTCTAAACCTGTAAAACCCCAATTCCTGTACCTGCCCAGGGAAACGCCCTGGGGGTGTTTGTGGATGAAAAACTCAACATGTCCCCAGCTGTGGGCATTGACAGCCCAGGAATCCCCCCATCCTGGGCTCATCCCACAGTGTGGGCAGCAGGTCAGGGGGGGATTCTGGCCCTCTGCCCCACTCAGGTGAGACCCCATCTGAACTGCTGCCTCCAGCTCTGGAGTCCTCAGCACAGGAAATACGTGGAGCTGTAGGAACAAGTCCAGAGGAGGCCACAGAGACGCTCTGAGGGTTGGAGCCCCTCTGCTCTGGAACCAGGCTGGGAGAGCTGGAGGGGTTCACCTGGAGAAGAGAAGGCTCCAGGGAGACCTCAGAGTCCCTTCCAGGGCCTAAAGGAGCTTCAGAAGAACTGGAGAGGGACTGGAGACAAGGGATGGAGGGACAGGACAAGGGGGAATGGCTTCCCACTGGCAGAGGGCAGGGATAGATGGGATATTGGGAAGGATTTGTTCCCTGTGAGGGTGGGGAGGCCCTGGTACAGGTTGCCCAGAGAAGCTGTGGCTGCCCCTGGATCCCATGAAGTGTCCAAGGCCAGGTTAGACAGGGTTTGGAGCAATCTGGAATAGTGGAAGATGTCCCCCTGTGGCAAGGGGTGGAATGGGATGATCTTTAAGGTCTCTTCTAACCCAAGCCAGTCTGGATTCTACAATTTATAACCAGAGCCAGCTCCACTCCCCACACTCATACCAACTGCCCATGCACTCTGTGCCCGTGTCAGCTCCCATTCAGTGGGAGAAGAAATAAAATAACCTGCTTTTTAATAAAAAAAAAGGGGGAGGGATCTTATATGCAAGGAACTGATGTGTCATGGCTGAAATTTCAAATGAGCAAACGCCAAATGTGCCAAGCCCAGAGTCCCACTCTGTCCCATCCACACCCCATGTGTCCTACTTTCCAGACTGCTGTAAAGTGAAGTAGAAAGGGGTTTCATCAGCTTCCATGGAAAATTCAGCTTTGAACATCACAATTTTGTTTAGCTTAAATATCAACCATAATATTTATATTAATGCTACTTATTCTAATTTATTTTCATTTAAACACATGCACAGCAGCAAAATAAAATAAAGTCGTGTTAGGTTATTTTAAAAACAAAAACCACAAAGCAGATAAGGAAGATAGAGAACAGCTTTCCTGTGGAGAGATGGCTGAGGGTCACCAGCCACTGACACAAGAAACAGAAATTGGTTTCTCCACCAAGGAACGATAAAAAGGCCTTTACACACTGTGATGAGGAGTTGTGAAGGCAGAGCAGGGTGAACTCTACAAGAAGGAACAATTCCTCACTCTTCCGCTTGAGCACAAAAAAGAAACATAAAACCCCACAACTCTGTCTTGGTTCTGTAGGAAAAGGTTTTTTTCATGACTTGAAAGAGCATATTGCTTTTTAAGATCCTTTAATTTATTTACCAAACACTGAATCTCCCCATAGGTTTAAGGTTAATCACATCATTTTACTTGGATAAGTCCTTGTTCTGCTGTCACACACTGAAGTGACATTAAATCCCCAAAAGTTGGAGGATGTATCATGTTGGTACCTGAGCTGTCCCAGTGATTAATCACGCTCAGTGTGTCATTCCCCAGGAGCCAGCCAGCCCCTGACTCTTCCCACTGGGAGCTGAAAGGGCTGATCTCAGAAGAAGCAGACAAAAATAAATGCCCACGGCTGCCAACAGCAATAACTTAAACCTTGCAAGGGCTGTGCCAGCCCCGGTGGGGTTCAGAGGGGAAACACAGCCAGGGTTCCCAGCAGCAGCAGCCCCACGACACTGTCAGGTGAGGTAAAGCAGAGAATGAATGGGAAATGGCCCAATATTGGGTAAAATGGTCCTTTTTAAAGAAAACATCAAATCACTGTCAAAAGGCAAGTTCCACTTTCTGTCCTCTTATGCAAACCTCCTCCTACCTTGATGCTTCCAGCTCCACCAGCACTGGGGGTGCACATGGCAGGTCACCCAGGGTTAGGGTGCGGGGGCTCAGTGCACCCCATCACAGCCGGGGTGGCTTCATCCCACACTCCTCCTCGGCTGCCAGGCATGGGTGGGAAGACAAAGCTGGGAGGTGTTCTGCTCTGGAGGAAGTCTCCAGAATACCAACATAACTGGCAAATGCTTTTAAAACACTGTCATGCTCCTATAATGACCATGGCACCCAAAGGGAAATGACCTTCCTCCTCAGGAGGAGGAATTACCCTGGCCATGGACAGAAGCTCCCTGCTTTGAGTTCCCCAGTGAGCTGAGGTCCTTGCAGAGACCAGCCTTGGGTATCACAGCTGAACCACTACAAACCAACACTAGAAACAAGCTCTGTCCTCTTCAATCTGCATGTTCCACAGCAACATCCTGAGCAGAGAAAAACTGAGGCGTAAATGGAACTCAAAAGTTCTTGGTAAATGAAAATGTTATTATTTAACAGCTAAAAATGCATGTCTACAGGCTGCAAAGTCAAAGGACACACTCAGCCTCATGGTCATGGACACAGGGCCACTGTCATCCATCCCCAGGTGCTGGGCTGATGGTGAGCCCACGCTCCCCCTCGGGGCACTGCGGTCCCCAGACACAGCCCAAAGGTCTCCTCTGGTCTGGCTACAGTTCAGTGCCTCAGCTCCCACCTGCTGCTCTCAGAGAGGGACACAACCAAGAGAGTACCTGAAATCATGCTCAGAGCAGGACCTGAGGAAATGTCTGAAACTGTGTCAGAGGAGGTTTAGGTTGGATATCAAGAAAAGGTTCTTCACCCAGAGGGTGGTTGGCACTGAACAAGCTCCCCAGGGCAGTGGGCACAGCACTGAGGCTGCCAGAGCTCCAGGAGGGTTTGGACAACTCTCTCAGGGACAGGATGGGATTGTTGGGATGTCCTGGGCAGGGCCAGAGGCTGGACTGGATGATCTTTGTCGGTGCCTTCCAACTCAGGATACTCTATGGTTCTATGAATCTATGATACCCTTTCCCAAATCTCCACCAAAATTTCCACTTTCTGGCCAGCAGCTGTTGGCTGTGGCTTTTTTTGCCATGAACTGATGGGCGTGAGCTGCCCCAGCCTGTGGCACTGAGACCAGCAGGTCCTGCAAGGCTCCCACCACCTCCTCGCAGCTCCGGCTGCACCTTTTCCTCCAGTCTCAGCAAATGCCCTTTGGTTCCACTCACAGTCCCTGCGGTGTTGCTGCAACAAGCATTCCCCCTCCATGTCATGGCCGCTCATCCCTCTGTGTCCCAGCCCTCAAACCCAACGTCCCCTGCTTCTCTGGCCTGTCCTGCTCACACCCATCACTTCTCACTCAGTGCTCAGGGGCAAGTTTCACTTCTGGTCCAGTCATATCGTGACATTCAACTGCCTCTTACTGTCAGGGACATCAGGACCTCTCTCCAGGTAAGGTGAGAGGGAGAGAAGAGCAGGAACAGCTCAGTGAATGCAGGGCTGTTCCCAGTCTTTGGAGCTCCACTTCCAGTCTCAGCTGCTGGACTGCTGGGACTCAGAGACAGTTTGAGCTTTCATGAGAAAAGGAAACATTTTTGACTTTTCCTGGTTGCCTATAGATGAAAGATGGTTTAGTACTTAAAGAAAAAGCCGAAGTTGCTTTCCTGCCTCAACTCAGTATCAGATATTAAACTCCCAGTTTTCGCTTCACCTCACTATTTTTCACTGTTTGGTGTAAACCACATGAAACCTTTCGGCCATCGCTCTGACCAGAACAGAGTAAATGCACTGTGTGTTATGGGAAACAAAAGGCCAGGTTAAAGATTTGCAGCCACTCCAGATAAAAGAAGAGGGATATTTAATTAGAGTGGCCCTTCTCCAGATCAGGTCCAAACCGCATCAAATACATACAAATACTGACTGCAGGAAATTAAAGTTGGAGACTTAAAACCATGAATAAATCAAGGAATTCTCACACTTAACTTTGTCCTCTTGACCCCCAATGTCTCCTTTCCTGATCCACTTTCCTAACACAAACAGGATAGTGAGTCCATCTGCCAAACCAGGCTGTGTGCTCATCTCCACATGCCCACACAACCCAAGAGCAACAGGTTCCCTGTTCTGCATCACTGCCCGTTTGGATGTGCAATACCACAGTTATTTCTCCAGGCACAACGGGCTGAATCACTGCTACTCAAAAAGTCTTGGTTCACAAGTCAGGTCCCCTCCTCTCGCTGGGGTTTGGGTGAGTGATGCCTCCTCCAGTCTCAGGGACATACCAAGATGCTCACAGCTGCAGGGCACCTTGGGGGATCTGAGGAGGGAAGTGGTGGAATCCCCGCCCCTGGAAGTGTTCAAAAAATATGTAGATGTGGCACTTGGGAACACGGCTTTGTGCTGGGCTTGGCAGTGCTGGGGGAATGGTTGGACTCAATGATCTTGGAGAGCTTTTCCAACCCTAACGATTCTATGATTCTGTGAAAATATTCAGAGATAAAAATCAGTGCAGAATTAGGAGATGGCAGTAAATGAGAACAAACTAAATTATTCTGGATTGTCAGTTGTTCATCTAATGCCATTCACATCAGAAAAGTCACTCTCCAGTTGTACTGTGACAGTGATGGAGGGATATGGCATTTCCACACTGGAGAGGAAAAGGGTGAAGATGGGGAAGGTGTCAAGTGAAAGGACACCAGAATCAAGTGGCTTGGGGCAATAACTTCATGTTTTTCATATCAACACCCACCCTGCTTATCTTTGCTGAGCACGAAACAGAGGTGCTGGCCCAGCTGATGATCACTGACTGGCTCCAACACAATAGAGCAGGCACTGCTGCTCTTCTAAGAGAGAGATAAACTGTCAAGTGAATTGGAGATTAACTATCCAGATGTAAATGAATTCATTGCTATGCAACTGATAGGGCTCAGGCCTGGTTTAGTGCAGGATGGAGTCAGGTTTGGAGAGCTCTCTCAATGGCCAAAGAATTTATAACCTGTATTCATAGTCCTCTGTAAAGGGCCACCCGACAATGCCAGAGCTGGCAGCATTGTTCCTTTTGAAGGGCTTCACCACTCCACCCCCACTCCTCTGCCCCCAGTTTACCCCCCTTCTCCCTGGATCCCCCACAACCCACTCAGCACCCCTCCCTCCTGATCACACAGGAAGAAAGCTGGGGGGAGGTGACCTCTGCAGCAGAATTTGCTATTCATGTTCCGTTCCCCCTCACAAATCCTTAACTTCTTGTCTCTTTTTAATCTTTTTTCTCTTGAGAAAGAAAAGATCAAAGGGCTCAGGGCTGATGCTTTCTGAACTAGGCACTTCTTGCCATGGGAAAACAGCAATGGGGAAGGGCTACACAAAGATGCTTGTGACTGGGGGTGGGGTAGAGATGAAGAGATGGGACTTTCTTCCATGGAAATGCTTTCTGGAAGCCTTTAGCAAGTAGTCCTGGAAGGAAGAAGCAGCTCTCCAGCATCAATCCCAACCTGTCAGGTTGCAACAAGAGCACATTTTGTTTTGGGGTCACACATGAACAGTCTTAATGTCTTCCACCACTGAGGAGGGAGATCTGGAGTGCACTGTGTCTTGAACTGGATGGCCCCCAGTCACCACCAGCAGGTCCCTCTGATGGTGACTGGAGCACAGGACCAGTGTGGACCCTGTCCTGAAGCCACTCGTTTCTCCTGGAGCCCTCAGGAATGCATTAAGAGGAGAGAGAGATACACTCACACAACTACTTCATGCACAGGGAAAAAACTACTGATGGGAGTGTGTCCCTGGTTCCAAAAAGACAAAGGATTCTACTCTGTATTTCCCCATCACGGGTATAGAGGACAGTTTCCATGCGCAGTGAGAAGAAAGGGGAGTGATGTAAAACACTTCCATCTCCCCCCCCGGCTGGGATGAGCATTTATATCAAGGCAGCACTTTGAGGTCCCCAAGTATCTTTCCAGGGAATATGGATTTTTCCCTCATTCAGTAATCCAGTTTGTCACCAGCTGGATGTCTCCTGCCAAGGTAGATGAGTCACAAAGCAGAATCCAAACACAAATAAGAGATTTGTACCAAAGCACTGATATCAAATATTTCAGGGGAAAAAGTGCTCTTGGCCCAACAGTCTGTGTGAGTTTCCAGCTGAAGATGGAACTTCAAAGCAGAGGCTCAAATCCCTAATGAAGGAACAAGCCTCCTGAGGAACCTTTAATCATTGTTGCTTAGACAAGCTACACACAAACCATCTCCCATTTGGAGGTCTCCTTCTGGGAAGTAGCTGTTCTGCACTTTTATGTTTTGGAAAAATGTTACCTAGGCTGGAAGGACTGATCTGAATGACATTTTTTACTTTAAATCCAAATTCAAGGCTTGCTGGCACAGAAGGGGGAATCTGCAAAGACTATTTAATTGCCCAGGTTCAGCCAACCATCTCCTTTTCTGACAGAAATCCCTCGTTTCTCTTCCTGCTAATCCACCCCAAGGGCTGTGACACCTCCTGGACCCTTCAGAGGGAGGATGGGTCACCAGGGCCTGGTTTTTCTCTGACACTTCTGCTCTGGTCCCTGCTTTGCATTTAGCTTATGCAAGAGTGCTCATGGGCTTTACAGTCCTCTCATGTGCCACTGTCCTCTTCCAGCAGGTCCTGGCACCTTTGTATTCCACATCAAATAAATCATCTTTATCCAAATCTTATTCCCTCTTTTAACTGCCAAAATTCTGATCTCACCAGGAAACATCTCTCCAGAGCCTTCAAGCTCACTACAGAATCATGGAATACCCTGAGCTGGAAGTGACCCACAAGGACCATCCAGTCCAAGTCTTGGCCCCACACAGACACCTCAACAATCCCATCCTGTCCCTCAGAGTGTTGTCCAAATGCTCCTGGAGCTCTGGCAGCCTTGGGGTTGTGCCCACTGCCCTGGGGAGCCTGGGCAGTGCCCAACCACCCTCTGGGGGAAGAACCTTTTCCTGAGATCCAACCTAATCCTGCCCTGACACAGAACTGAGCAGCTCAGGCACAACTGCCTCACCGTTCCTCCAGTTCTGGGATGCACAAGATGGGGCAGGATCTGGGATTTGCTTCACATACTTAATATTAAATTATTTTAGGAACAGCCTTACTTGTATGGCATTGATAACAACTCATTTCTTGGCCAGGTTACACACAAACCCACAGGCCTGAACTCGGGTCAAGAGTCCACCTCTGTGCACTAATAATCACATGACCACTCTTCCTTCTCATACAGCAACTCTTGACTCAACTCTAATGTGAGATTAAAATCTGCTCAACGTGTTGCATTGTAGATCCCGTGAGGGTTTCACCAACACACACCACAAACGCCCTGCAGCACCCCCAGTGCTGTAACAAATGACAGTTCTTACAGCAACCCTGACAATTCACACGGCTTTTCTGCCTTCCAAGCTGGGTTCCTGACACAGACTTTAAGAATGTGTTTCCTCTGTAGGCTCAACAAATGCCTGAGAGCTGCTGGCGAGCCAAGGAGAACAGCTGCCTCCCTTCAGAGCTGAACTACTTCCACCACCACCCCCAAAACCAAGCACAGGAGCATTCTCATTACTAGAGAGGATAAGTGTTTGTGCTGAAAGAAAAATGTAAATTGCTTTAAGAAATGCCAAATTAGCACAAGTGACCCACAACCAGAAGTGCAAAAATTCTCCAGTGGAGATTTAAAGGCAGTTGAATGTCTCAGCAAATTAGCTCCCAGGCTGCCCCGATGACAAGCCTCTTCTTGCACTTGGGCTATGATCTCTATAAACCAGTTGTCATTCCAAAGCGTTTCTGATTAATTTTGCTCTACTGCTGAGGAAAAAAATGCAAAATGTCACCATCATAAAACTGCCAGACGTGTGTTTGCTCAAATCACACAGATCCTTCAGGGGACAAACGTCTCCCTCGTGCTCCCAGCTTTGCCCGTATGCTGCAAACCAGGTCCTTGGCATTTCTGTTGAACCCTGAGAGGCTTTTGAGCCAAAACAACAGTCCTCAGATGAGGTTCTGTAACATGGGCTATTGCCCCAGAGAGGTAAGTGAGAGCCAGGCTGTGGTGTGACAGTACAGCAAACACCACAGCAAAGTTTCTACTCCAGGACCAAAGGCAGGGCAGGGAGGTGACACAAAGCACTCCCCCAGTGCCTGGCCAGGGAGCCAGTGCTTATGTCTACAAAAAACCCCTAAAAATTTCAAACTCCCCTGTCCCGGCTGGCTTTGGGCTGGATGGGTGTTGTCTGCCAGTGCTTCTGACACATCAGTCACCTGCTGTCCCCTTTCAGCTGGCACTGGGATAAGTGACCCTGCCCGTCACAGCAATGGACAGTACACAACCACACACCCAGCCTGACCATACAGTCACTGTCCTGCAGCAGGGACAGTGCTAATGACCTGCACCCAGGCCTATGAGAAGGAAAAAGACTGTGTGTCATCACAAGCATCTATGCAAGTGCCAAGCCCTCTAGGTTTTCCTTTCTCTGGTCAGTTGGGACTCACTGTTTTTTCCCATGTACACTCAGACAGAAACCCAGCAGCTCAAAAAAAAAAAGTGCTTTCGATGTAATACTATTGACCTAAAGTGTCTGAAGTGTGGGCAACAGGCCAGGGGAGGTGGTTCTGCCCCTCTGCTCTGCTCTGGTGAGACCCCACCTGAACTGCTGCCTCCAGCTCTGGGGTCCTCAGCACAGGAAAGACATGGAGCTGTAGGAACAAGTCCAGAGGAGGCCACAGAGATGCTCCAAGGGCTGGAACCCCTCTGCTCTGGAACCAGGCTGGGAGAGCTGGGGGGGTTCACCTGGAGAAGAGAAGGCTCCAGGGAGACCTCAGAGTCCCTTCCAGGGCCTAAAGGAGCTTCAGAAGAACTGGAGAGGGACTGGAGACAAGGGATGGAGGGACAGGACAAGGGGGAATGGCTTCCCACTGGCAGAGGGCAGGGATAGATGGGAAATTGGGAAAGAATTCCTGGCTGGGAGAGTGGGGAGGCCCTGGCCCAGGTTGCCCAGAGAAGCTGTGGCTGCCCCTGGATCCCTGGAAGTGTCCAAGGCCAGGTTGGACGAGGCTTGGAGCAACTTAGTCCAGTGGAAGATGTCCCTGCCTATGGCAGGGGGCAGAAGGAGATGAGTTTTAAGGTCCCTTTGAACCCAAACCTGTCTACGGTTCCGTGATTCTATGATTATCAATCTGTCATGAGACCAGTACTAAAAGCACACTGCACACACATTAGGAAACACCACAGCTACAAGACCCAGAAAGGCAGCAGTAACATGCACACTGTAGGAACATGGGAAGCACAGAGAGGAAACCTTTGGTGGCACTGACTGCAAGGAAGGCTCTTTGGGAACATCACTGTATGTCTCCATAAGCTGAAAATGACGTGTTCCCATTATTAAAATACTCCCTATAAGGAGAAAAGCAGAGCCAAAGCTCCAAAGAGACATGCATGCAGCCTCATTCCCTTTCTAAAAATGAATCCTGATGAATAGATGACCTTCTGGTGACTGCCTTCCTACTAACAAACTGGCTTCACAGAAAGAAAGTGAATATACGTTTGAAGCATATCCTAGCAGAAACAGAATTGGGAAGATGTAAACTTCAGAATCTGCACCAGAAACCTGCATTTATCAGTTGTTTTCATCCAGGCAGGGGACAGCAATAAATTGATGATTTGGAACACAAGAAAGATGTGGACCTGCCGAAATGAGTCTAGAGGAGGCCATGGAGTTGCTCCAAGGGCTGAAAATCCCCTCCTCTGTAGACTGGCTGGAAGACCTAGGGTGTTCACCTGGAGAAGAAAAGGTTCCAGGGAGACCTTATTTCAGCCTTTCAGTGCCTAAAGGGGGCTTATAAAACAGAGGGACAATGACTTTTTACAGCAGCAGATAGTGACAGGACAAGGGGCAACAGTTTTAAACTGAAAGAGGGGAGATTTACATTTGAAATTGTTGGCTGTGAGGGTGGTGAGGCCCTGGCACAGGTTGCCCAGAGAAGCTGTGGCTGCCCCATTCCTGGAAGTGTCCAAGGCCAGGTTGGACGGGGCTTGGAGAAATCTGGGATAGTGGGAGGTGTCCCTGCCCATGGTTGGGGGTGGAACGAGATGGGATTTAAGTTCCCTTTTAACCTAAACCTGCCTGTGATTCTATGCATTCAACCTTTCAAACTCTCAAAGTCTCTGATGAACACTCTGATGAACTCTAATGGAAGTGTAGAAGAAGATTTGTTGGCTAAGTCTGAATTCTTCTCAGCTGCCCAGAGGAGAGGGACACATGAGTCCCACTAAATTCATTGGGAGTTGGGTTCCTCATGTCCAAGACACCACCTCAACAAGCAAGCTTAAACCCAACACAATAAACCACCACAACAGAGCCATGAGCTGTCTTAGGGCAATTTCTGTACAGAAATACAATTCCTATTAGTAAGAGGTTTCAGGGGAAAGCACTAAAGGACCTGCAGCAGGTCCCTGCAATGCCTGGGTGACCCTGCCTGCTGTGGAGCAGCTCTCTTGTCAAACAGCAACTCCCTCTTGGGATCAGCCTGGAGGTGGCACTGCCAATTTGCCACCTGGAATGCACGTCTGGAACACTGCCCAGCTGCCCTCCATCGGGATTCCAAGTGCGGGCAGGAGGATTCCTCATACTGTCCCACTCCGTGGGAGAAGAAAGCAGGAGCAATGGAGACTGGGCAAGATGTGGAGCTGCTCTCAACACATCAGTCCTGACTCCTGACAGAACGGGCCACCCCACATCCCCCCTGTGCTCTCACCAGGCACCAAGAGGACAATCCTGCTTAGTGTCCCTGGTGCCCTGAGCTCTGACATTGAAGAACACCCTCTCTGGCTTTTTCTCCTCATTCCTATCTTGTCTTTACTTTCCCACTCTCCGTTAGGTGATGTGTTTACAGCAGCATCCATCACCCCAGCACCCAAGGAAGACAGAAAGCTTCTGAAGGCCAAATTTTCTTCCCAACTTTGTCACCTTGCTTTTACATTTCAATTATTTTCCCAATAAGAGGCTGGGAAGGTACAAAGATCACTATAGCAGGCAGTGAGCAAAGGGTAGACCTGCTGTTACTGGCATTCCCTGTTCTCCAACAGCAGCTTGGAAAAGTACTGACTCACAGCTCTTGTCCCAATGTGCTTTCAGTCTGTCATTAGCCATGAGGAAATAGTTTCCCATTAAAAGCCCAAGGGCCTGTGAAAGAGCCTGACAGAATCTGATTCCCTCTTTAACTTCCAAAACCCATTAACTTCCCCCTCTTTATAGCTGTCCTGACTGGTAAGGATTTTTGAGAAGAAAACTCTTGAGCAGAGGAGCAGGAGCCAGGACAGCCCCGGGCAGTATCCCCGTGCCCTGCCAGCTCTGCAGTGTGGGACATGCCGTGGTGGCTGCTCCTGAGCCCGTGGGCAGGTGAGCCCAGCCGGAGAGCAGTGGCTTTCCACAGCTACAGGGAATTTCCTGGAAGAGCAGCGCAGTGAGCCCAGTCCTGGATGGCGCCTCACTGCAGGACTCCCTCTCCTTGGCCGAGACTCCTCCATCCCAACAGCAAGTTCAAAAAATAATGTAATGAAAACAGACTTTCTTTTTTCCTTTTTTTTTTTCTTTTTTTTTTCCATTGCTCATTTTACTTTACTGTGCTACTGCATACGGAGCTGAATCTTTATTTTGGCTCCTGTCCTTCTGCAATATCATTACCCGCGCGCAGAGGAAAAGCCCTCTGGAGATTTCCAATCCAAACAGGCCCTTGTTTTATCTACAACTATTTGAGTACATGACCTCAGATAACCCCATGGCCAACTGTGTGCCAAATTCAAACTGCAGCCATGGGAACTTTAAATACAGAGAACGTTTTCCAGCTTCCCTCTGAAGGGAAGATGCTGAGTTTCTTGCTGTCCTTGGGCTGATGGAGGTGGGAAGCCAGGCTGTGCCCATGGGAGTGTGTCCATGGAGCCACGGTGGCACCGCTGTGCCACGGAGTTCACCTCTGCCACGGGAAGCTGCACACATGACTGACCTCTGCTACACACACACAGTCACTGTCCCCTCTGCTTCTCAGGGTTCTGCTCTGGCTTCGGATTACTGGAAAGACAAACAGCTGCACTTGGGCCAGCAGACTCATCTGTAAGGCTGTGTTTGGATTCCTCCGGACAGGGAAGGTTTTTCATCTTCATTAGCTGCTGTTCACAGCCATATCTGCCGTTTTTCACTGGGTCAGAGCCTCCTGCTCTCTACTGCTGGTTATGAATCTAAATAAATCAATTAATCTGGTATTTGGAATGAAATTCAGAAGACTTTGGCAGCCGGTGTTTCACAGACACAATGCATGTGGGTGCCTCACTCTGCAAGTCCTTGGAAACACCAGCACAGAGAATTTAGGCACCAGAATCAGGAATGAGTATTTTTCACGGCAGTGCCCAACTTGCCTTTTCTCCCCAGATCAATACTTCTTCATGTTGCCACGAATGCATTAATATGAAGGAGGAGAAACAGAATCACACACTGGTTTGGGTTGGAAGAGACCTTAAAGATCATCTTGTTCCAACCCCCTGCCATGAGCAGGCACACTTCAGGGATGGGGCAGCCACAGCTTTTCTGGGAAACCTCACCAGGAAGAATTCCTTCCTAATATCCCATCTAACCCTGACCTCCTTCAGCTTAAGGCCATTTCCCATTGTTCTATCACTATATGCCTTTGTGAAAAGTCCCCCTCCGGGGGATGAATCCTAGAGCCAAATAAAAGCACAGACAAAAAAAATCTGAAGCTCTAGGAACAGCCCAGGAATTCGGTCTTGACAGTCTCCGGCTCAGTTTCTGACACTGTCACACTGAACACATGCCCACACTATTTCCCATTGGGAACCAGCCCCTGCAAGCAGGGCACAGCCCCGGGACCCTCAGGAGCGGCTCTGCTTCTCCTCACTGGGATTGTCATGTCTGCGATGGGGCACCGGCCCCACAGCGCCAGGCCGAGGACACCAGCTCACTTCACCAGTGGCTGTCCCAGCTGCACACCACTCGCTTCCCAGAACACTACAAACTTCCTGGGACACACCAAGGCTTCCCGGGGCACCCAGGATTCCTGGGGCTCAGCGCAGAAACACTGAGCTTCAAATCAGCATTTCTGCAGAGGCATCGTCCCTCGGGGTGGGAGGCAGGAGGAGACCCCAGGCATTACTTTGCTCCTCGAGCAGCCCCGATGCCTTGGTCGGGGCCCCGGGCACACCCAGCTCCCGGAGCAAGCCCAGGTCGGGTATCCCGGGCAGGCTGGGGGCAGTTTTCGGCTGTATGCAACATACATTCACATGCATTATCCAGAGATGTTTGCATTTCAAGGCTGTTGTTATTTTGATCTTTACAACCCCTGGAAAAAATGAGTTCAATTAAGTCTCATCATTAGGAATTTGCATAAGGTCACTTCAAGGCTTCGTGCATTTCCTCTGGTTCAGATCTCAGTGCTCATGGTGTTTCCCTTCCTCATTTATAACCCCGTTGCTGTAGGGCATTTCAAGTAAATCATCCACCACTGGCTTCCTCTCTTCAGCAACTCACATGGAGTTTTTCGTTCAGGCGAAATGAAGCTTCAACTGCTCTGCACAGCAGCAGCCCAGTTAAAGGCACAGCATCACTTGCAGAGGGCAGCTTTCCCCTCAGTAAAAAAAAAAGAAATGATTTTAGTAAGAAGAGAATGCATTAATTTGGATTCCATTAGTGGCAGAAAAATGTTCAACTGCATTTGGCAGCATAAGAGCAAGAAATGAAACAATTCTTACATATTCTCTGGGAAATGCATTTGCTAAGCACAGAGAAGAGTCCTTTTCACTTGGAATAATGGAGAAGCACTCTCGGAAGCTGTGAGCTGTGGTCAGCACGACCCAGAGCTGCAGCGAGGGGCATGACAGCTCTGAGCTGCCCAACACTCTGCGGTGTCCGGACACAGAGATAAGTACCCACCTCACTTTGAGCTGAAGCTCAAATTTCAACCTGCAAACCAGAGTTCGAACTGTCAGAAGGGTCCAAACTGAATGGATGTTACCAGGGTAGGGCTGAAAGGCTGAGGCTCCATCTCCTGAGCCAAGAGTGGGCAGCCCTGGAGTACAGGGGCTCCTGGTGAGCCCCCCGGCAAGTTCTCCCTGTTTGGCTGGAATGGGCTGTGGAAGCGCCGGCCGCAGCTCATCCAGCTGTGGGCTCACAGGGTTTTGGCCAGCACAAGCCTGTGCTGACCCAGCAGAGGCAGAGCCCCCCTGCCCCCCTCCCTGCGGTTGCACATCTGGGCAGCTGCAGAGTGAACCAGACTGGGGAGCTGAGTGGGGATAAAATTAACCATCTGGTTTTGACAGGTCCGTTTCAACTGGGATCAGTTCCCTGATCCAGTGGCCCTGCAGTTAAACAAGCACTTGTGCTGGGAAGAGGGGGGTGAGAGAGGGACTGGGGCAGGGGAGAGGTGAGAGTAGAGGCCTGGCTTCATCCGGTCGCAGTGTCTGCCTACACAGACCTAAAACTCTCATGAAATCCTGGCAGAAGTGTCCCAGTCCCATTCCCAGCAGATCCTCAGGGATCCTCCAGTGTTCTTCTGTCTCTCCTCTGCAAATGGTATGTAGGAGCCCAGCTCATGGAGACACCATTCACACTCCTGATTGTACCCATGAACATCACTGCACCACCACTGCACACCAGGCACGGATGAGTCTTGTCCTACCTCAGACACAGACCCTGGCTTAATTTTTCAAAGTCTTTCATATTTTTCTGCGATTGTCCAAAAGGGTATTTTCAATGTTAAAACACAATAACACATCAAACTAGTGGCGATCTTCCCACCTAACCTTTTCCCTCTATTTATTCCATGTCCTCCACTGACACAGCTATCTCTCTCCTGCTAAGCAACCGGCTCTGCACGCATGGATGACTCTTTGCAACCGAAAAAATAACTTGGCTGATGCAGCTTCGGTAGGAGAATCTGAGTGTGTGCATTCCTCCTGCGGCTGGCCCCAGGAAAAGGACACCCTGCCACTTCCAAACCTGGGAGGTCTTTGAGAGCTTGGCAGCAATCCCCTGGGAGGCCCGTCATTAGCCATTTCAAACTGGCTATAGTGCAGGGCTGAATGGAAGCTCCGGACAAAGCCCCTGCGGAGCTATCTGTCAGGAAAGGCTCCTGATCCTGGCAGGGGCTGTTAACAGTAACAATGATGACAATATAGCTGGGATTTTCAGGGGTGGGGACTTCAAAGAAGCCCTAAAGAGGTATTTTTCATTAAGGAGTAAGAAAGCAGCTGAGTATTGTTTTTGGCACTAAAGCTGAATATGAATGTTACTGCGGTAAGTCACAGATCAGCAACAGCATAAATTGACACTGATTTAAATATGCATGTGCTGCCTTTCTGTGTTTCTCCCATTCCATTGGGTCTACAACCCTTGGACCATCTCTCATAGATCTTGGCATGTTCCAATGTTCCATGCTTATGAACACCAATAAGCAGCCAGCAAGCCCCTCATAGTGGCTATGATGTGCCACTGCTGTGACCTTACAGACAGCACAGTGCCACACTGGTGTGTTGGCTCAGGGCTCCAGCCTGAGCCCCATGTCACATGCAGCCTCCCCACAGCTGACACACCAGCTCAAACTGGGAGTGAGCCTGGGTTTCTCTGGGCAGGAGTGACAGGGAAACTATGGCTGCCAGCAGGAGGGTCAGGAGGGGCTGTTGGTGCACAGGGATTATTCTGCAGTGAAACTCCAAATCTGTGATTCTATCAGGGGGAAAAGGAAGACAATCATAAAAAAAGTACCAGAAGGACACTGTGAAATACTCCTGCAACAGCAAGTCCTTCCTGTAACTGTGAGAATTTACTGCTTACACTGTTGTTTACTGTATGAACCAAGAGGATGTGCCTGTGAACAGGAGTGCACCATGTTGTGCCAGAGGAGGTTTAGAGTCAGTTTTAGGCAGAATGGTCAGGCATTGGAACAGGCAGCACGGCCTGGAGGGATTTAAAAGCTACGTGGATGTGGCACTTGGAGATATGGTGGCCTTGGCAGTCCTGGGGAACTGGTTGGATTTGATGATCTTAGATGAGTTTTCCAACTTTAATGATTCTGTGATTCTATGGCAAAACCATAACAAGAGTATTCTGTCAGCACCCATGGTCTGCCCTCACCAGCCTTCTCCTGGATGAGATGACCAAAGGGCTCCCCAAGCCCAGCCAGACCCAGACCTTGCACCCTCCTCACGGGCAACCCGTTGGCTTTGCCAGGCTGGGTTTAGACGTGCTGTGTGGTTCACAGTTTCCCATTGTAACCACCTATGGTTTGTGTCCCTTTGAGCCGAGCCCAGAGCCCAGGGCCAGCTTCCCCCCCCCCCCCCCCAGCCAAACCCCAGAGCTATCACATCCAGTCAGCACAGAGAAAGTGCCCGCAGGGTTTGCGGTGCAGATTGCCTTTCACACCTCGCTGGCCACACAGAAGAAACCCAATCTAAACAGCGTAACTTTGCATAACCGATTATTTTCACTGGGGTAATCTGAGCCCACCAGTAAATGCCAGTAAATGTGGTTGATCCAGGGAAGGCCCCGTCAGGGGAGGAATGGCCCCATGGCCGCGGGCAGCCGGAGCGAGGGCTGGCCAGGGCAAGGGAGGCTGGTCCTGGCTGCTCTGGGTTTGGTCCTGGGAGCCAAGACTCAATCCTTGGACACAGGGCAGTGTCTGCATAGAGAGAACAACTTCTTATTGCCCAGTGCATCTACACAGTCAGGAACTGGAGTGTGCAAAGCCACGCCGAGGGAAGCAGCGCAGCCAGAGCCGTGAGGTGGGCTTGGGGGCAAGAGCTGTCTAGCTTCTTGATGTCTTCTTAAGTTTCTTTTCCACCATGTCCTAGATATTTTGAGAGGCTTCAGCTTTCAGACTGATTCCCCAGTGACCTATTATCCCTGCACATCAATCACTCCATCCTGTCACCAAACAGCCATTCACATGACCTTGTTTGTAGGGAATCATGTTCCTCCTCTAACTCCTCTGTCACCAACTTCCTTCTCTCCAACTACCAGCTCATTTCCTCCAGCAGGACCAAGCTCAGTGATCCCCTTCTTTAAAGTCCATGAAATTAGACTGTCAAATTAAAAACCCAACAGAGGTTACTAGTCCACTACCCACACCTCTGCAGGACACCCATCCTCACTGCCAAGCCCCAGGATCAGGCTGCCAGAGGTAAAACAGTCATGCCACAGGTTCACCTGAGATGTAACTTGTTCCTGCAATCCCTTATGACTAAAAAGCACTCATCCAATTGCAGATGGAAACTCCCATTTCAGCTGTATCAGTCTCAACATCTGGCTGCCCATGTGCCCCCTCCCCAAACGTGAGCTTCAAACATGAGGAATGGAAAGGTAGTAGGGGACATGGGGTGTGGGACTCCCTGCAGGACACCTGCAACCATAGGCATTTTAAGGGGAAGTAAGGAAAATAAACTTTGCTGTGCTCACCTCAAACATCAGATACTCTCCCACTTCACTAAAATGCCTCAGCAGGAGCAGCTCCCCCAGAAACCATCAAGAGAAAAACCAAGGTGGGGATGGGAATGGAGAAGCTTCTGGGGATGAGATAAAAACAGGCTTTCACCTGCATCCTGCCCTAGCACTTCCCTGAATAAAAGGGTGATCAACTCAGACTATGTGTCTTGAATTAAGACAAATAAATCATCCAAATCCCCTTGTCCAGAGAAAAGACAATGACTCACAAGAAACATGTATTGAATGTTACATTTTCCACCTTTGCCAAAACCCCTACGCTGTCATTTCTCCCTCTAAGCTAGCTCAGCCAGATCCTACCTTGGGCTTACAGCGTGCAGCATAGCTGCATTTCATCACAATAACTGAAAAATGTCATCTTCATCAAGACTGACACAATGTATGAATTGTGACACTCATTTAAAAGCTTTCTGTTTCTCTTTTCACCAGGACACTGCTGTACCTGTCCCTTTTTCTGTGTCCCTTTTTCTGTATGGTCCTTGGATGAGAGGGTTCACACAAACACAAAATGGTCTCTTCCATCATTCATTCAAACCATATGCGCCTTACGGGGACAAGGTCTTCCTTACTGAAAAGCCCAAAAACCCCACATATGTTGCTGGCCATCTTCATTACCAGATGGAAATGCCTTTGCAGCAGTAGATGCCAAAGACAATTATGTACCACATGTCACCAGGATCCATGAGTGCTGTGTCCAGTTCTGGGCCCCTCAGCTCAGGAAGGACATGGAGGGGCTGGAGCAGGTCCAGAGAAGAGCAATGAGGCTGGAGAAGGGTGTGGAGCACAAGTGCTGTGAGGAGAGGCTGAGGGAGCTGGGGCTGTGTAGCCTGGAGAAGAGGAGGCTCAGAGGAGACCTCCTCACTCTCTACAACTCCCTGACAGGAGGGGGGAGCCAGGTGGGAGTCGGGATCTTCTCCCAGGCAGCAATCAGTAAGACTAGAGGGCTGGGTCTTCAGCTGTGCCAGGGGAGGTTTGGGTGAGATATTAGAAAGAATTTCTTTACAGAGGGTAATCAGGCATTGGAATGGGCTGCTCAGGAAAATGGTGGATTCTCCGTCCCTGGAGGTTTTTAAGATGATGCCATGGATGTGGCATCAGTGCCATGGTCTAGTAACCATGGCAGTAGTGGATCAAGGGTTGGACTTGATGATCTCAGAGGTCCTTCCCAGCCCAGCTGATTCTCTGTTTCTATGATTCATGGACACATGGTTTTGGTGTAGGGTGTCACCTCGTCCAATTAATACTATGAATGACAGATACAGTTTGTTTTATGCTAGTCAGAAGTCACACAGTTTAATGCCTAAAGGTCTTCAGATAAATGTTGCTGAGCAATTACAGATCTGGCAAATTCTACGCTGAAGCCACGTATGTGTGGCTCAGCATATTGTGCTGACTCCAAGGAAAGCTCCAAACACACCTGGAGATCCCACATTCCTCCAGAGGAACAAAAGTCTGCTGCCAGCACTGATGCCGCTCTGGCAAACACTGTAGAGCTGGCATGGCTGCAGAACTGTGCAGTGCCCACGATGCACATAGCAGGAGTTAATGGCATTTGCAACAACAGGACAATGGTTTTGTACAGATTCTCAACAGGACTTGGGAACACACTGCCTTAAGCTGATCAGAGGGCTGGAGACCCTCTGCTCTGGAACCAGGCTGGGAGAGCTGGGAGGGTTCACCTGGAGAAGAGAAGGCTCCAGGAAGACCTCAGAGTCCCTTCCAGGGCCTAAAGGAGCTCCAGGAGAGCTGGAGAGGGACTGGGGACAAGGGCCTGGAGGGACAGGACAAGGGGGGAATGGCTTCCCACTGCCAGAGGGCAGGGAGAGATAGGACATTGGGAAAGAATTCCTGGCTGGGAGGGTGGGGAGGCCCTGGCACAGGTTGCCCAGAGAAGCTGTGGCTGCCCCATCCCTGGAAGTGTCCAAGGCCAGGTTGGATGGGGCTTGGAGCAACCTGGGCTAGTGGAAGGTGTCCCTGCCCATGGCAGGGGATGGAATGATCTTTAAGGTCCCTTTGAACCCAAATCATTCTGTGATTCTATGATATTGTCTGTGCACACACTGAGATGTTTAGAAAGATCCTACCTGCCACTATTCAATCCTCTTGATCTTTGGAGGAAAATAAAGGCCTGGAGTTCTTCTGGATGGGTTCAAACCAATCCACTGCACCTGAGCTGCTACTGAAGCTGGTCTCTCCACTGGGAAAACAAGAACTCTGCCATGACAATATTGAACTTTTGATGTACCAGGTCTCTCAAATGAGACCCATTGGTTGCACTGTTGATTTATATACAGGCTATTCATTCTGAACCCCCACCCCCCATGAATATACAGCCATTCAAACACCAGGACCTGGCCAACCCATCCTCACCATGACATACAAACAAAGACCATTATAAGGGCACTGATGTCAAAAAGGAGGAGAAACTCCACAGTGTATAAAACATGGGAATTTTGACTTCTTGACACAGTCAATACACTGAACTATGACCTCAGGAGGCACAGGGGACTGGAAACCAACAGAACTTAAATTGGCTACAAATCTCTTGTTTTCTCATGACATTTGAGAGAAACCATGGGGACGGTTTCTTCAGGACACATGGGAGTTAGAGCTGTGTCAGTGCCTTCTCCAGAGAGTTCCTTGCTTTCCTTACAGTCACTCCATCACTGTCACCCGCTGACCTTTCACTACTTTCTCCCAGTGCACCAGCATCTCTGCTGACCAACGCACTTCACAGTCTGTCCAAAACCACGAGAGGAAGAAAAAGCCTTGTACAGGCTGTATAAAAGGACATTTACTCTGCACTACATTGTGTCTTCTTTTCTATGCTAGTCTAAATACAAGTGCTGTTTTCACTGCCAATCGTTGTTTGCTTGTGCTGTTTCCACTGGCTAAACCCAGCATTTTTCCAGCTAGTGTTGCCCTCCAGGAAAAACCACACATTCATACCTTTCTTGCATTTAGCACAGGAGAACAAAACTGGTTCCCAGGAATAAGGATGACTTCCTCAAAAGAAAACATTTGCTGTCAGCTGAGGTTTGACCTCTAATGGCTAATTTGGCATCATCATTTTGAGCACTGGAATACATAACACTGTGAAAAATTAACAGCTTCTCCCTCCCCCCCAGCAAAGTTTAATATCCGCCTGCAGCTTTGCAAGTGAAAATAAAAGAAAGGAAATAAATACCCAAACCAAAACCTTGGGTATGGTCTCTCACATACATCCATAAAAAGAACCTCAAGACAAAGATCTGTAAAGGATATTTCACTGGAAACCAAGCTTTTGCAGACACTGAGAAAGAAAGTCTGCAACATGAGACCGTCTTCCTTGAAGAAACACAGCTGATCTGCTGCATTCCCAGCTTCGACTGCCACTGGGCTGTGTAAAACATAAACTTCACGCTAACCCTATGAAAACAGTCAACATGAGAGAGAGATAACAGTCTGCTCCGAGCTGCTGAAAGGGGAAAAAAAACTCTCAGGCTGTCATTCTCCCCTTGCTGTGACCTTCATGCTCCACTGAATTTCTGAAGATACTGAAATCTTGGCAGGGAAGTGTACAGTCTGTGGGAACCAGGCAGCGCCGGCCGCGCTCGCTGCTGAGAATTAGGCCCAGCCGAGCCCTTTTTTGGGGGACTCTGAGTTTTACGTGGCCAGGAGCACAGGGCTAAGCCAGCTCCAGGCTGGGAATTTTACAGGATTGGTGCTCTATGCACTCAAGTGTCGTGTGGCAGAGCTGTCATGGACAGTGTGCTGCTCACCCGCCTGCCTGGCACCCGCAAACTGCGGCTTGCTCAGTGTCCGCTGGGATCTCCAGTACCTAAAGAGGCTCCAGGAGAGCTGGAGAGGGACTGGGGACAAGGGCCTAGAGGGACAGGACAATGGGGGAATGGCTTCCCACTGCCAGAGGGCAGGGATAGATGGGATATTGGGAAGAAATTCCTCCCTGTGAGGGTGGGGAGGCCCTGGCACAGGTTGCCCGGAGAAGCTGTGGCTGCCCCATCCCTGGAAGTGTCCAAGGCCAGGTTGGATGGGGCTTGGAGCAACCTGGTCTAGTGGAAGGTGTCCCTGCCCGTGGTAGAGAGATTAGAACTGGACGAGGTCCCTTCCAACCCAAACCATTCTGTGTTCTTTGCGTTGCTTTGGCGTGTCCCCACAGCCCTGCATGTAACAGCAACCACTCACTATGAGCTCTCACTATGGTTTATAAAGCCTTAGAGATCAGCAAATACAAATCTCAACCAGAGACTCGAAAGAAGCAGAATTTGCCATGACAAACTATCCCAGAGTCTGTTGGTATTTAAGGACTGCTGCGCAGAGCCACTGCACACCAAGGGCTCAGTCCCCGTGGCCGGGGCGCGGTGCCAGGGTGAGGTGCTCTCACACTCAGCCCTCACACTCAGTCCCGCACAAGTATCTTTGGAGGGCAATTCGCTCCCTCAACAGTGTCTGTCGAGGCAGAATAATACCAGCTGTGCTTCCTGGCCAGAGCCTCTGCAGCACAAGCTGCAGATTACATCGGAATTGCCAAACCCAGGATAAACAAAAAGATTAAGAGGGCCTTACCCTTTGTGTTGAACAATCCCGCTCTGAAGCAAGAAATCACAGCCCACATCATGGGCAGGCACAGGGCTGAGCCCTGTGTTTGGGTGACGGGCT
The DNA here is from genome assembly GCF_036250125.1 of Pseudopipra pipra. Classification (NCBI taxonomy): domain Eukaryota; kingdom Metazoa; phylum Chordata; class Aves; order Passeriformes; family Pipridae; genus Pseudopipra; species Pseudopipra pipra. The sequence goes on along the minus strand of NC_087568.1, from coordinate 11,136,304 downwards.
GGGGAGGAGTAATCAGCTCACTCACATCTGGGGAAACCACAGATGCTCTTAATCACAGGTTTTCCTGACCTGTAGGCGCTGACAAATTGCATCCTATGGATGAACCTTTTATTAAACCACAGAGGGTTTCCAAATGATATTCTCTTTCTCAGCATTCCCAAGTCATCAAAATCCAGCACACGTGACCCTTCTTAATTCTTCATTTAGATGGTGACACAGCCCTTTCCAAAGAGGTTTCAGGGCTGAAAGGAAGTAAATGGGGATGTGATGTTACCTCAGTGGAAAGTAGCTCAAAAGCTGAATCGGGGGCTTTGAGAACTGACATTTTCGAATTCTTTGATGATCACCTCAGCCCTGTTTGAGTTGAAGATGCTTTTTTTTCTGAGTGGCTCCTGAGACAAACCCCTTGCTGTCTCTGGGGCAGAAACATCTCACAAAATATGCAGCCTTTAAACTCTACTGTTTTTTTCTCTGTGCATGAGGAAGGACAACTGGTACTTTTAAATGAATAAAATGACTTGCTCGGGCCCCAAAAGGTGACCACAAAACAAAATTGCCCTGGTTCCACTTCCATGCCGCTCTAGAGCAGGAGATAGCTGCTCTCCTCTCAAGTGAGTGAGAAAGATGATGCCTGGCAGTTCTCATCATCGTCTGGACCGACAGCGCAACCCACATAAAAGAGAAAAAGAAGCCTGCTGATCAGATTGGTGGGGCAGAGGCTCGTGAGAGACATGCACATTTTCAATCTAAACGACAGCTTGAGGGATCTATATTACTAATTATTGACTAATATTGCCAGAGTTCCCAGGCTGGCTTCAAAGGTTCTCGCAAAGTGCCCCAAGCACAGGGTTTCCATCTCATCATAAGGCCTTTTTCTTTGTCCCTGCTAAATGGATTGCTCCATCCCAGGCTCCCTCTGCGTAAATCAGCTTGCACATGATGAGCTTTGCAGCAACGAAATTTGTTACCTCAACCACAAAAACCCAGAAACATTTGCTGCAACTGTCAGAATGCTTTTGCACCTAATTTAAAAAAAAAAAAAAGGTGGTTTCCTCTCTTCCTTCCCCCTCTTCCCCGCCTACTCCTAATCCCTTGCTAACACCTTTGTAAAGGCTGGGGTGAGTGGTTTGGAAACTGAAAGAGCAGGGAAGGGGGGGGGCAAAAAAGGAGAAAAATATATCAGATCTCCAGACAATGAAATCGAGCAGCTATCTCTCACATCCTGCAGCACTCAGGCTGAGGTCATAAGTTAAACAGGACATCAGAACAGGTGATGTAATTTGCTTATTTAGGATCAGAGAATTCAGTGAAGTGAAAGAGACAACCTATTTGAATTTGCAGATAATCCCACCATCAATGCAGAGCTGTTCAGATGCACAAACTGCAGCTGGAGCCTGAGATCTTTTTTTCCCCACACATTTATTTTTGCAGGGGATATAATTGCAATCATTTTTACTTGCAGGAAAGCCTTGAAACCTCACCTGGGATCAGCCTCCCGTTGTGTTAGGTATTGTTCAAGCAGGGTCCCTGCCCTGGCCAGCTTAAAGACTAAAGGGTCAAGTCAAACAGAGGGTGGGAAAGGAAAGAGAGGCCCAGGGGAGGTGGGGGGTGGCATAGCCGCCCTGCAGAACCCGGGTCCCCCAGCAGAGCTTTGGACTCAGAACTGAGCTGAGCAGCAGCTTCACTTCTGAGGAAAGGCAGCTTTTCTGCGGACAGACAGGCTTTCCTGGCTCCAAATGTGGCTGCAGAGCCTCACACCAGTGACGGTTTTACAGCAGAGTTAGAATCCTTTAACCACAAGATTCTTCCAGAACAGAAGGAATTTCTCAGCGAGCCCATAGAACACTGAACATGCTGTTTTCCCTTCAAACCATTGTGATATAAAGATTTAAAGCTAACAACTTGCAGTGTTTATCTCCTCAGTTTATCACCATTCAAACCGTGATTTCACCCTGTTAGTGTGTGAGAAGTGGCACTGCCAGCCCTGCGCCTCCATTGATCTGCTTCCACACAAGTGTTTTGTCACTGACAAGAACTTGGTAGGGCCAGACACTGCACCCCAGCCACGGAGAGTAAAATGTCCTGAGACCTCGGGCTCACCAAGCAGTCAGTGATGAGGCACTGGCAGGTCCATAGATACAGCCCACACCTGCTTTGGGTGGACCTTCAATCAGACAGCACGGAAAAGCCGGATGGCAAAAGCCGCACCACTCATCCAGGTAATATCTGCCAAAACGTGTCTGTTTTCAAGAGTTTCTTTATGAGACTGGAATGTCCTCCTATTGTCCTGACAGGCCATACCCAAGTGACACAGCAGGATGTCCCCAAGTAGGGACATCCCATCTGCAGCACCAGGAGGGATGGGAGACAACAACCTCCATGAATGGAGGGACCTGGGGAAGGAGCCAAAGTTCCCACTGTGAAATGACCCAGCTGTCAGCTGCCCATAGCCATGACTGCAGCCACCCAGCAGCCACCTTCCTTAGCAAGTTTTGGTATTTCTTTCTTTTTTAAATGCTACTTCTGTGTTAGAACTCCCTCCAAGCTGTGGAGAGCAGAGGATCACTGGCCTCCCACGTGAGCCAGGCTGTGAGCTTGCCCTAAGGCTGCCCACAACAGACCCTGACAACTCTACAGAGACGTTCCTGACTACTGTAAGGGCTCATTGTTCTGACCTGATCATGTCAGAACACCCCAAGCATCATTTCACATCGCCCCTTCCTGAAGGAGGTACTTTCGGATATCTGAAATACAAGATACTTGCATACAAGATATTCAAATGTGTGCATAGGTGACAGGCACAGGACATTTGCATTTCAAATAGAGGGAATGGGTTTCAAATATTTTAAGGCTGTGAAATGTAGAACTTCTCAGGGGATTTTTTGCATGTCACCAAAAGACAGAATTAATCTTATTTTTATTCAGCCCCCCTAAAACATTCCTCACCAAAGGCAGCACCAGGCCTGGCTACAGCTGCTGTGCAGGGGTGGTTTCTCCATGACTATCACCAAGTCCTTACAACACAGCACTTGAGAGATGCATGGAAAGAGAAGGCCATTCCTGTGCCATCACTGACACCTTTGGCTGTAGTCCCCACTCCTGGAGCCTTTAACTGGAGCAACCAAGCCAAAGCCCAGCTCGAGAGGGAACCAAATGCTGAGAAGCCCCTGGGTGACATTCCCTGGGCACTTGCTGCTCTAAATCAGACAGAAGTAACCAGTATTGGCCATTGTTTTAACAGAAAAAACCATCAGTATTTTGGCAGGGTGACAAAGCAATCCCATTCTTTACGTCTGCAAAAGCGAGCCCCTCCGTCCCTGCTGAGGGAGATGACAGAGGAAACATATTTTCCAGCAATCTTGGGTACAACATTGAATTGGAACCTATTTTTACCGTGGGCTCTGCACTACACGCATTAATTGTTACGACAACAACATTTGCTGACATATTTACTCCAATCATTTACAGAACAGAAGCCCAGGAGACAAAACAAGCCCTTGCTCTATGAGACAGAGGGAGGTAGGCAGGATGCCACATTGCTTCCTGTGACACAGAGCGAACGCTTATCTGTGATGGTTGATGGTGTCCATAACCCACCCCTGCACTGGCAGACCAGCTCTACGGAGACAAGGGAGGAGAGTGGCCCATGTTATGGATCAGTATTCCCCATCCTCTTCCTTCTGCCTAGCATGGACACAGCAGCACTCAGTTGTTTCTAGAGCTCCGCTCATATGCCCAACCTGCTCCCCACTTCAGGGACAGCCAAAACCCTCCGCCAGCCCTCTGCAAGGAGGGGGCAGGGCTCGGGGCAGTTTGGGAGCCCTGGGGTCTGTAACCTGGCCCCAGAGCAGCACGGGCAGGCTGGCAGGCACAGCTCAGCAGTTTCAGCATCCAGACTCCATTCTAATTAAGTCCAATTAGGTTTGCAGAGAATGAGGATGTTTTAGAAAGAACATACAAAAGAACTGCTGAGGTCTCTGTTGGCCACTGAGGCCCCAGAGCACCCTCTTCAAGGCAGAAATCCGCCATTTTTGACGAGGCTGTCAATATTGCACAGTGCTGGAGGATGATCCATTTCCATGTGCTGCCCACAGCCCCCCTCACACACAGTCCACAGAGCATTGCAGTGCCTGGGCACATGCAGCTGGAAGAGCTTGGGTTCTCCTCCAGAGCATCAGTAACGTTATCAGCCAGACTTGAGCTGTCTGCAGAGGACAGTGGAACAAAATAAGCTCTAAAAGCCTTGAATGTAGGTAAATACATGATTCAGAACATGGAGAGGTTTGACAAATCAGCATCTTCCCATGCCGAGGGGTATAAAACATGCAGATGTTCCACCACCACAATTTACAGGGAAGGCATTTCTCCTGGAAGTAAGAGAACAGTTAGTATATATTCCTAGCCAGATTGATTACCCCTATTTATATTGTAAACCAAGACAGCATGTACCAAAACCCATAGAGTTAACCAGTTCCAGACCCCAGATCCTGCTGGAGAGGGGTCAGTTTTCCATCGGCTGCTGCACAGTCTTGTGCATTTATTACAGAGAGTACAGGGTTTCCTGCAGCATGGTTTTGTGTGTGTGTGCTGATTCTTGTGGTATTTCAACAACCATCAGGAGGAACACTGCTATTTTATGGGATGTCAGGGAATCGGAGAATCCACGAGGTTTTTTAAAGTTTTGTTTAAAATCGCCAAGAAGCCAGTGTGCCACTGTAAATACAAATATGTATAACAACTGCAATCTGCTCTGGGACAATAAAACCACAGGATTGAAGGCAGTATGCTATATCTGAGAATGTACATTTATCCTGCAGTAAGATCGACCCATATTCTGTCGATCCAACCTGCAGGGTGTTCCGTCAGCCTCCTCTCACAGCAACCTGCCCAGCTGGACAACCCTCATTTCCTCTCTAAGTTACAGATCCAGTTTCAACATCGAACAGCAGATATAAGCAGAAGTCTAGGACATGCTCTCTGGTGTGTCTGCTCAGGAGTCAGTGCTGCTCCTACACTGCTTGTGCAGCTCCACTGGGCCAGGAGACCCCAGAGCTCAACCACAAGGCATTGAGCCAGACTCAAGGGCTTGTTTATCCCTAAGAGAAAGCTCCTTTCAATTTCCAGTTTCTTCTTTTTCTCTCTTTAAACACTGATAAGATGAGAGATGTTGGAGCTGCCCGTTGGTTTATATTACAGTTTTTGGAGGGATAGGTTTCAGCGTGTTGCTGTAACAAATATAAGAGTGAAATTGGAAGAGATGGTGATTTGAGCTAACACAATTAAAATTTATTCTTAACAACAATCCACAGATACACAGTGCCAAACACAATCTAGAGTCATCAACTAGCATGGACATGAATTAACCTAATAGCTTCTGAAAGAAAAAGAAGTCCTATGAAAAAATCCTCCTATTAAAGTAATTAAGTGTTATCAGAATCACAGAGACATAATTAAACGCAGTTCATAATTAAAACAGCATGTGTCCTAGACAGAGAACACAGCAACAAAGAGACTATAACCATGACAGTCGATGCCAAAACACATGCCAAGTACCAAAAATCAGAAGAACAGGCGAGTTTCTAGCAAAGCTGCAGATTCAGAGCCTCTGCTGCCATGACAGCCATCACCACTCTGAAGGACGTGAGCGCACTCAGAACTCCTCAGGGCTTTGCAAGGGGCTGCCAAAGTTGAAGCAGAACTCTTGGGAACCAGGAACACACTGAGTGCAAGGCCCAAAATACCGAAGAAGCGCCTGCTGTGCAGGGAACAGCGAGTGAGAGGGCCCCGGGACTCAAACCAGCCTCGTCCTACCTGGCAGCGGCTGAAGATATCGCTCAGGGACACCTGGACGTTGAAGTGCTTCAGAACCTGCAGGGCCTGTTCTTTCGCCTTTTCTGAGCAGTTCACAGAGAAACACCTTCCTTCTCCCACCTGGGACTGCAGCTTCAAACCAAAAAGACACTCAGTAAGGCACATGTGGGGATTTTCCTGATACACTTGGTTTGGTTTGAATTACAAATAATGTTTGGAGTTAGTATGTCTTTACAGTCTGAATTTTGATCTAACCAGCACAGTTGGTAATTTAACAGTCAGTCACTGCTGCGGTAGCTCTGACTCCTGAAGCACTGCAGTATTTTATAAACATGAAATATGATTTAGCTTGAAGAAAAGGAGGCTCAGGGGAAACCTTCTCACTCTCTACAACTCCTTGACAGGAGGTTGGATCCAGGTCAGGGTCAGGCTCTGCTCCCAGGTAACAAGAGGAAATGACCTCAAATTGTGCCAGGGGACATCTAGGTTGGATATTAGGGAAAGTTTCTTCACTGAAAAGGTTGTCCAGCCCTGGCACAGGCTGCCCAGGACAGTGATGGAGTCCCCATCCCTGGAGGGATTCAAAAAACATGTGGATGGGGTACTTGAGGACACAGGTTAGCGGTGGCCTTGGTGGTGGTGCTGGGTTAACAGTTGGACTTGATGATCTTAAAGGTGTTTTCCAACCTTAATGATTCCATGATTCTATTCTACAGAAGATGGCAAATCCTGTCAGTTTATAAGTTGGTGCAGTGGTGCTAACAGGGGTAGCAAGAGGAAACTGAATTAAATCCCAGCTATCAGATGAAATCTGGCCAGATCAGTGTGCCAAAGCACGAGGATGGAAACGGTGTCCAATGACCCCTCCAACCCTTCTGCTTCACAGAATGTTTAAGTTCCCTTATGGTCAAAAAATTTGAAGGGGCTGAAGTGGACAGTCCCTCAATGTTTGTTCCACATTTAGAAGAGAAGTCTGCATCTGGGAACAAGCACTGGGAAGTTCCAGACATATTTTTATGACCATGCTAAGTACTCACAAGGTGGGATAGCTGCACACCAGTAAAGGAGCCTGGCAGAGCCATCCTGTCCTTGCAGAGGACATCCAAAGGCAAGGGAACAAAGGGACCCAGACATTTCCCAGGTCAGTACTGTACACTGGAAATAGTTATTTTCCTTCTACAATTCCTACACAGAACTTTGAAGTTTAAGTTTTGCCAAACAAGATTATGCTGGATGCTGAATTACTTATAACATCAGCTGTAGGCTCAAGGAACCACAGTCTGGATGAAGAACCTGCAGTGTGGCACAACTGCACTTGCCTCCAATGTCTCATCGTGGGGGGAGTTTTCTTCCACACTCAGCTACGACATAGGAAATCATCAACCCATATTCTGCAAATACTCCAGCTGGCTGAGTAGTTGGGAGTTTTTGTACTGAGAGTTTGTGACAGAGAAGTCCTGCACTCTGGCTCACGTGAACAGAACTCTGGCTCATCCAGAACAGTTTCCCTCTTCCAAATGAATTTTTGGGCAGTAAAAAATTGCTACCTGGAGCAGGTAATTACAACATTGCAACCACTGACTTGGCAGGTTCAGCAGATCCCCACCAACACTGTTTGTGAAGGGCTCTGAACAGCTGGTGTTGAGGGTAAGGTTGGGTTTTCTTTGACTTTTTTGTTTATCTATAGGAACACAAAACCTCTACAGTTTCCATCAGGACCCTCGGGGACCTCCAATCTCTGCCTTCCAAGCCTGAAGAAATGTCTTTAAGTGTTGAAACTGTCAGTGTGGAGCCAGTCAGTAAACAAGAATCTCTGGGATAAAAAGCACAGGAATGGAGCTGCCTTTCACCTGCCAGTGAGGTCAAACAGAAACATTTTGTTCTGGATTGCTTGGCTTGACTTCCATAGCTGCTCCCGACAGAGAGCAATTGCTCTCCCCACTGATGCAGGACTGAGAATAAGTATAAAAGAATATTTCACCCCAAGCTCTGGCAGTTGAGAACAGCAAACCTCTCAAGACCCTTAACATAGTTTTTAGTGCAGAAAACATGAAAAAGCCAAGTCAGCTGTTGCATTCACATGTGACTTTTCCTCTTCTCTCCCCTGCACACCCCAGACCACGCAGTGATACAGTGCCAGAAACACGGCAGCAGCTCGGAACACTTACAGTCTGATATGGGAGTCCAGAGGTTAAAATGACTCTTCCTTCCTGTCGGGCAATCTGGAAAAAACAGTAAAAATCCAAATGAACAGGGGCTGAAGTTACACTGTGTTCAAGCTTTACTTGCAGTCACAAGAGAGAAGGTGAACTGGAGATCCTGAGTGTTTCTCTTCGGTGTCAGCCCACACCTGGCCTAGAGCTCTTGAGAGCCATAGCAGCTCAAGATATGGCTCATCCATCCCATGTCCCCTCCCTGCCAATCCCTGCCATGTCTCTCATGTGCTGGAACAAGCTGCATCTTCACTGCAGATGGCCCAGGGGACCATCCCACCTTGAAACAATTCTATCCAAAACCAATCTTTTATATTTTTCCCTTAGCCCAGACTATTTCGATTTCCTCAGTCTGGGTTACAAAGAAGCAAACACTTCTGCTACACAGGGGAGAAAGGAAAAACTAGCCTAAGCAGGTCATTACAGCAAAAAAATGTACCACGAAATGTGTCTGCAAACTTCATATCATTAACAGAAAATGCTCCTAAAAGAAAGAGGGTGTTATTGTCCCAGCAACCCAACACACAGGAATTATGCACCTTTCTGGGCTTCGAGGAATATCTCCCTTAGAGTTTATCACATCCCAGCTTGTAGTCCCGAGCTTTTATCAGAGATCTGGTCCTTCAAGTGGAAGGTCTGCACTGAATTACCAGGGGGCTCATCACCCGCACTGCTGACCTTCCCACAGAGCCAGAGACACTGCAAATGGGTTGGTGCCAAAAGGAGACACTACATCTGGAGCTGCAAGGATGGAAGTGTGACTGACCTTATGACTGAATGACATTCCTCCCTCCCTCCCCCTCCCCCTCCTGTAGGAGGGAAAGAGCTTCATGGCCATTGGTGACAGGAGGATTCCAAAGGATTCCCATGTGAACCAGGACTCAGCTCTGATCCTGTTGACAAGAGATCAGTGCTTTGAGGTAGGCATGAGGTTATCTTTCTTCTCTAGTTTGGATTCTGTTGGAAGCCCTCATGTTTTTCACTGATTCCATATGTGTGTCGTGGAGGTCTCTCATCTGGTTCAGAGTTCAGCAGCTCTCTCTGGATCACTCTCTAGCCTTGGCAGGAGGACACATTTGGGATCAAAGTCCTGCTGCACTTTCCACACAGATGACACCACCAAGCATAGCCAGGGAACAGCAGAAAACCCAACCATGACTTTTAAACTCTGTCTTGGACAGACATTTTTTTAAGACCCACTGGTTCTATGGCAACATGAAACAAGGGGGAGAAGGCTCTGAAGGTCCCATGCAGGCAGCTAAGCAACGTTTTTTTTTCTTTTTTTCCTTCTTGATCTTTTAGGTAGCTGCTTCCCTCCTTTTTTTGTGAAGTCACTCTTTGGCTGCCCGTTCTGCACTGACAAAGCAATTGGTAACAACTTCTGAAGCACCTTCCTACAGGTAGAATTACTGGATTTCTTTCAAAATCAACTCTCTCTCTCGATGAAGGAAAAAATCTTTAAGAACAGGAACCTCAAAGGTGAGCGGCAGAGGCACCCCATGCCATCCAGAGGCACCCCATGCAATCCTGCTTCACATAGTTTGGGTACAGAGCAGCCAAGACAGCATCCTCATAGCACATTATTGAGAGAAGTCTGGTAAGGCAACAGCAGAAGTTCACCACAGCGATCTGCCAGCAAGGGAAAAGAGGTGTGAAACTCCGTCAGACCCAAGTGTGCTTCAGGGTAAGGCTGAGGATTTCAGAGCTGGAACACTCCATTCTGACTTCCTGCATCCAGGGTTAATTAGTTCAAGCTTGATAAATCCCCTTATCTGAACGGCTCTGCAGAGACAGGCAAAGAACATCAAATAAAAAGGAGAAAAGCAATAACTCTCGGAGCATGTTTTTCCGCCTCTGGAACAGGGCCTGGGAGAAGCATGCAGAGCCAGAAAAGCCATGTGACAGCACACATCTGACTGGGACCAAAGAGGCACAATTCCTTCTATTTCTCCAAAAGCAGTAGGGAAGGTAGTGCTGGGACCATCGAGAGATGTGTGGTCAGCGATCCAAACAAGAGGAAAGGAGGGCCC